>NC_134857.1:70639892-70963225 GCF_049852395.1 Peromyscus maniculatus bairdii
GCACAGACAGGCCTGGGTTAGTGGTATATACCTGTAGTCCCAGCATGTGGGGCGGTAGAGACATGTGCTGGGTATTATATGTAAACTTGACACAAGCTAGAGTCATCTGAGAGGAGGGAACCTCAGTTGAGAAAATGCCTCTATAAATCATACTGTAGGCAAGCCCGTAGGACATTTTCTCACTTAATGATTAATGGAGGAGGGCCCAGCCCATGGCGGGTGGTGCCATCCCTAGGATGGTGCTCCTGGGTTCTACAAGAAAGCAGGCTGGACAAGCCATGAGGAGCAAGCCAGTAAGCAGCACCCCTCCATGGCCTCTGCAGCAGCTCCTGCCTCCAGGTTCCTGCCCTGCTTGAGTTCCTGCCCTGACTTCCCTCAGTGATGGGCTGTTATTGGAAGTGTAAGCCCAAGTTGCTTTTGGTTACAGTGTTCCCTCACAGCAAGAGAAACGTAAAGTAAGACAGGAAGATCAGGAATTCAAGGTCACCCTTGGCTACATAGGAAGTTTAAGGTCAGCTTGGAATACAAGAGACTCTGGGAGGCAGTGGGAAAACGAACCAGAGCTGGGCATGGTGACTCATACCTGGATGTCTCAGCACTGGAGGGGTGGAGGGATAATCAGGGGTTCAGGTTAATCTTGGGCTACGTAGTGAGCCAGCCTGGGCTACATGAGACCTTGCCTTAAAACACAGTTGTTTAGTCTTTGGGTCTGGTTATTTTGGGTGTGTGATTTTTTTTTTTAATTTGCAACTTTTGGGGGAGGAGGGTGTTAGTGTTTTGGGTTTTTGGGGGGTTTCGTTTGTTTGTTTGTTTTGTTTTGAGACAAGGTCTCTCTATGTGTCCTGGAGCTCACTATTTAGACAAAGCTGGCCTCAAATTTATAGAGATCCACCTGTCTCTGCCTCCCAAGTGATAAGATTAAAGGTCACCTGTGAAGGAAAAGTGGATGAGATCTACATGAGCGGACTAGGGTGTGGGGTGGTGGCAGAGGGTGAGGAGTGGGGGATGAGAACATAGGGAAATGGGAGGGTCAAACTGGAACAGGGACAGAGTGGGAGGGCAGGGAGGGAGATACCATGATAGATGAGGACATCAAGGGAATAGGAAAAGGCATGGTGCTGGGGAGGCTCTGGGGAATCCACAAGGTTGACCCCACCATGGTCTGCTGGCAGTGGTCCAGAGGGTGCCTGGACCAGTCTACTCTAGTGACCAGCCTGGCAAATAACCTAGCTGTCATCATAGAGCCTTTGTCCAGTGACTGATGGAGGCAGATACAGAGATCCACGGCCAGGCACCAGGCTGAGCTCTGGGAATCCAATTGATGAGAGAGAGGAGAGATTCGGCAGGTGGGGGATGTCGAGATCATGATGGGAGGACGTGCAGAGATGACCGGCCACACTAGTGGAAACCCATGAACTGTGGACTGGTGGCTGTGGAGCCGCCATGGGACTGGACTAGGCCCTCTGGACACGGAAGACGGTTGTTTGGCTCGAACTGTTTGGGGGGCACCCAGGCAGGGGGATCGGGATCTGTCCCTGGTCTATGGGCAGGCTTCTGGAACCCGGTGCCTGTGGTGTGACACCTTGCATAGCCTTGGTGCAGTGGGGAGGGGCTGGGACCTGCCTAGGCTCAGTGTGCTGGGTTCTGCTGATTCCCCATGGGAGACCTCGATTTGGGGGATATGGGGATGCAGGGTGGCTTGGGAAAGAGGGCTGGGGGTGGGAGAAGGGAGGAAGGGGGATCTGTGGATAGTATGCGGAGTGAGTAGAAAAATTTTTTTTTAAAAAAAAAAGATTGATTTATTTATTATGTATACAGCATGTTTGCCTGCAGGCCAGAAGAGGGCGCCAGATCTCATTACAGATGGTTGTGAGCCACCATGTGGTTGCTGGGAATTGAACTCAGGACCTCTGGAAGTGCAGTCAGTGCTCTTAACCTCTGAGCCATCTCTCCAGCCCCCAGAAAAATTCTTAATAAAGAAAAATGAAAAAAAAAGAAAGATTAAAGGTCACCATGCCCTGCTCAAGGTTTTCATTTTTTACTTGTTTGTTTATCTTTTATTTTTATATGTACATGTGTGTGGTTGTATGAGCTTTTGTGTCCTTCATGTATGTAGGATTCTGTGAAACAGAAGAGGGGATCAACCCTCTGGAACTGGAGTTACAGACAGTTGTGAGCTGACATGTGGGTGCTGGGAATTGAACCTGGGTCCTCTGGAAGAGCAGTCAGTGCTATTAACCACTGAGCCATCTCTCCACTCCCCTTGTTGTTATTTTGAGACAGTCTCACTATGTAGTCCAGGCTGTCCTGGAACTCACTCTGTAGACCAGGCTAGCCTTGAACTCACAGAGATCTGCTGCCTCTGCCTCCCAGTGCTGGGATTAAAGATGTGCACCATCACTCCCAGTTCCTCAACTTTTATAACAAGGTTTAAAAATGTTAAAAAAAAAAAAAACTTAAGAATAGAAACAGGAAGAAAAGGAGAAAGGGAAGGAGGGAGAGTGGGTGGGGAAGTGGAGGAGGAAGGAAAAAAGTTTAAGCCATGGGGCTGACTTTGCCTGAGGAACATACAACATGGAGAATACAAACAGTTCCAGAGCAGACTCCAACAGTCGTCCTCAAAACTGTCTTTTTTTTTAGTTTTTAGTTTTCTAAGACAGGGTTTTTATGTACAGCCCAAGCTAGCCCGGAGTTCACTCTGTGGACTCAAACTCATGGCAATCCTCTTGCCTCAGCCACCAATGCTGGAAGTACAGGCGAGCCCGTACACTCATCTGGGTCCCACCAGTCCTCACCTGTTTCCCTCTGACCAGACGGGGTCCCCAAGAGTGCGCCTACTTGTTCTGCTTATCTCCTAGGGAAGGCGCAGCCTTTGTGAGTTCGCGTGTTCTCAAGTGTTTCCCTAATTCCTCGGTCATTGAAGAAGATGGCCAAGGACTCCTGAGATCTGGATCCATTGCGGGCACTGCAGTGTTGGAAGTCACCTCTATAGAACCCTTTGGAGTCAATCAAACCACCATAACTGGAGTCCAGGTGAGTCAGGGACTAAATCAATATAATAATGGGGTCTATGACCTAGCTCAGGAGTAGAGCGCTTGCCTGGCATGCAAAAGCTGGGATCTGATCCCAGCACCTCAAAAACCCAACAAGTAAATAAATAAGGATAACAAAGTAGATGGAAGGCCCTGGCCCTGAAAGGCGATGTCTTCGGAGAACTAGGAGCTTCTCTGGAAGACAAGTGAACCTGTAAGAACAGATCCCGACGTGGCTTCAAAGCAGCATACGAAAACAGACTATGCCGCCCTTGAAGAGAGGGCTTAGCTCATATTAGTGTGACTGCCTTCCATCCTTTGCCAAGAGTGGTGAGGGCAAAGGATAGAACTGCTTCTGTCAGAGCTGGGTGTGGTGGCCCGTGACTTCAGTCCCAGACTCAGGAAGCTGAGGCACAAGGATGCTGCAGGTTCAAGGTCAGCGTGGGCAACAGAATGAGACCATATCTCAAAAATAATGTCTGACTGATATAGAATTAAACATTTTAGAGTGGAAAGAGGCCTCAGAATACTTCTTGGCCTTCTGGCTAAGATCAGATGTAGAAAAGGTCTCAGAGGCATGTTAATCTAAAAGAATCATCTAGGCATTAGAATATATACATATTCCAGCCCATATATTAGTCCTGCTGTGTACATTACCTCTTTTTACTATCATAAGAACTGTATGGGCTGCATGTAACTGAGAAGGAAGCTGAGGTCCAGAACTGCCTACAGCTATGAAGTGACAAACTGGGGTCAGACTGTATTTGTCTTACTGTAGTGTGCAGCCTCCATACCATGGGGGGAGTCCACTGTATTCCTGATAATCAATCACCGAGTGATAGATCCCAAGCACTCTGCAGAGAACAGACTAGCTACACTACAGCTTCTCTCTGCCTGCCAGCTTACATAACGAAGTAGCCATCGCCTGTGCCATCATATTCCTTTCACTACAAGCATGTCAGTCAAAGGCTCTGCCCTACAGAGGAACCCCGGGGCGGGGGAAGTGGGTAACGGCACAGGTACAAGCCTGGATTCCGATCCCCGTGACCCGCAGAAGAGCCAGATGCGGTAGTGCAGGCACGTGTAATCCCAGTGGGCCTACAAGAAATGGGAGGCAGAGACAGGAGAAGCCCCAGAAGCTCAAGGGCCGGCTAGCCTGACTTCCACGGCAGTGAGGAGCCCCGGTCAAGATGGGAAGGCAGGGATCAACAGCAGCTGGCTGTCCTCTGGTCTCCACACACACACACTCGGCTTGTGGCCTTGACTCCAGGTCGTAGAGTGTGATAGCAGCTCTTGTCCAGCGCTGCAGTCCCTGTACCGGTGGGTTTTGTCTCCCACAGGTAGCGCCAGTGACATACCTTCGAATGAGCAGCTACCCCAAGCTATACACAGCCCAAGGAAGGACCCTGTCAGCCTTTCCCTTGGGCATGTCTCTCACCTTTATTGTTGAGTTTTATAATAACATTGGAGAGAAATTCCACACCCACAATACTCGGCTCTATATGGCTCTGAACAGGTACGGAAGTCAGAGGGTGTTGTTGGCCCCGTGGTATAAACCTGACAAGCGAAGTCTGTGTTCTGCAGCGCTTGCAGCAGATTCCTCTTACACTCAGAACTTGGAATCTGATCTCTATTTTTTTTTAATCAAAATTAAGATAATGAGCCATGTGTGGTGGTCCATCCCTGTAATAAGGAATGTAAAGTGTGTGTGTGTGGGGGGGGGGGAAATCTCAAGATTCAAAGCCAGCCTGGGCTTCATGCATAGCAATGAGTTCAGGCCAATGTGGGCTACAGAGTATGACCCTGTTTTAAGGCAGAAGGGGCTGAGGGATGACCAGGTATATAGCTAAGAGATAGGACACTCCTAACGCGCGTGCACGCGACCGGTTAGTTAAAGCATAGTGTCGTCAGCTGGGCTTGGTGCCTATAACAAAGTACTTAGGAAACTGACACAGGAGATTGCCATGAGATGAAGGAAGTTCCAGGCCAGCCTGGACAACAAGCTGAAACTCTCTCCAAACAACGAAATGGGCTAGAGAGATGGCTCAGCAGTTCAGAGTGCTTAGTTAGCGCTTGCAGAGAACTGAGGTCAGTACCCAGCATCCACACTGGGAAAGTCACACCACATGTAACTCCAGTCCCAGGACATCCAGTGCCCGCTGAGGCATCCTCCTCAGCCTCTGAGGGTATACACACAGAAAACTACTTTGTTTGTTTGTTTGTTTGTTTGAGATATGATTTTTCTGTGTAGCCCTGGCTGTCCTAGAACTCACTCTGTAGACCAGACTGCACCCAAATTCACAGAAATCCACCTGCCTCTGCCACCCACCTGGCAAAATAAAACAATATTTTTAAGAAAATGTTATCAGGGGCTGGAGAGATGGCTCAGCAGTGAAGAGCACTGACTGCTCTTCCAGAGGACCTGAGTTCAATTCCCAACACCTACATGGCAGCTAACAACTGTCTGTAACTCCAAGATCTGACACTCTCACACAGACATGTATGTAGGCAAACCACCAATGTACATGTAATAAGAATAAATAAATTAATTTTAAATAAAAAAGAAGGAAATATTGTCGGTCAGGTGGTACACGCCTTTGATCCCAGCACTCAGGAGGCAGAGACAGGTAGATCTCTATGAGTTTGAGATCACCCTTGTCTACATAGCAAGACCTAGGCTTCCTAGGACTCTTTGGTAAGACCCTGTCTCAAAAAAAAAAAAAAAAAAATTTGCTAATTTAGAAAGTTTCCACTGGGCAGTGGTGGCACGTGCCTTTAATCCCAGCACTTGGGAGGCAGAGGCGGGCGTATCTCTGTGAGTGAGAGGCCAGCCTGGTCTACAAAGCAAGATCCAGGACAGCACCAAAACTACACAGCGAAATCCTGTCTTGAAAAGCCAAAAAGAGTTTCCAGTAAGTTTTGAGTCTTCAAGTGTTACTTTATGAAATATCCATAAGGAGCTAACTAGAGTATTATCAGAAAGCTTTACTGGGCATTCCTTCTTTGAGCCCTTACATTTTCAGGAATTGTTTCTTTCTTTCTTTCTTTTTATTTATTTATTTATTTATTTATTTATTTATTTATTTATTTATTTTATTTTATTTTACAATTCCATTCATTTCTACATATCAGCCACGGGTTCCCCTATTCTCCCCCCTCCCACCCCCTCCCCTTACCCCCAGCCCACCCTCCATTCCCACCTCCTCCAGGGCAAATCCTTCCCCGAGGCAGGAATTGTTTCTTATATTCCCTAAGAAATCTTCTTTCATTTTGTTTAAAAATTAAATAAAATAGGGGCTAGAGAGATGGCTCAGAGGTTAAGAGCACTGACTGTTCTTCCAGAGGTCCTGAGTTCAATTCCCAGCAACCACATGGTGGCTCACAACCATCTGTAATGAGGTCTGGTACCCTCTTCTGGCCTGCAGTCATACATGCTGTATACGTAATAAATAAATCTTTTTAAAAAAATTAAATTAAATAGACAGCTTGACTCAAGCCAGATGTTCTGACATACTCCTATAATCCCAGCACAGCTCTTGAGAGATGGAGGTGGGCGGAGCAGGAATTCAACGGCATAAGCAACTACATGGGAGTTTGAGGCTGGCCTACACTACATGAAACTGTCCCAAAACAACAACACAAGAAAGTTTTATTGTGACCAGGTGTGGTGGTGAAAACCTTTAATCCTAGCACTTGGAAGACAGAGGCAGTCAGATCTCTGTGAGTTCGAGGCCAGCCTGATCTACAGAGCAAGTTCCAGGACAGCCAAGGCTATACAGTGGGACCCTGTCTTTAAAGAAAAACAACAGCAACAAACAAACAAACAAACCTTTATTAGGAAGAGCTAATGTGCCTGTAACCCCAGCATTTAGGAGGCTGAAACAGAAGGATTGAGGGTTTGAGGCCAGACTGGGTTGCATAATAAAACTTTCAAGAAAAGCAAGACAGCGTAAAGAACTAGGCATGGTAGTGCTTACCCATTATCCTAGCATTTGGGAGGTAGAGGCAGGAAGATCAGAAATTCAAAGTCAACCTGAGCTACACGCAGGATCAAGGAAAGCCTGGATTACATGAGAGCCTCTAGACAAACTAACAGGGCCAGTGAAGTGGTTCAGCAGGCACTGGCTGCCAAGCTTGGTGACCTGAGTTCAGGTCTCAAATCATGGGAGGACAGAACTGAACCCCCAAAAGTCCTTGTGCCATACATGTGTCCATCACACACGGAGAGATGGGTTTCTCTGTGTAGCTTTGCACCTTTCCTGGAACTCACTCTGTAGCCCAGGCTGGCCTTGAACTCACAGAGATCCGCCTGGCTCTGCCTCCCAAGTGCTGGGATTAAAGGCGTGGCCACCACCACCACCACCACCACCACCACCACCACCACCACCACCACCACCACCCGGCGAGAATAAAAGCTTTAAAACAAACTCATGGCAGAGTCTCTTCCCTCAACCTTTTCCTATGTAGTGTCGCTTTACAGAAATTGTTTTGTTTATGTCAGGGCCTTGCTTTGTAGTTCTGGCTAGCCTGGTACTCACTATATAGCCCATACTGGCTTGGAACTTGGTGTCGTGGGTGCTGGGCACACAGGAATGTGCCACTACACCCAGCTTTTCCCTGGCAGCCGGGGCCTCCTGCATGCTGGCTAAACACCCCATCCCTGAATCCCATGCTCAGCCGTCCTTCTCAGACACTCCTGCCTTTTGTATCTCCTTTCAGAGATGACTTGCTGCTCATCGGACCGGGAAACAGAAACTATACCTATATGGCCCAGGCCGTGAACAGAGGGGTGACGGTCGTGGGGCTTTGGGACCAAAGGCACCCTGGCATGGCAGATTATATTCCTGTTGCTGTGGAACACGCCATTGAGCCGGACACCAAGCTTACCTTTGTGGGAGATGTCATCTGCTTCAGCACGCACCTCGTCAATCAGCACGGTAGGCAGACTTCTCCTTAACCTCACAGAAGACAGTTCTGTCAGGTGGGTGGGCGGCACACGCCTGGCTCTGCTTCCGAGTGCTGGGATTAAAGGGGTGCGCCACCACCACCCATAACTTATTCATTTATACTGAAAATTGCAGCCAGGCACTTTCTCTCATCTTCTTCAGGTGAGCCCGGGCTGTGGATGATCTCCACCAACAGTATCATACAGACAGACACTGTCACTGGGGTAGGAGTGGCGAGGAGCCCAGGAACCGCAACAATCTTTTATGACATCCCTGGAGTCGTAAAGACATTTCGAGAGGTACAGCTAACTGCACCGAGCTGAAGAGACCAGCGTGACTGTGCGTTTCTAGACTATACATTCGGAAATATCCTAGGATGGAAGTGCACTGGCTAACAGACCCCAAAACAGCTAGTGGGCTGGGAGACATTTCAGTGACTGAGCATTTGCTAGCATGCTAAGACCTAGCTTCAACCTCAAGCACCTCAAAACAAAACAACAAAGCTATTCTATTTTTTATTGTATTTATTTATTTGTTTGTTTGTTCATTTGTTTTGTTTTTCTGTGTAGCCTGGAACTCTGTGTCCTAGAACTCTGTGTGTAGACATGCTGGCCTCAAAAATCAGAGATCTGCCTGCCTATGCCTCCTGAGTGCTGGGATTAAAGGTGTGTGCCACCACACCTGACTTCAAAAAAGCAATTTATATAAAATGTAGTTATAATTCTTACCAAAAGAGTGACTAATCTGATTACTGTTTTAAGAGATCACTATGAAGCCAGACGGTAGTGGTGCACTCTTTTAATCCCAGCATTCAGAAGACAGAGGCAGGCAGATCCCTAAGTTCGAGGCTAGCCTGGACTACAGAGTGAGTTCTAGGACAGCCAGGGCTACACAGAGAAACCCTGTCTTGAACCCCCTATTAAAAAAAAGAAAAGAAAAGAAAGAAAGAAAAAACAACAACCAGAGATCACTATGAGTGCTCCATTCAGAAGCACATATACTAAAATAGAACAATACAGACAGGATTAGCCATGGCCCCTCCACAAGGATGACAAACAAATTCATGAAGCATTCCATATTTTTATCATTAAAAACCTGAGAGACATAGGCATCATGGGGAGAGCCTGGCCACCTCTGTCTGTCCTGAGCCAGATGCCACCACTGTAAGGAAATGCCCTCAGAAATTCACTGGCTTAGCCGGGCGTTGGTGGCGCACGCCTTTAATCCCAGCACTCGGGAGGCAGAGGCAGGCGGATCTCTGTGAGTTCGAGGCCAGCCTGGGCTACCAAGTGAGTTCCAGGAAAAGGCGCAAAGCTACACAGAGAAACCCTGTCTCGAAAAACCAAAAAAAAAAAAAAAAGAAATTCACTGGCTCCTTCAAACCAAAAGAAAAAAAGACAGAGAGGGGCCACTGTGAGGGCTGGGAGATGGCCCAGTTGGTAACCCAGAACCAGATGTGGTGACAGTCACCCGTAACCCACCTGTAACCCCGGCACTCCTGTGGTGAGACAGGAGGCAGGCACAGGAACCTGCCAGATGCTCTCTTAGCGGCAGAAACAAGAGAGATCCTGCCTCAAAACAAGGTGGAAGGTGAGCCTGGAAAAGGCTTCTATCCTGCACATGGCCTGGCGTGCATGTGCCCACACTCACATGCAAATGAAATCTTAGATGGCTCATTGTGAGCCTGGTGCTACGTGCCTGTAATCCCAGCATGCAAGAGGTTGGGGCAGGATTTTGGAAACTGGAATTCAAGGACAGCCTCTGCTACACAGTGAGGTTCAGGCCAGCCTGGGATACAGTGAGAGACCTTGTCTGAAAACGAGAAAACTTCTCCCGGGCTGGGGATGTAGCTCAGTAGGTAGAGTGCTTTACCACATACACCAGCTGTGTTTTTAATCCCAACACTGGGGATATGGAGGCTGGAAGATCAGAAATTCAAGTCATTTTAGGCTATAAAGGGAGATTCAGGCAAGCCTGGGATACATGAGACCCTGTCTCAAAATTAAAAATAATAATAATAATAATAATAATAATAATAATAATAATAATAATTTCAGCTGGGCAGCAGTGCACACCTTTAATCCTAGCACTCGTGAGGCAGAGCCAGGTAGATCTCTGTGAGTTTGAGGCCAGCCTGATCTATAGAGCGAGATCCAGGACAGGCACCAAAACTACACAGAGAAACCCTGTCTCGCAAAACAAAACAAAAATCATTTTAGCAGTAAACAGGGGGTTGTTTTTGTTTGTTTGTTTGTTTCTCAAATAATCAGAATGCCAGTTGGCATTTGTATGAAATAGATACTTTTGGTTGAAATACATCATAAGGGGTAAAGATGGAGGGGACCACATATTCCTTTGGTTTGCTGACAGGTGGTAGTCAATGCATCATCAAGATTAACACTCAGCTATGACCTGAAGACTTACCTCACCAATATCCCCAACGCAACTGTGTTCACACTCTTCATCAGCACCGGTAGACACGATGTTAACCTCAAAGGTAAGGGACTTCCCCACAGGCCTCCTGATTGTGTCCATCTCCCTTTGCCTCCCTCGATTATTTCACTCCTTTGGACTAATATGTTTCCTTTGACTGGCTATGCATGGTACCTCATACCTGTAATGCTAGCATGTGAAAAGCTGGGACACACGCATTACAGCATGTTCAAGGACACCCTGGGCTACATAGCAAGATCCTATCTCAATAAAAACTAAAACAGAAAAATTTCACTGTGTTTCAAAATTGTCTCCAATTTTTATAAAGATTTTTATTATTTTTATTTATGTGTAGGTATATGGGTATGTGCACATGGGTGTAGGGCCCTCAGTGGCCAGACACCTGACATGGGTGCTAGGAAATGAACTCGGTCCTCTAGAAGAGCAATAGCTTAACTGTTGAGCATCTCTCTAGCCCAGCAGTTCTCAATTTGTGGGCTGGGACCACTTGGGGGGGGGTCGAACAACCCTGTTATAGGGGTCACCTAAGACCATCAGAAAACAGATATTTCACATTACTACTCATAACAGTAGCAAAATTACAGTTATGAAGTAGCTACAAAATAATTTAATGGTTGGGGGTCACCGCAACATGAGGAGCTGTATTAAAGGGTCACAGTGTTAGGAAGATTGGGAACCACTGCTCTAGCCCTTGATTCCATCTTGACACAGAAAATGAAGTCAATGAGATTTCAAAAATTATGACTGGATTAAAGTTTGGATTTTTTATAGCTGGGCAGCAGTGGCACACACCTTTAATCCCAGTACTTGGGGAGGCAGAGATAAGCAGATCTGGTTGGAGGCCAGCCTAGTCTACAGAGTGAGTTCCAGAACAACCAGGACTACACAGAGAAACCCTGTCTTGAAAGAAAAAACAAAAAAAAAAGTTTGGATTTTTTCTTTTTGTGGTGCTGGAGATCAAAGCCAGTGTCATGCATGCTATTATACTGCTGAGGCATACCCTAGCCTGGATTAATGGCTTTTAGGGTTTTTTTTTTTTTTTTTTTTTTTTTTTTTTTTTTTTTGTGTGTGTGTGTGTGTGTGTGTGTGTGTGTGTGTGTGTGTGTGTGTTTGAGACAGTTTCACTATGTAGCTCAGGCTAGCTTCTGCTTCTGGAGTGCTAGGATTAATGACATGTTAGGTTTTTTTATATATAAGATTTTTATTCAGCTGGGCGGTGGCGGTGGCGCATGCCTCTAATCTCAGCACTCAGGAGGCAGAGCCAGATGGATCTCTGTGAGTTGGAGCCCATCCTGGTCTACAGAGTGAGATCCTGGACAGGCACCAAAGCTACACAGAGAAACCCTGTCTCAAAAAACCAAAAAAAAAAAAAAAAAAAAAAAAGAAAAGAAAAGAAAAGAAAGAAAAAAGAAAAGATTGATATTTATTCACGTGTATGATTGCCTTCTGTTCAGGTTCCCTCAAAGGCCATACAAGGATGTCAAATACCCTAGAGCTTGAGTTACAAATGGTTGTGAGCTACCCAGTGCAGGGACTGTGAACTGAACTCAGATTCTCTGTAGCGAGTCTTTCTCTGTCCTGCCAGCCAGGCCCCAAATCAGAACACAGAGACCTTTATTACCATGAAGGCTTGGCCGATAGCTTAGGCTTGTTTTTAGCTAGCTCTGTAACTTAAAATTAATCCATTTCTATTAATTTATGTGCTGCCTCTAGGCTCATGGCTTTTTACATCTCATCACCTACATGTTATGCTTCAAGTCTCCACCCTTCTTCCCAGCATCCTCTCTGCCCTGAAAATCCTGCCTAGCTATTGGCCATGTGTACATCTTCACAGTGTACAAAAACATTATTCCACAACAGCCCTCTGTAGGAACCAGTGCTCTAAATCACTGAGTCATCTCTCCGGTCCCCATAATTTTTCCTTTTACAAATCCTTGTTGGTAACACTTATTTAATTTTTCTCTTCTTAGGATCCTGTACCCCAAGTCAGGCGTCCGCTGTTACAGAAGTTCTTCTCCCCGAGACGCTCATGCTGTGCCACGTGCAGTTTAGCAATACTTTACTAGACATTCCAGCAAGCAAAGTCTTCCACATCCACTCGGAGTTCAGCATGGAGAGAGGTAGGACCCGGCAGCTCACTAGCTTCCTTTCGCCCCGTTTGTACAGCTGCCACCCTCCTGTGGAACTTGGCCTTCTCTCTACCTCTGCAGCCTTTCTCAACCTGTTTAACAAAGGGTTGTGTTTTTTGTTTGGGGGTATCATGTATCCCTGGCTGACCTCAGACAAGAATGACCTTGAATTGCTGTCCCCACCTCCGGAGAGCTAGGATTGCAAGCTGTGCCACATGTCCAGCGTGTCCGCCGTGGATCAGTCTTGGAGCTTTGTGCATGCTCGGCAAACTCCACACCAACTGAGCTGTATCCCTTGTTGAACGCACTTTTACCACATGCCACCTAGAACACGCTGCTTTCCTATCATTTACCTTTTTCTTTTTTGCTCCTGTTTCATGAAAGGTTGGATTGTGTCTCGTTTTCTTGTCTTGGGTTTTTTTGTTTTTTGGAGAAAGGGTCTCAATGTGTAGTCCTGGATGGCCTGGAACTCACTGAGACCAGGCTGACCTCAACCTCGGAGATCCACTTGCTTCTGCTACCTGAGTGCTGGGACTGTAGGCATATACCATCATGCCCAGGTTATTCTTTTATCTCCAACATGTAGAACAGTTTTGAATATTCCAAATGTCACTAACAAGTAATAGTATAACATTCAGCTGCCTTGATATAAATGAACTAACATAAAATAAGAGGATTCTGCTAGGCTTTGTGGCATAAACCTGTAATCCTAATACTTGGAAGGCTGAGGCAGGAGGATCATAAAGTCAAGGCCTGCCTGGTCTACAACATGAGTTCAAGTTGATCTGGGAAATCTAGTGAGACTGTGTTCAAAATAAAAAGTAAAAAGGCGGCCAGGATGCTCAGTGGGAGAGTGATCACCTGGCATGTGGTAAGCATTAGTTCAAATATTGCAAACAAAATTGGGGGGATGAGGAGGCATAAGCAGGATGATGCTACACCACTTGAGCTCTGAATCGAGGCCTCTCAGCTTGAATGGCATGGGCAATGAACAAGCACTGAAGGAAGGTTCAGTCAGACACTAAAGTTGGACACTTTAGAAAGTTCCAGAACAATTGGCCGGGCGGTGGTGGCGCACGCCTTTAATTTCAGCACTCAGGAGGCAGAGCCAGGCGGATCTCTGTGAGTTCGAGGCCAGCCTGGGCTACAGAGCGAGATCCAGGAAAGGTGCAAAGCAACACAGAGAAACCCTGTCTCGAAAAAAAAAAAAACAAAAAAAGTTCCAGAACAAGATGCAGATGGGATGGCACTTTCACTCCAAGGCAGGGCACCAGACCAGCAACCAACGGGAGCCTAGGGGAAGAGGTGTTCCATAAAGGGGTGTCAGAACCACACTCCAAAAGGTTTGTTTTGTTTTGTTTCAAAAAGGTTTTATATTCATTCTGCTCCTCAGCACTTCTCACCTGCTTGGACCACACTACTTAATATTCACTCAGTGTTGACTTTCTGGGAACAGCACCGTTGAGTCCAGCTGTGGCTCCCCCGGGACTTTTTTTTCCCCTTTCCTTTGCTATTTTTTCCATAATGGTCAATAATATACCCTTACTAAATGCTTAAAACCGAGTTTAATTTTTCTTCCCATCCTAACCTGGTTATCTCAGTAGAGCCTCTGAACCTTCTAGTTGTCTTTCCTTTTGTTGTTTTCTTTTCCAGGGGTCTATGTCTGCCTAATCAAGGCTCGGCAGGAGTCAGAGGAGTTACGCCAAGTCCTCAGTGTGGCCGACACCTCCGTCTACGGGTGGGCAACTCTGGTCAGTGAACGAAGCAAGAACGGAATGCAAAGAATCCTCATTCCTTTCATCCCTGGCTTTTACATGAACCAGTCAGAGTTGGTTCTTAGCCACAAGGACACCGGAGAGCTAAGAGTCCTGGGAGTAGAAAGAGTTCTTGAGAGCCTAGAGGTAGAGATAATGTCTGAGGCCCCGCAGTACTGGGGATGGGGATTTGGTTTTGTCATTTTTTTTCCCAACAGATTCTCATTAGGCTGGCTGTGAACTCCCTACATAGCCAAGACTGGCCTCGAACTTCTGATCCTCCTGCCTCTATCTTCCAAGTGCTGCAATTAAGTGTGCCACATACAGGGGTTTATGCAGTGATGGGAACTCAACCCTGGACCGTGTGCATGTAGCAAGCACAAGTGAATATCCCTGGTCCTCTGTTTGTTTTGCTTTTAAGACACAGTGTAGCTGGTCGGTGGTGGCGCAGGCCTGTAATCCCAGCACTCGGGAGGCAGAGGCAGGCAGATCTCTGTGAGTTCGAGGCCAGCCTGGGCTACAAAGCTAGTCCAGGACAAGATACAGTATAACTCTGGACAGGCGGTGGCCCACGCCTTTAATCTCAGCATTCCAGGCCAATCTCTGTGCGTTTGAGGCCAGCCTGGTCTACAGAGCAACTTCCAGGACAAGTACCAAAACAAGAGAAACCCTGTCTCGAAGAAAAAAAAAAAGAAGAAAAGAAAAAAGACACAGTGTAACTCAGGCTACCTTCAAACTGTGTACCACCTTGAATTCCAGACCTCATCTCTACCTTCCAAACTCGGGGATTACTGGACATGTACTACCATGACTGACTGAGACAAGGGATTTAAAAAAGATTTTTCAGTCTCATTCCAAGGGTAAAAATGTTACTAGGTAACCTAATTAAAGTTACTATGGGGGCTGGAGAGATGGCTCAGCAGTTGAGAGCACAGGTTGTTGCAGATCTGAGTTTGATTTCTAGAACCTACATCAAGACTCACAATCTCCTGTAACGCCAGCTCCAGGGAACATGATGCCTTCTTCTGGTGTCTGTGGGCCCTAGCATGCATGTGTACATGAACACATACAGACCTTTTAAATTACCACTGGAAAATATTTTAAATACTTTGAAGTGAATTTTTATTTTTAATCGCGCATGTCTCTGTGTCAGGGTGCACATGCTCTTAACCTCTCAGCCAGTTCTCCAGCCAACCACGGGAGTCTCATATTAAATGATGAACTCTCCTCGCATCATAAGACAGGGCACAAGTTTGTCAGTCATTGTTACTTTTATTTTTTAACATTTTTTTTTTTTTTTTTTTTTTTTTTTTGGTTTTTCAAAACAGGGTTTCTCTGTGTAGCTTTGTGCCTTTCCTGGATCTCGCTCTGTAGACCAGGCTGGCCTTGAACTCACAGAGATCCGCCTGCCTCTGCCTCCTGAGTGCTGGGATTAAAGGCGTGCGCCACCACTGCCAGGCCATTTTTGTGATTTTTTATGTTCATTGGTGTTTTGCCTACATGTATATATCTGTGTGAGAATGTCAGAACCCCTGGAACTAGAGTTACAGTTGTGAGTTGCCATTTGGATGCTGGGAATTGAACCCTGATCCTCTAGAAGAGCAGCCAGTGCTCTTAACTGCTAAGCCACCTCTCCAACCCCATAAATGCTACTTTTAAAAACAATCTTTAGACTTCCAGTCTAAAGGCAGGTATGGTGTCATGAGCCTATAATCCCAGCACTCAAGAGGCTAAAACAGGCCTGCTAGGAGTTTTGGACCAGCCTAGGTTATACAATGAGACCAACTCCAAAAGCTATTCCCACTTCTGTAGTACTTGGCTAGCACCACTCTACCTAGTATATCACATTTCTAATGCTAGTAGAGGAAGAATCACAAGTACAGTCACCCCTACCTTCAAAGTAAATCCAAAGCCAGGCTTTAAGACTTTAGCTCACATTATTTTAATCTTTTGTATGCACACAAGTGTGGAGGCCAGAGGTCTTCCTCAATTGCACACCACCTTTTTTGTGGTTTTGGTTTTTCCAGAGTTTGTGTATCCCTCCAGGCTGGCCTCAAACTCAGAGGTCTCCCTGCCTCTGTCCCCCAAGTGCTGGGATTAAAGGGGTGAGCTCCCATTCCTAGCTCACCACCTTTTAAGACAAGAATTCACCATGGAGGCTGGCCTGGAACTCACACATGCACCACCATGCCTACCTCCACCTTATTTTCTTAAGATTTTATGTCTTGTGTGTGAGTGCATAAGCATGTGTGGAGACCAGAAGAGGGCTCTGGATGTCCTTCTCTACTCATCTCCAGCCATCTTTTTCTTTTGAATCACCTTTTGTTTGCAGCTGCATCCATGCCACACAGCACATACAGAGGTCAGAGAACTTGTAGAAGTCATTTTTCTTCTTGTCATGTGAGTCCCTAACTCATGTTGTCAGGTTTAGCAACAGGCAACTTGACCTGAGCCATCCCACAGGTCCACCACCTCGCCTTTACCTGAGCCATCCCACAGGTCCACCACCTCGTCCTTACCTTAGCCATCCCACAGGTCCACCACGTCTTTGAAGCTGGCGTTTTCTTGACTAAGCTAGAAATGAGCAAGCCCCAGAAAACCTGTCTCTGTATCCCTCAGAGACAGAGTTACTGATATACATGGATTGTTTGTTACCTAGGTGTCCTCATGATTGTACAACAGGGACTCTTAACCACTGGAGCCTTCTCTCCAGACCCTTCACTTTTTTCCCTTTGAGACAGATCTAAGTAGTTCTGGAGCTTGCTACCTAGGCCAGGCTGGCCTCAAACTTAGACACCCTCTTGCCTCTGCCTCCCGAGTGCTGGGATTAAAGGCGTGCGATGCACTAAAACACCTGGCCACCTTGCTCTTTGAAATAGCCTCACTGAACCCTGGAGCCTGCCTCAGGATCCTGTCTGTGCCCCTGAGCTGGAACACAGTCAGCTTTTATTTCAAGGCAGGGCTTCTCTGCATAGCACTGGCTATGTAGACTAGGCTAGCCTTGAATTTAAGAGATTTGCCTGCCTCTGCTGGGATTAAAGCATGCACCACTATGACCAGCTTTTTAAATGAGTGCTGGAGATTAAACACACATCTTTTTTTCTTTTCTTTTTTTGGTTTTTCAAGACAGGATTTCTCTGTGTAGCTTTGGAGCCTGTCCTGGAACTCACTCTGTAGCCCAGGCTGGCCTCGAACTCACAGAGATCCACCTGGCTCTGCCTCCAGAGTGCTGGGATTAAAGGTGTGCGCCACCACTGCCCAGCTAAACATGTATCTTCATGCTTGCAAAGCAAGGACTCTTCTGTCCCTTTTTAATGCATGCGAAGTGGTGAAAAAGCTAATGATTTATCAGCTGGAGAGCTGGAAATTTTTGCACTAATTGAAACACTGCTTTCTCTTCTCTCCAAGGTCTTTTCCAGCGCCCCATTTCTAGTGGTCTCTGGCCACAGGCACTCCACCTTCATGACAGGCCTGGTTACCTACCTAGTAAGGGTAGTCAACTTCACTGCCTTCCAGATGTCATCACCTGTTTTCATTAATGTTTCCTGTACACTCACCAGTCAACATGAGGCTGTGGTAGTCAGAGCCAAGGATGTATCTGGTTCAGGTGAGCACTAGGGACTATTTCTAATCTACATGGGGAAGGAATCTATTAGTCACAATGAACCATTTTTCTTTTGTCTAAGTTTTGCCCAGCCTGGATCTTGCTATGTAGACCAGGCTGGCCTGGAACTTACGGCCTCTAGCTCCCTAGTCTACACCCAGTCATCTTTTTTCAGTATTAGGTAGACCAGGATGGCCTTGAACTCCATATGTAGCAAGGTAGAATGCCCTTTAACTTTTCATCTCCCCATCTCATGCACCACCATACCTTCCCAGCACTTGTGAAGGAGAGGCAGGCCATCTCTTGTGTTCCAGGGCAGCCTTGTCTACAGAGAAACGAAGAGGGGAAGGGGGGGGGGGGAGACAGGGACACAGACACAGACACCCTGCCGAACTCAAGTGTTAGGTCACAATATATAGTCAGAACACATGGGCACAGGCAAATGCTCCAAGGAATATTGTGCCCAGATTTTATTTGGACCCTGATCTGGGAAATATTTACATGAACAGCAGTATGTGACCAGAGGAAACTGTGGTGGGTTTTGTTGTTCACGTGAGGGTATATGAGTGCAAACTGAAACAGTCACCTTTGGTGCCATTCCCCTGGAACCATCAACCTGTTCTCACTGGCCTGGAGGGGAGTAGGCTAGGATGCTGGCCAGGCAGCTTGCCTCTGCCTCCCTAGCAGGAGGATCACAAGTAGGTGTACAACTGGACTGTACCAAGACCCACAGAGGCCTGTGTGTATACACAACTCAGGTCTTAGCTGGGTGGTGGTAGCACACGCCTTGAAGCAGAGGCAGGCAGAGAAACCCTGTTCCTCATGCTTGACCGAACACCTCAGCCATCCTCCCACCTCACAGTACCTTCAACAGCCCAGGACAGAAATAGCATGCAGGAGTAAGATTATGCTAAGAGGGAACTGTGGGCCTCTGAAACAATGTAAGAACCAAATATGCTTACAAACAAGAAGCCAGGCATGGTGGCATTTTCTTTTAATGCCAGTACTCAGGAAAGAGGCAAGCAGCCAAGCGCAAGCTCTGGCTAAAGGTCTAATTCAGGTGGTACATGCATAGTGTGCGTGAAGCCGAGTTCAACGCCTAGCACCCCACAGAACTGGAGATGCTGCTGCTGCTTCTTCGCTACGATTAAAGCCACCATCTCCTCTGGATGTTATTAATGTAACTATCTCGTCCCATTATGTCAATGCAGATCACTGTGAAGATCCAGGTGTCTTCAGGAATCTTGTTGGTTCTTACCAGATCCTCCTGTTTACCCTCTTCGCTGTGCTGGCATCAACTGCTTTCATCTTCCTAGGTACGGAGTCTATATGGTAGACTTTTGACTCTCACAAACCAAGGATGAAACATAGTTGCTTATCACAACTAACTCATGAAACATAGTTGACAATGAGTGAGCCTAGAAGATTAAAGATCAACTTGCCAGGCATGGTGGCCCACACCTTTAATCTCAGCACTGGGGAGACAGGCAGGCAGCCTGGTCTGTGAAGCAAGTACCAGGACAGCCAGGGTTGTGTTTCATAGAGAAACCAGGTCTCAAAAAACCAAACCAAGAGAGATCACTACTGCCTACACATGTACTTCTAGCCAAAAGTGGAAAGAAAAATATCTCTAAGATGTGTATGCCTGCACCTCGCCATTACAGTCAACTGGAGAGAGGCGATTCCAGGACCCACCACAATTATCAAAACTTAAAGCACTCGAGCATTCTCACTTCTAGACATCTGCCCATATAGCGTAAATCATTTCTAGGTTACTTCTAATACCTACAGCACATGCTACCAATACGCTATACTTGTGTTGTACTGGTTAGGGAGGTGTTTTTGGAGAAAGACTAACTGGAAACATGACTTGTATACTAATACTTAAACTCACTTTATTTCTTACAATTACTTGCTTCGGTTAGGAGGGGAGCACAAACATGCCCTGACTCAAGTGTAGAAGTCAGTCAGCAGTGGAGGCTCTGGGGACTTAAGCTTGTCAAGTGTCTCTGCTGGCTCACTCAGCTCGCCGGCCCTTAAGTCTCACTTTTGAATGGACTTTAATCTTCAAGGCCTTCCTGCAATCAAAATCACACAAACCTTTTTTGTGGCGTTTCCTTTTTCCAGCATACAATGCCTTCCTCAACAAGATACAGACTATTCCAGTTGTTTATGTACCAACTATAGGAACACCTCAGCCAGGTAAAGAACCACTGCCCTCATCTCTCTAAGTTCAGACATATGTGCTTCACTTACTTGCCTTCATTTTCTCCCTTTTCTTCCAGCCTCTTACACGGCCACGTGTCCCCCTCACTTCCTGAGCCCACAGCCACCCCTAGTGCAGAGTCGGCTGCAACACTGGCTGTGGAGTATAAAGCACTAATATGGTACCCCTTCACTGTAGAGGAGTGGAGGAGATACCTCGTCCTGCAGAAGCCTCCATAACTTAAAAGTTTATCTATGGAATGTAAATAAAGGATCTTCAGTGGTTTATTCAGTCTTACGTTGTAAAGGTTAAGTTTCTGTTCCTAGCACCATAAAAATTGAGATGGTGGTGCACACCTACAACGCCATCACTTGGGAGGTAATCCCTGCTACATGGACTAAGTATGTCTAACAACACCCAACACACCCAAGAACAGTAATCCTGGCTGCTCTGAACTTGCCTGCTTCTGCTTCTTCCAAGTGCTGGGATTAAAGTCGTGTGTACCACCACTCCCTGAATGATAACAGCCCCACACCTGTGTATGACACAACGCTTCCTGTTAAGAACTAGTGTTTCCCTAAAATAGTGAATACCAGAAAGACATTAGAATACAAAGCCCAATTAATTATACAGTATCACCAGCTTTAAACCACAGTCTAAGATTTGCCCAATGAACCTAGATACAAATGCCCAAAATGAACTCTTAGGTATTTGGCCACTTACTTGACCCAAAAGGACCCCTCTTCTGGTTGCCCTGAGATACTTGAGGATCCTACCAGTTAAACAAGACAAACACTATATATCCAAAATGTGTTTATTGGGATGGTTCCCACTCATCTTGAATCAGGTGCTTTTCAGTGCTGCTTCCTCCTGAAGGAGCATCCTGGAAGAAAAAGGTCCAAAGTATTGCTTAATCAGCCTGCACAGCCTGCCACTGACCCTACTCCATCTGCAGAATGCCAAACCTGTTCTCAATCCCATTAGCTTCTTCCCAATTATACGCGACCCTTCCACCAAACCAGCCCACCCCAGCTTTAAGCAACAGTATCTAACAAGAATACAGCTTGCTTTACTAGCCTGGAGGTTTGCATTCTACACCATCTGTCACCACAGGATCCAAAGAAAGGCCAAAAGCCCAACATCAAGACCACTCACCTTCTGTCAGCCTTGCTTTTCCGCCTGTGGGCTGACAGAGGACAGTGGAGCAGCCAACACACAAGACTACCGTTTGTGCATGGCTAAAGACCGTGGTGATCTTATAGCATCCTGAAAAAGACATCAACAAAATGTTAACTTCTTTCATTTTCCTCCAAGTTACCATCCCCTTGCCGCTTCCCAACAAGAACTGTACCATCCCTATCACTAATTCAAACAATCATCCTAGGACTTAGTTCCGTGTCTTACTTTTGAATTCTGAGAAAATATCAAGTTACAAGTACTAATCTTTCCCCGACTCCGGCAAACCACCTCCTCACCTGGGCATTTCACGTCCATAAAGTAGGAATTGGGGCTCTGCACCAGGCGCTTTTTCTTGTGTTTCCTCTTTTCCTCTTCTGGAGAGGGATGAAGGAGATCCTTTGCGAGCTACGAGGGGCAGAAATGCAGAGATTTAGAAGCTAACGGTGGGAGGGGATGACGGAGAACAGCCCCCACTGTCACACACCGAAGGGAACTCGCCCCTCGCCGCCCCTGGTTTCTGCGTAGCTGGGCCGCCATCTTATCTCCTCTCGGCTCCCATCTACGCGGGCGGCCGCTGGGCCGCCGCGGTCCTGGAATTACGGTCCCAAGATAAGCGGGGCGTAAATGTGGACCCTCTACGGTCTGCAATTAGCGCGAGAGGAGAGTGCAGACCCAAGAGCGAGCTCTCTGCCGAAACCTGGACCAAGGAACTCACAGGCATGTTCTCGTAGGGAGGTCGTCACCGCCGGAAAGGAGCGAAAGCGGAAATCCTGTTCCTTATATCCGGTGTGGCACAGGAAGTGACGAGCGCGTGTTATTCCGCCATCTTGGGAAGGTCTTGCTTGCCGTTCGAATGCGCCGTGGGCTGCCATTTTGAGAAGGTCCGTAAAGGCGCCTCGTGTCACGGGTGCACAACCGTGGTGAGAGAGTTGGCTTCTGTTTTGAGTTCAGAGTTTTGCCGCTGTCAAAAGGAAAATAGTTTAAAGTCTTCCTGCTATGCTTTGACAGCTGGAGTATAATGGGGACAGCAGCGGTGAACACCGGCGAGGAGCTTTCTTTATCCAGGGCTTTTCGTTTACTGATCATCTTTACGATTTTGCAATTGGCTTAATTTACCCTGGTTAACAAGCAATTCTAGATATAATACATTTTAAATAAGATATTTTCTTGGAGCTGGGGATGTACTACGTTAGTAGACGGCTTCCCTGGCACGCACAAAGCCCTGGATTTAATCCCCAGGTTTTTGTAAACCCGCAGGGGCAGGGCAGGGCGGGGCGGGGCGTAGCGGCGGTGTCAGTGGCTCAAGGCTGTAATCGCAGAACTTCGAAGACGAGAGGATAAGAAATTCAAAATCATTCTGGGATCTATAGCAAATTTGAGGTCAAGTGTGGACTACAGGAGACCCTGTCTGGAGGGAGGGGGGAGGGGAGTCCGGTTCATATTTGCTCCAACAACCCTATTGTTTACCATTATTATTTTGTTAGTGCTAAGGATAGAACCTCATTTTGCATTTTTCCAGTCCTTCCCGTTGAAGAAGAATAAAATCAAATATTCATATAGATCTTGACGCGTGCGTTGTTTTTTAACATGCTAATTAAAGGCCACACGTGATTGGTCACGCCTTTTATCACTGCACTCTGGGAGGCAGAATCTGGAGGGCACTGTGAGTGAGTTCCAGGACAGCCAGAACTACATAGAGATTATGTCTCCAAAAACCAAATCAAAATAAAACAAGTATGCTAATTAACTCTGAAGCTACTGTTACTATTACCACTTTGTACAGATTCGTGTGTTGCTTAGAGAAGTTTAATTGTCCAAGCCAGACATGGTAGCACCTTTAAAACCAGCACTGGGGAGGCAAAGAGGGGTGGACTGTGAATTCTGGTGTCTCAAAATAAATAAATAAATTGCCCAAGCTTAGGCCAGGTGGTGGTGGCACAAACCTTTAATCCCAGCACTCAGGAACCAGAGGCAGGCAGACCTCTGAGTTCGAGGCCAGCCTGGTCTACAGAGCTAGTTGTAGGACAGCCAGGGATACATAAAGAAACCCTGTCTTAGCCCGGTGGTGGTGGTGGCCGCGGCAGCGGCGGCGGCGCCGGAGGCGGCCTGGCCCACATAACAAGTTCCAGGCCGGCCAGGGATACATAGAGAGAGCCTATCTCAAATAAATAAGAATAAAGGCCGGGCGGTGGTGACGCACGCCTTTAATCCCAGCACTTGGGAGGCAGAGCCAGGTGGATCTCTGTGAGTTCAAGGCCAGTCTGGTCTACAGCTCGAGATCCAGGACAGGCACCAAAACTACACAGAGAAACCCTGTCTCAAAAAAACCAAAAAAAGAAAAAAGAAACCCTGTCTTGAAAAAAAAAAAAAAAAGAATTGTCCAAACGTGTCTTTCTTCATATGTTTATGTACTGGTTGAGCAGAATGATTTTGGGTTTTGGCATATTTGCAATATATATCGAAGATATCTTGGGAAATAGGTTCTAGGTCTAAAAATGAAATTTATTCCTTTCTTATACACCTAATACTGAAAATAATTCCCTACAATATTTGTATGTATTTGCAATTTGTGAACTATCGTGTGAGCAGAAGTAGGATTTTTTTTTTTTCTGAGACAGGGTTTCTCTGTGTAGCCCTGGCTGTCCTGAAACTCACTCCATAGAACAGGTGGGCTTTGAACTTACAGAGTTGAGTTCTGCCTGCGTCTGCTGGGATTGAAAGGCATTTGCCACTACTAATACACTTTTTTGTTTGTTTTTAAAACAGTATCTCCACCAGGTGGTGGTGGCCACACATTTAATCCCAGCACTAGGGAGGCAAAGGTGAGCAATCTCTGAGTTTGAGGCCAGCTTGGTCTACAGAGAAAGTTACAGGACAGTCAGAGCTACACAGAGAAAACCTGTCTTGAAAAACAAACGGAAAAAAAAAAAAGTGTCTCTCATCCCAGGCTGACCTCCCAATTTTCCTGCCTCCATCCTGAAAGTGCTCAGGTTGCAAACAGGTTGTGATATGTAGTGTGTGTGCTCTGGGGAGGGTGCAGTCTTAGGAATCTAAACCAGGGCTTTGTCCTTTGTAGGCAACACTCTAAGCCAGTGGTTCTCAACATTCCTAATGTTTCAACCCTTGAATACAGTTCCTCATGTTGTGGTGACCCCCAGCCATGAAATTATTTCATTGCTACGTCATGATTGTAATTTTGCTACTGTTATGAATTGGTTGTGAGCCTAGCCTTTAACAGCTGAGCCATCTCTCCAGCCCCTGTTATGAATTGTAATGTAAATATCTGTGTTTTCCAATGGTCTAAGGCAACCCCTGTGAAAGGGTCATTCCACTCCCCAGTGGGCTTGTGACCCACAGGTTGAGAACCTCTGTTCTACACTGAGCTCCATCATTAGCCCGTAGTATTCTGTTTTGCATTTGTAATATATTTCTTCAGCCAAGAATCCTTCTCTACTAGATGTTTGCACATTGTCCTTCAGATTTCAGCCTAAATGTCATTCCCTCCAAAATTACTCTGTTCTGGGAATACGCTGAAATCAGTTCTCACTGATTCCCAAGACTAGGTTTTTGCCGAACTCATACTCAGTGATACTACTTCAGTATCAGCCATGATGAGACTGCACATCACGGAGACTGACAAGAACTACAAGCACATGGCTTTCCTTTGGAGAATTGGTTGTTCAACCTTGTCAACACACTCCCAGTGGGAATTCAGGGACCTTTCGTCATCCTTTTCCATCAAAATTCACAAAGCCATTTGGTCATATTTCTTCCTCCATTAAATTAGCAAGCAGACTGTAAAGATTCTTTTTTTTTTTTGTTACATTAAAAAATTTATGTGGGGGGCTGGAGAGATGGCTCAGAGGTTAAGAGCACCGACTGCTCTTCCAGAGGTCATGAGTTCAATTCCCAGCAACCACATGGTGGCTCACAACCATCTGTAATGAGATCTGGTGCCCTCTTCTGTATACATAATAAATAAATAAATCTTTAAAAAAAATTATGTGTATATGCCCATGTGGGACCCATTCGTGCAGCTGTTGGAAGGGGCCAGGAGCATCTGATTTCCCTGGAGTTGAGTTCCAGCTGGTTGTAAATTCCCAACAAGGGTGCTGGGAGCCAAACTCAGGTCCTGTGCAGGAGCAATCTCAGCTCTCAACTGCTGAGCCCTCTCTCCAGCCCCAACAAGTAGACGCTCCAAACCTTTGCTCAGGTCCAGGAGGAGGATGCTTTGCTCGTCACCTGTCCTTCCTGCTCATTCTCTGGGCAGCAGTGCTTCAGACGCCAGGAATGTAGCTTAGATGGTAGAAGTCCTCCCTAGCATGTGTGAGGCCATGGGTTAGAGCCCCAGTATTGAACAAAAATAAGAAAATAAAAAAATGAATAAGATAAACTAAGTCCAGAAAGAGCCCAGCACAACTGAAGGGGTAAAAGCCATCCTTGCTGAAGCTTGGAGAGCTAAGGAGAGGATGTGATGAGATGAAGTCGCAGTGAAATATACCAGCTAAAGTACCAGGGAAGTGAGCAAAAAGAACACATTGCTTGGAATTAAAAGCCCAGACATAAGAGAAAAATAGAATTCGTGAGCTTTATCAGAACCATCCATGAAAACTAAAGAGTGATTTATTTACTTATTTGTTTTTAACTTTTTATTACATTTTAATTTGTGTGTGTGAGAGAGAGAGAGAAAGAGAGAGCACTAAGAAGATAACTTTCAGAGTGAGTTCACTCCTCCACCATGCAAGTCCTGAGTATTGAACTTAGGTCATTAGGCTTGGTGGCAAGCCTCCTTATCCCACTCACTGAGTCATATTCCCAGCTTCTCACTCTCACTCTAACTCCCTCTCCCTTTCTCTCCCTCCCTAGCTCTCTCATTTTTGGGGGTGGGGTGGGGTAGGCATTGAGACAGGATCTTAATACAGAGCCCTGACTATCCTGAAACTCACTATGTAGATAGACCAGGCTGACCCCACACTCACAGATGGCCACCAGTCTCTGCCTCCTGAGTGCTGGAATCAAAGACGCCTAGCACCAGCTTCTCTTTTTAAAATCTATGTTCATATCTGTCCATAATACATTCTGGTTACACTACACCACCTTCTCTCCAGAAAGCTGTCCTCACAGCCAGCTCCCGTCCAGCTGTCATGTCTTGGTCTTGTTTTGTGATCAAGTTTCACCAAGGCTGCCACCAGGGGCATGATTTGAGTCCACTGGGCTCAGGTAACTCATCAGTGGCTGCACCACTAAAGACAATGATACTCTCTCTCCCC
The DNA here is from genome assembly GCF_049852395.1 of Peromyscus maniculatus bairdii. Lineage (NCBI taxonomy): Eukaryota > Metazoa > Chordata > Mammalia > Rodentia > Cricetidae > Peromyscus > Peromyscus maniculatus. Next base: position 70,666,467 of record NC_134857.1, read on the forward strand.
AGGAGCCTTCAGCTGCCAATATCTGTCTGTCAAGGGGCTGGCCGTTCTCTCTGGGCTTACCTGACCTCCATCTATGACTGGATGTTGACAGGTCCAATGCTGTTACTTATTCTTGTTCTTTTTTTAAAAAGATTTATTTATTGCCGGGCGGTGGTGGCGCACGCCTTTAATCCCAGCACTCGGGAGGCAGAGGCAGGCGGATCTCTGTGAGTTCGAGGCCAGCCTGGTCTACCAAGTGAGTTCCAGGAAAGGCGCAAAGCTACACAGAGAAACCCTGTCTCGAAAAAACCAAAAAAAAAAAAAAAAAAAAAAAAAGATTTATTTATTATGTACACAGAAGAGGGAGCCAGATCTCATTACAGATGGTTGTGAGCCACCAAGTGGGTGCTGGGAATTGAACTCAAGACCTCTGGAAGAGTAGCTGGTGCTCTTAAACTCTGAGCCATCTCCCCAGCCCATACTTATTCTTTTTTTTTTTTTTCTTTTTTTTTTTTTTTTTTTTTTTTTTTTTTTTGGTTTTTCGAGACAGGGTTTCCCTGTGTAGGTTTGCGCCTTTCCTGGAACTCGCTTTGGAGACCAGGCTGGCCTCGAACTCACAGAGATCCACCTGCCTCTGCCTCCCGAGTGGGTGCGCCACCACTGCCCGGCCTTTCTTCTTATTTATTTGAGATAGGCTCTCTCTATGTATCCCTGGCTGGCCTGGAACTTGGTATGTGGGCCAGGCTGGCCTTGAACTCACAAGGATCCTCCTGCCTCTGCCTCCCGAGTGCTGGCTGTCAAGTCCAAAAGACACTCCAATTCCCCAACCGCCAAAAGGCAGACCAAATATCCAGAAATGAGCTCAACCTGGACTCTAGGAGGATTTCCGGTGTTTTGATAAAAGCCAGCATTCCTCAGGAACTTGGGAAACTGGTTCCCATCTACCAAAAGGAGTCATTTCCCTTACCTGTGGCAGAAGGGACTCATGGCTACCTGTCGTGCCTTATCAGTATGTCAGCTCCTGCTGGCCTCCAGGCTCCCTCAGTATCACAAGGACCTGTTACACATTTCAGAGTCCATGCTAGCATCCCAGCCCTTCTCCCCTCCTCTATCCTAAACTCTCCAGCTCATGGCCTCCCCTCGCCCAGCTGCTCATCCTCCTAACCGGGCTATTCTCACTCTGTTCTCCCGATGGGTTGCTCCTGCTTCTCTTACTATATAAGCTCTATTCTCTATCTTCTGCTATTCTCCCCTTTCTGGAAGACAGCTCTGGCCATGTTCAGTCTGTGTCTTTCTCTGCTCTGACTCTTCCAGATACCCCTGGCTCTTCTCTCTCACAATAAAAACCTTCCCCTTAGCCAGGCACTCAGGAGGCAGAGACAGGTGGATCTCTGAGTTCAAGGCCAGCCTGGTCTACAGACGAGTTCCAAGACAGCCAGGAAATTACACCGAGAAATCCTGTCTCAAAAACAAAAATAAAAAAACTTCCCCTTGGGCTGGAGAGATGGCTCAGAGGTTAAGAGCACTGCTTGCTCTTCCTAAAGGTCCTGAGTTCAATTCCCAGCAACCACATGGTGGCTCACTACCATCTGTAATGAGATCTGGTGCCCTCTTCTGGCTTGCAGGGATACATGCAGACAGAACACTCTACATAATAAAGAAACCTTGAAAAATAATCGTCTTTAAAAAAAAAAAACCTTCCCCTTAACTATACCATGGGTCAGTCATGTCATCAGCTCAGACACTGGGTTTCAAGGTCTGCACTACCACGCTCCACCCCACCTCCATCTGTCCTGGTTTGCTTTCTGTTCTGTGATAAACATTTTGGCCAAAGCAGCTTGGTGAAAAAATGGGTTTATTTGGCTAATAGGTTATAGTCCATTGTTGAGGGAGTAAAGGCAGAAGGTTGAAGCAGAAACCAAGGAAGACCACTGCCTGATTTCCGGGCCTACATTCAGCTCTCTTTCTCACACAGCAGCCCTACTTGTCCAGAGATGGTACCTCCCACAGAGCTGGGCCCTCTGACCTCAGTTAGCAACCAGGAAAATGCTTGGGGCTGAAGAAAGATGGCTCTGAGGTTGAGAGCCCTGGCTGCTCTTTCAGAGAACCAGAGGTTTGATTCCCAGCACCTACATGGTGGCTAACAACCACGGAGGCTCAAAACAGTCGGGAACTCCAGTTTCAGTAGATCCAAACCACCTTCTGGCCTCCCGAGGGCACCTGGCATGCGTATGGTATACACGCAAGCATGCAAGGGCAAAATATCCACAGACATAAAGATAAATGAATCTATGTAGAGATAGGAAAACCCTATCTAAAAAATAGAAAAAGAAAAGAAAATGCCCCCACAGATAAGACCACAGGCCAATCTGATGGAAGCAATTCCTCAATTAAGGTTGCCTCATTCCAGCTGTGTCAAGGTGGTGGCGGCGGCGGCGGCGGCGGCGGCGGCGATGCACACCTTTAATCCTAGGACTCAGGAGGCAGAGACAAGTGAATCACTGTGAGTTCGAGGCCAGTCTAGTCTACAGAGCGAGTTTCAGCACAGACTCCAAAGCTACATAGAGAAACCCTGTCTCAGAAAAACAAACAAACAAAAAGTCTCATGTAGTCCTGGCTAGCCTGACCTCAGACTTGCAGTGATCATCTAGCTTCTGTTTCCTGTGTGCTGGGATTGCAAGTCTATGGCACCATGCCTAGACTTTAGAGTGGTTAAAAGAACGGAATTGGTCAGTGAAGAAAACCAGGAAAGGGTCAAGGGCTGTGCTACAACCTGAAATGTAATGAGCTGTGAGAGAATGGATAGAAAGGAATTGAAGCCCATAATATAATACAGCTCAGTGGTAAAATACTTTGCCTAGCATGTACAAGGGTCTGGGTTTGACCAATCCCTAGCATCATTAAGAAAAAAAAAAAAGGAGGTGTTATAGAATATTATTTTAAGATGTGTCACATTTGTTTATTGATGCGAAGATGTGTTGCATCTTTTATGTTGCATTTGTTTAACTCTGCAAAGCTGTGTTACTTTGCCTGTCTAAAATACCTGATGATCTAATAAAGAACTGGCCAATAGCAAGGCAGGAGAAAGGATAGGTGGAGCTGGCAGGCAGAGAGAATAAATAGAAGAAGAAAGATCTAGGAGTGAGAAAAGGAGGAGGACCCCAGGGGCCAGCCACCCAGCTACACAGCAAGCCACAGCAAGAGGAAGAAGTAAAGGAAGGTACAGGATAAAGATAAAAGCCCAGAGGCAAAAGGTAGGCAGGATAAGTTAAGAGAAGTTGGCAAGAAACAAGCTAAGGCCTGGCATTTATAATTAAGAATATGCCTCCATGTGTGATTTATTTGAGAGCTGGGTGGTAGGCCCCCCAAAAGAACAAAGAGTTAAAAATAACCAACAATAAGGAGGGCCTGGAGAGAGGACTCAGGGGTTAAGAGCACTGGTTGCTCTTCCAGAGGACCCAGGTTTGATTCCCATCACCCACATGTCAGCTCACAATTATCTGTGACTCCAAGATTTTGCATCCTCACACAGACATATATGCAGGCAAAACACCAATGCACATAAAATAAAAATAAATAAATTATTTTTAAAAATGGTGGGAGTGGGATATTGAACTAGGCACAGTGGTACATGTGCATGATTGTAGGTAAAGATTTTGAGGAGGCTGTTGATCATATGATTCCACAAATTTGAGACTGGCCTGGGCAACACAGAGAGACCTTGCCTCAAATAAAGTGGGCTGATGAGATGGCTCTGGGTAGACTGGTGGGACATCATGCAGCGAGTCCTCTGACCCCTACGTTTTTACCATAGCGTGGGTGTGCCTACACAAATATAAACAGAATAAATAAACAAAATAAACCGACTAGTTAGCTGTGTGTGATGGTCAATATGGACTGTCAGTTTGGCAGGATCCAGAATCACCTAGGAGCCCAATCTCTGGACGTGTCTGGAAGGCAGTGTCTAGATTGGGTTAACTGAGGTGGGAAGGCCTATCTAGCAGTGAGCCGCACCGTTCAGCATCTTGAATCAAAAGATGAAAATGAGCTTAGAACCAGCACTCATCCCTCTCCACTTCCTGATTTGAGATGCAGAGTGGCCAGATGCCCCGGGCTATGCTGTCCTGATAGACTGCACCCTCTGTGAGCCAAAACAAGCCCTGTCTCTCATAAATTGTTCCTGTCAAGGTAACCGATATATTGTGTTTGAGAAAGGACAAATGTAAACATAGAATATGGCAAAAACAAAGTAGCAAAGACTCTTTCTCACAGTCAGTACTCATCTGTTAGAAAAGTAACCCTCAAACTCCCCCTTTCATAGGACCGAAAAGATGGTCCAATGGTTAAGAGCTGGCTGCTCTTGCAGTAGACCTGGGCTCAATTCCCAGCACCCACTTTACGGTCCCTACCTCTAGTGTCAGGGGATCATTGCTCTCTTTACCCTCTGCAGGCACTGTACTCAATCTAGTACTTAGACACATGCAGGCAAATCATTCACACTATAAATAAAGTGAATAAAGAAATAAAGATGGGCGCGGTGGGGGGTGGGGCGGTGGCATATGCCTTTAATCCTAGCACTTAGAAGGCAGAGCCAGGCAGATCTCTGAATTCTAGGCCAGCCTGGTCTACAGAGCGAGTTCCAGGACAACCAGGGCCACACACAGAGAAACCCTGTTTTGAAAAAAAATAAAATAAAATAAAAAGATGGGAAGCTAGGCATGGTAGCTCACGCCTGTAGTCTTCATACTTGAGAGATTGAGGCCGTGGGGTTACCAGGAATTGGAATCCCAGCTGTGCTACTGAGTTCCAGGCTAGTCTCCAGAATGTGAATAGGTTGTGTGTGTGTGTTGAGTGTAGTTGGTGGGGCGTATTTTTTATCATTTCAGTTTTTCACTGTGCTCCACCAGGGGGCAGGTGGACCCAGCATATTAACCTCCCAACCCGCTTCTTTTCAAAGGGAATCGGGCGAGATACGTAGACTTAGGGCGCACAACGCTGACACTAATGTTCTGGCCTTTATCGCAAACTCAACAAGTCTTTGAATTAGATCCTCAGCTTTTTTATCTATTTCCAGTGCCAACCCCATCTCTACCCTTATTGGCAAATTCTTTCCCGCTTCTTCTAATCTCTTTAAAATCTCTCTTTCTACGTCGGTCGAAAGAGAGGAAAGACAGCTAGCCGAAGACCGTGGGAAGGTCTAGGGAGACTGGCCGGCCGAGGCTGGCGAGGCAGCGCCAGGACCGCAGGAGCTGGACAGGCCTCTCCACGGGCGAAGAGGGGTGGAGCCCCGAGCAGGGCCGCCTCTCTTCTTTCCCCGGGCCTGGGCGGAGAGGGAGGAAAACTTCCTGGCTGGGACTCTGGCGGTTTCTGCCTGCCAGCCCTCCGATCCCGCCTACCAGTGTTGGCTCTTCCCGACCCCTCCCCCGGCGCCCCCAGTGTCCGCCATGGCCAAAGCCTACGACCACCTCTTCAAGTTGCTGCTGATCGGGGACTCGGGGGTGGGCAAGACCTGTCTGATCATTCGCTTTGCAGAGGACAACTTCAACAGCACTTACATCTCCACCATCGGTGAGCCCGCTGACTGTATCCCAGACCCCGGACCCACCCCCTGCCCCCGCCCACCCTCATAACACGGGCCCCTGAATGACTAGGGACCCTACTTTTTGATCCTTTTAGAGTAAGACACTAACTTTCAGTCTCTCGACCCCTGTCCCAGACCCATCCTCCATAATGCCCCTGAATAACACTCAAAACTTCAGACCTTTCTGAGGCCTCCAGGTAACCCCAGTGCTGCCACCCCTCCCTTTCTTGGCACTAACTGCCCGGTCTCCCCAAATCCACATAGGCTCTTGTCATTTTGCCCGCTTCCTTCCTCACCGCATGCACCTAACATCTCTGGATTCATTCTTCACAATTTCTCTTCCCCCTGCTTCCCAGTTCTGTCGGCCTCTTTCTGATCCACCCGGCTTCAGACTTCCCCTGCATCCACCTCCACCTTCAAATCATCTCCCTAGTCCTCCGCCCTCAACAGGGTACTGCACAGAGTGGCTGGGTGTGCTGGGAGAGGACGGTGGAAAGGAAGGGACTTTGGGGTCTCTGAGTAAGCTTCCTGACTCATCCTTCTCTCTGGGGCCCCAAAGAGGCCTGGGAGATGTGCCCAGATTTCCAGGAAAAGAGTGTCCTTGCCGGGTAGTGGTGGCGCAAGTCTTTAATCCCAGCACTGGGAAGGCAGAGGCACAGAGGACCTCTGTGATTTCGAGGCCAGCCTGGTCTACGGAGTGAGTTCCAGGACAGCCGAGGCTACACAGAGAAACCCTGTCTCGAAAAACAAACAAACAAACAAAATACTAAAAGAGAGAGAGAGAGAGAGAGAGAGAGAGAGAGAGAGAGAGAGCATCCTTTCTCCTCCCTCTCATCTTTCTTCATCTCCTCTTGCCTGAGACTCCCAAGGCTGCAGATAAAGGGGAAAGAAAGCGTTCCTGCCAATGAACTGATTCCCTAGAGGAATCTTACGGAGCCCCAGTCCATCAGTTCCACGCCTGACCCACTAGTTAGTTCACCTAGACGTGAATCAGCTGCCTTTCCATTTCCTCTTTACCCTGAAGGGCTAGCTAGCCAGCGGGGTGGTTGGAGGACCAGTCGTACCTGTGCTGGGGGAGGGGGAGAGAAGACTGGGAAAGGGAGATGGACATGGAAGTGAAAGTTGTCCGCTGGCATGCTTTTAAGCCCCCTAAGGAGTTTCAGCACCTCCCTCCAAGCGTCATAAATTCTAAGGAAAAGCAGCATGCTTACTATAGGAATGAAGCTTTGGAGAAGTCCTCCCCATTTACACATCCGGCAAGGCCACGACCCCGAGCGCCTGCCCAGCAGAGATACTGGCAGGGCCTCTGCTCTCTCCCACCATACTGTTCACATAAGTACACCCACCCACCTGGCTTCACACCTTTCACCCCAGGAATTGATTTCAAGATCCGCACTGTGGAAATAGAGGGGAAGAGGATCAAACTGCAAGTCTGGTAAGTAAGCGACCCAGCTCGCCAGTCCAGGCTGCCATGTGAACCTACCCTGCACCCCACCCCCGCCCTTCATTTCTCCTCCCTTGCTTTTCCTCTTTCCAGTTCTTCTTCTTTTTCTTCTTCTTTGTTTGTTTGTTTGTTTTTAGACAGGGTTTCTCTGTGTAGCTTTGGAGCCTGTCCTGGAACTCACTCTGTAGACCAGGCTGGCCTCGAACTCACAGAGATCCGTCTGCCTCTGCCTCCCGAGTGCTGGGATTAAAGTGTACCACCACCACCTGGCTTCTCTTTTCAGTTTTATTTTACTTTATTTTATGTTTTTGAAGCAAAATCTCATGTAGCCCAGGCTGGCCGGGAACTCACTGCGTAGCTGAGAATGAGTGACCGGTAGCTCCTGATCCTGCTGCTTCTATCTCCATGTCCTGGGATTACAGGCGTGTACAGGCATGTGGCACCATGTTGGTCTTTCTGCTTTGCTTTGTTTCTTTCCCTTTTTCTTCGGTCCGGTCGGTACGTCTCCTACTTGAGCTATCTTGCTTACTCAGCTGTCCTTCGGCTCCTTTGCTGGTGGCCCACTTTCAGTTTGTGTCTTTTCCTCACCCAGAGCCTTCTCTGGACGTGAAAACAAATGTCTTTTGAGCGATGATGTAGAAACAGGTTCTAAGTGCTTAAGAGACAAGTTGCAGAATTACGAATTTGACTCTCAGTCTATTGCTCTCTCTAAATTTTAGAGAGAGCAACCTTCATCCCAGCACTTGGGAAGCAGAGGCAGGTGGATCTTTGCGAGTCTGAGGCCAGCCTGGGCTACAGAGCGCAGGAGGTCCCATGCCGGAGGTGTGACCTGGCTGTCTAAGGAGGTGGAGACACTGCAGGGTGAAGGCTCTGTGAGGCTTTCGCTGAAGCTTTGAGCTATGGCAGATAAACAGCAGCAGATGGGGTCCGAACCCTGGTTCTGCTGCTTAAGTTCTGCTTGGCCTTCACTAGTTCCCCAGCCTCCCCACATTTATTTCCTTTGTAGAATGGGACAGGGAGACATGCCTCCCAATGACACAGTGAGGGTTAGATAAGATCACACACACACATAAGGTGATACTCAGGACAGTGCTTGGCATCTATGAATAAACACGAGACATCCTGTTTCCCGGCCCTGCGGCCGCTGAATAGCAGCAGCCCAACTGCCCTTGGTCCCTTTCCCCTTCACTGTTTCCTGGCTCCTTTCCTTTCAGCCCCCCACCCCCCACCCCAGTGTTGCAAAAGCTAAGTTCTTAGGAAAGGGCTTTTCCTCTTGGAGACTTCTGTTTCACTCCCTAAAAACTTCTGCTTCAGGGACACAGCTGGCCAGGAACGATTCAAGACAATAACTACTGCCTATTACCGTGGAGCCATGGTATGAGACGTGGGTCTGGACGTGGGCTAAAGCCATAGTTTCATGAGTACAGCAGGTGACGAGCATGGGGCGGGGGGTAAAGAAGGAGGGTGAGGTGTGTGTCGCAGCCAGCCCCTCGTGGCCTGTGGTTAGACCCATGGATGGGTCTTGGAGGGCCACTTAGAGGACAGTAGAAACCTAATGGGAATGCTGTCCACAGTGAACTTCGCCATCCCTTAGGGCATTATCCTCGTGTATGACATCACCGATGAGAAATCCTTCGAGAATATTCAAAACTGGATGAAAAGCATCAAAGAGGTGAGACACCTCCCGAAGAGATGAGGGAACAGGGTGCTCCTGGAGGGTGGTTGTGGGAATGGGCAGGATTCAACCTTAATTAATTAATTTACTTAAATCTATGTGTAGGGGTGTTTTGCCCGGATATGTATATCTGTGAACCAGGTGCCCTCAGAAGTCAGTTTGGTGGACCCCCTGGGACTTTAGTGACAGATGGTTATGAGCCACCGAGCGGGTGCTGGGAATTGAACTCAGGCCCTTAATTGCTGAGCCTTCTCTCCAGCCCGACCCCTTCTTTTTTTTCCGTCTTCTTTTTTTTAATTATTTATTTATTTATTCATTTATTTATTATGTATACAGAAGAGGGCGCCAGATCTCATTACAGATGGTTGTGAGCCACCATGTGGGTGCTGGGAATTGAACTCAGGACCTCTGGAAGAGCAGCCAGTGCTCTTAACCTCTGAGCCCTTTTTTCCATCTTCTCGAGACAAGGTCTCACTCCGTAGCCCCAGCTGTTGTGAAACACACTGTGTATCCCAAACTCCCTGTGGTTCTCTCAAGGGCAGAAATCCCAGGTGTGAGCCACACGAAAGCCCCAACCTTGTCTGTCTCCCTCGTCTCCAGAACGCCTCTGCGGGAGTGGAGCGCCTCCTGCTGGGGAACAAGTGTGACATGGAGGCCAAGAGGAAGGTGCAGAAAGAGCAGGCGAATAAGGTGAGGAGTAAGGTGAGGAGGGGCAGCGGGACCCTTTGCCTCAGCGCCAGGAGAACCAGGGTGAGGAGGGATTGCCGAATGCTTTGCTTCTGCTCTTTATCCGGCTTTCTCCTTCCCTCCTCACCCCCTACAGCTGGCACGAGAGCACGGAATCCGGTTCTTTGAGACGAGTGCCAAATCCAGTATGAATGTGGACGAGGTGAGATCCACCCTCTGAGAGATAAAGATGTGAATAGATTTGTCCTCTCCTCCAATCTGTCCTAACCAGTTTCCTCTGTAGGCTTTCAACTCCCTGGCCCGGGACATCTTGCTCAAGTCAGGAGGTCGGAGACCGGTGAGTTGGTTCTACTTGGCTAGGTACCACTGTGTGTGTGTGTGTGTGTGTGTGTGTGTGTGTGTGTGTGTGCAAGAACTGGAGTGGTGCGCCCAGAACCCGGCACTGAGTGGTAGCAGGAGGATCAGGAGTTCAAGATCATCCTTAGCTGCTTCTATCTAAATGAAAAAACAGGGCTGGAGAGAAGGCTCAGAGGTTAAGAGCACTGGCTGCTCTTCCAGAGGTCCTGAGTTCAATTCCCAGCACCCACATGGTGGCTCACAACCATCTGTAATGAGATCTGGTGCCCTCTTCTGGCTTGCAGGGATTTATGCAGGCAGAACATCTTTAAAAAAAAAAAAAAAAAAAAAAAAAAACACGTGTGTGTGTGTGTGTGTGTGTGTGTGTGTGTGTGTGTGTGTGTGTGTGTAGGGGGTGGGTGACACAGGACGACCACCTTTAATCCCATCACTCAGCCTTTTCTACAGGACAGAATTATACAATACAGTGGCAGGTGGATCTCTGTGAGTTCGAGGACATCCAGGGCTACACAGAGAACCCCTGTCTCAAAAAAAAAAAAAAAAAAAAAAAAAAAAAAAGCCATTTGAGGAGGAACAAAGCCAAGATTTCTCGTGAAAGGGGGCTGTCTGGATGGGCTCATACTCCAGCCAGCCCTTCACACACCGATCCTTCTGCCTTCCCGGCTCCAGGGGAACAACAGCAAGCCCTCAAGCGCCGACCTGAAATCACCTGACAAGAAGAACACCAACAAGTGCTCCCTGGGCTGAGGGACGGACGATGCCTCCTCCTCACCCTGAACCTGGAGGCTAGACCTGAGGGAGGCGGGCTGAGGGGCTGCGCAGGAGAGAAATGGGCGGGACCTAGAGGGATGGATGAGCTGGTGATAAGGAGGATGAGGAGGAAGGACGGAAAGAAAGGGGCAGGGAAAGGAGAGGAAGGAATCGAGGATGTGAAAGTGAAAGGTTTGAGAAGAGGAAAGGAAGAACAATGGTCTCAGGTCTTGGACTGTCCTTGGGTTTAAGGTCAGACAGTGATGTAAATGTGTTGAGTTCTCCGTTACTGGTTCAGGTTTAGGGTCCCGAGAGGCCGGCTCAGCACTACTCTGGAGGTTGCTCACTACATGGTCTTTGTTAGTATTAAAGGCCGCTGTTTCGCATGACTGCTCCGTTGGCATTACTTTATGACTGTCAGACTGTTCACTCAAATCCAGTTTCTGTCATCCCGAGATGCTGGTTCATCTGCATCTGGCTGGGTTCCCCTTCTTTGCCCACCCCCTCCCCCTTAACTGGTGATTAAAAACAGCAAGGAGAAGCTTGGCAGTGGTGGCCCAGCTTTAATCCCAGCATTTGGGAGGCAGAGGTAGATGGATCTCTGTGAGTTCAAGGCCAGCCTGGTCTAGAGAAAAAGAGAGAGAGAGTTCCAGGACAGCCAGGGCTACACAGAAAAACACTCTCTTGAAAACAAAACAGAAAACGTAATCTGGCAAGCCAATTTCTTTTTGTAAAAAAAGATGTACCACACCCAAACTGGACGTTCACATAGTTTTTGTTCTACTGCAGGTGGTGACCTATTCTGCCTCACCTCATTGGTGGGTACTCTGTTTCATGCTCTTGAGATTGGATAGCTTCCTCCCCCCTCCCCCCCCCCCCCCCCCCCCCCCCGCAGAGCTGAGGACGGAACCCAGAGCCTTGTGCTTGCTGGGCAAGCGCTCTACCACTGAGCTAAATCCCCAATTCTGAGATTGGATAGTTTTAAAAGATTCCTCAAAAAGGAAATGAGAGAAGAGGGGGGGGGGGTCAGCTGCAGCTGCAGGCCATCAAGTACTGGGAATGCAGTGTCGAGCAAGATGTTTCCCCCCTTGGTTTTTAGAGACAGAGTTTCTCTGTATAACACCTCTGGCTGTCCTGGAACTTGATTTGTAGACCATACTGGCCTCAAACTCACTGAGATCCTCCTGCCTCTGCCTCCCTAGTGCTGGAATTAAAGGTGTGAACCACCACTGCCTGGCCACAGACAGCAAGGCTTTTTGTAAACAAAGCTTTACCAGGTGAGTAAAGAGATTTGGATTCCTTTGCTCTAGTAGTTTTAAAACATGAGGGAGATTTATGAAATATTGGCCATTCGTGGACTAGCCATCTTTTGATAGAAAGACAAAAAACACCTTTTCTCACAATTTGAAGGGAGGAAGAGACTCAGGGGAGATTCACTTGTTTATAAGTGTTTACTGAGCTTCTGCTCTGTGACAGACAATAGTTACTAACCGGCCTTTTGGTGGCTGTGTAAGCAGAGGAACAGACAAAATCTTAAAAGAAAAATACTTTTCTTAGGTTTTGTTTTTTAAGTTTTGTTTTTTGCCTGGCATGGTGGTTCACGCCTTTAATCCCAGCACTCAGCAGGCTGGTGATCTCTGTGAGTTCCAGGCCAGCCAGGACTGCAAGAGTGAGACCTGTCTGAAAATAAATAAAGTTTTATTTTTATTATAGTGTTACGTGTGTGGCTGTATGCATAAATGGTAAATGTGGAGGACAACTCTCAGCAGCGGTCCCAAGACCTGGACTCAGGTCATCCCCCTTGCATGGCCAGGACTTGCCTGATGAGCAGTCTTACCTGTCACCTTTTTGACTTCCTGTAACTTGGTGACTTTGCTACTTTCCTGTTGCTGTGAAGGGGCACTATGGCCAAAGCAATGTAAAGAGTTTAGTGGGGCTTGCTTATCGTTCCAGAGGGTCAGAGCCCGTGACTATCACGATTGGGAGCATGGCAGCAGGCAGGCAGGCATGGCTCTGGAGCAGTAGCTGAGAGCTTACGTGATGATGCACAAGCACGAGGCAGAGAACTGAAAATGGATTCCTTTGCTCTAGTAGTTTTAAAACATGAGGGAGTTTTTTTTTTTGTTTTTTTTTTTTTTTTTTTTTTTTTTTTAAAGATTATTTATTTATTATGTGTACAACATTCTGCCTCTATGTATGCCTGCAGGCCAGAAGAGGGCACCAGATCTCATTACAGATGGCTGTGAGCCATGTGGTTGCTGGGAATTGAACTCAGGACCTCTGGAACAGTAGGCAGTGCTCTTAACCTCTAAGCCATCTCTCCAGCCCAGAGGGAGATGTTTTTATCCTGAATGCTGGGGATAAAGGTATGCACCACCTCACCCAGCTCTAAAAATACATCTAGAATTACACAAATTCTTAGGGGAAAAAAAAAAGCCTTTCTCAAAAACTCACAAATTTCCCCTTGAGGCTGGGGATCAACAATAGGGTGCTGTGTGGTCCTTTGAAACATCAAAGCCAACCCCAGTGACACACTTCCTCCAACAAGGCCATACCGCCTAATCCCTATCAAACAGCCAGGGACCAAGTATCCAAATATATAAGCCTATGGGGGCCATTCTCGTTCAGACCACACACTGGGTCTCACCATGTAGACCAGGCAGACTGGCCTTGAACTTGCAGTGGTCCTCGGACCTCCTAATGCTATGATGTAAACAACATTTAACTCCTGAAAAATAAAGGAGCTACTAACTATTGACACACACAAGTACAACCAAAAAAATTCAGGCTAGATGCACTGTCCCTATCTATATCCACATTTACCCTCTTTCACACACATCCCCCTGTGCCCCTCGAGACAAAGTTTCTCTATATATTCATGCAAATCCTTTGCCTCACCTATGTATTTTAACTTGGACTATACAGTAAGATGCAATCTTTTTTTTTTTTTTAAGGCAGAGTGTTATCTAAGAAGCCTGACAACATAAATTCAATCTCCAGAAGTTCTAAAATGCCAGATGTGGTGTCACATCTGTAATCACAGCACTCTTAAATGAGATGAGAGTTGGAGACAGGAGAATTGCCAGGAAGCCCATAGGCCAGCTAGCCTGGGGTACAGAGCACAGCAGCAGCAAAAGATCTGCCTTAAAAAGGCGAAAAGAAGCCAGGCAGTGGTGGCAATGAGCTGTTAATCCCAGCACCAGGAAGGCAGAGGCAGGCAGATCTCTGTATTTCAGGCCATCCTGGTCTACAGAGCAAGTTCCAGGACAGCCAAGGCTATACCTGTGTCAAAAGCAATGCAAAAAAAGTGAAAAGAGGGATGGGGGATTTAGCTCAGTGGTAGAGCACTTGTCTAGCAAGTGCAAGGCCCTGGGTTCAGTCCTCAGCTCGGGAGGGGGGGGAGTAAAAAGAACCTTCTAGAAAATTGTCTTTGGACCTCCACAAGCACACCATGGCACAAAAGCACTCACACATTTTCATGAATGCACACAACATAAAAATATATGTGTGTTTTAAAGACAAAGGTCTCATTATATATATCTGCCTACTTATGCCTCCTGAACTCCTGAATGCTGAGGATAAAGGTATGCACCACCTCACCCAGCTCTAAAAATACGTTTAGAATTACACAAATTCTTAGGGGAAAAAAAGCCTTTTACAAAAACTCACAAATTCCCCCTTGAGGCTGAGCATCAACAATAGGGTGCTGTAATATGATAGCCAAATGCTCCACAGTTCCCTGCAGCTGGGTGGAGCGGGGGACTAAAAGGACAGCACACATCTAGCTTGCCTGCTTTCCCTTTAAGTCTCAAGGGCGATTTTATTAGAGTTAAAAAAAAAAAAAAAATTCCTGGGGCAAGCATGCCATAAGTCTCAGCAGCTTCCTGGAGGAGAAAAAAACAAAAAACAAAAAAACCACACTCTGTTTAAGCCTGAATAGACAAGCTGCCACATTGAGGAGAGGAGCTTTAGAGAGAGTAAGAAGCCCAAATTTTTAGGAAATCCTGCTTAGAAAGAACAGACATAGAAGACAAGGCATAGTTACACTTTTCTGAGTAATATAGAAAATCAGGTTGGATTCCAAAGCAACATGGCTGTGGCCCTGTAAGCTACTGCCTGGAAACTTTCTACTTCCTTCCTTTCCTTCCTTCCTTCCTTCCTTCCTTCCTTCCTTCCTTCCTTCCTTCCTTCCTTCCTTCCTTCCTTTCCTTCCTTTCCTTCCTTTCCTTCCTTCCTTCCTTCCTTTTTTTTCTGAGACAGGATTTCTTTTTTGTAACAGCCCTGGTTGTCTTGGAACTTGCTCTGTAGACCAGGCTGGCCTTGAACTCAGAAATCCATCTGCCTCTGCCTCCCAAGGGCTGAAACTAAAGCAAACTCACAGCTACTTGTAAGTCCAGTTGCAGAAGCTCTCACACTCTCCAGAGTAACACAATGAGAGACTCTGTCTCAAAAAAAAAAAAAAAAAAAAAAAAGAAGAAGAAGAAGAAGAAGAAGAAAGAGAGAAAGAAAAGAAAGAAAGCTCACAACTACTGCCTGGCTCTAAATATCCTTTTTAATGGTACTTTTTTTTTTTTTTTCCTTCGAGGCAGGGTTTCTCTGTGTAGCTTTGGTGCCTGTCTGTAGACCAGACTGGCCTCGAACTCAAAAAGATCCACCTGGCCCTGCCTCCCGAGTGCTGGGATTAAAGGCGTGCGCCGCCGCCGCCGCCGCCGCCGCCGCCGCCGCCGCCGCCGCCGCCGCCGCCGCCGCCACCACCACCACCCAGTGTGCTTAATGGCATATTTTGATCTACACTGAATCTGGAATTATCCATTTCTTTTTATTTTATTTAGTTACTAGTTTTTGAGATAGGGTCTCATGTACCTGGAACTGGCAATGGAGGCAGAGGCAAGACTGGTACAAGTTGAAGTGAAGCCAGAGCTTCATATCAAGACGCTGTCTTAAAATCGAACAACAAAAAGACAAGGACTTCCCAAGAGGACTAACATCTTAAACGTGTTCCACGGAAGAATTTATTTTGAAAAATTATTGTTTGTGTATATGTGTGTTGCTGGGCATCCTTTGCATGCCTGGTGCCTGTGATGTCCAAAAGAGGGTGTGAGAGCTTCTGCAACTGGACTTACAAGTAGTTGTGAGCCTTCTCTCTCTCTCTCTCTCTCTTTCTCTTTTTATTATTATTATTATTTTAAAGAATTATTTATTTATTTATTTATTATCTATGCAGAAGAGGGTGCCAGATCTCATTACAGATGGTTGTGAGCCACCATGTGGGTGCTGGGAATTGAACTCAGGACCTCTGGAAGAGCAGTCGGTGCTCTTAACCTCTGAGCCATCTCTCCAGCCCCTTTATTCATTCATTCATTCATTCATTCATTCATTCATTCATTCATTCATTCATCTATCTATCTATCTATCTATTATCTATCTATCTATCTATCTATCTATCTATCTATCTATCTATCTATCTATCTATCTATTTATTTGAGACAGAGTCATCGTGTTATCCTGGCTGGCCTGGAACTCGCTATGTGGAGGCTGGTCTCAAGCACACAGAGATCCATCTGCCTCTGCTGGGACTAAAGGCTTGAGCCACCATGCCAGAACAGATGTTCTAAAGTAGCTGAAAATCACATGAATCTAGTTCCAACATTGCTTTCACTTTAAAAATCTCTACCCTCTACACGGAGATTTTACATTCTAGCTCTTGGGAAGCAGAGGCAAGCGGATCTCTGAGTGCGAGGCCGGCCTGTTCTATAAAATGAGTTCCAGGACGGCCAGGGGTACACAGAAAAACCTGTCTCAAAAACCAACCAACCAAAAAAATCTCCGTGCCCTTGGTCTTGAGATTATTTTCTTATGTGTAGGAGCAGGGAAGAGACGAGAACATTTGAATGTTGTTCAAAGGAACAGCTCTGTCAAGCAGTTTCACACTAACATGAGGGGAAACGAAAAGGGGTTCATCTGTGTAGAGTGGGGTGCGACTCCAGCGACGGGGGCAAGTTCCCAATTCCCTCCATCAGCAGATGCCCTGGACCCAGCTTCTCAAGGCCGTCCAGGATGGTGAGCAAGGGATGCGGAGGGTATCAAAGAGCCCAATGGTGAGCCCACGGTTTTGAGGAATACCCAAAGTCCAGACAGAGCGGCGTACTGCCCCTTTCTATGTCTCCCTGCTCACCTGGTTCTAAATGGACAAAACAGGCGACACCAGGGGGAAGCGAACCCACAACAAACAAAACCTCCCACAACGCCATGCCAGCCGGCTCGGCGGACACTACAAGGACCACACTGCCGCGCGGCGCCCAGCCAATGAGGCGCGCGTTGCTGCGCAGACGCAGTGAGAGGCGGTCGCCAGAGTCCGGAACGACTACAAGCCCCGGCAGGAGACCCGCGGGCGCACCCCGGACGCGGGTCGGCGTCGCTCGTGCCGGGACCAGGAGCCTCCGCGAGCAAGATGGCCGCTCCCGAGACCGAGGCCGAGGCCCGCGGGCACTGAGTCCCGGACCCGCGTGCCCTCCCCTTCCCCCCCGCCGCTGGCGCCCCCACAAAGACCTCGCGCTTGCAGCCAGCAAATCCACATGGATTGTTCTCGCCGTGGTCGCGAGGCCGCGCCGACAGAGCCTTAGCGGGCCCAGGGGGAGAACTCCGGCGTTTGGCTGCTCTGAGCTGGAACCTCAGGGAGGTCCTGCTGCAACAGGTGCGACACTCACTGACTGCTCCATGCTAGCGGGCGCGGGGAGGCTTGGCCTCCCCCGGGGCGGCCACCTCTGCTGGTTGCTGTGTGCTTTCACCCTAAAGCTCTGGTAAGTGGGTACTGAGGGAGGAGAAAGGGGCGCGCAGGCCGACCCGGGAGTCCTCGCCCCCCAGGAACCCGGGCATCTCGCCCTCGGACGTCCGAAGTGGGTGCGCCCCGTTTCCTGCGTTCTCACCGTTGTTCCTACCCCCCCCTTTCCCTGTCTGCAGCCAAGCAGAGGCTCCGGTGCGCGAGGAGAAGCTGTCAGGTGTGTGCTCGCCCGGGAACCCCGTGCCTCTATAGTTCGGTTTTTTGTTTTTAATGGTCTTTTTTAGTAGACCAAGAGCACAGGTAGAAAAAGGAGGTGCCACAAAGGAACGAGGGCAAGCGTTGTGCTGGGAAGCTGGATGGGTAGAACCTTGGAGAGAAATGTTTTTTGAATAGTCTTCGGCTGGCCATTTTTTCTCTCTCTCTCCTTTCAGTGAGCGCCTCAACTTCGCCATGCTGGCTGGCGGAAGAGTTCGTGGTGGCCGAAGAGTGTACTCCGTGTTCCAACTTCCAGATTGTGAGTTTTTGTTGTTTGTTCTGTTTTATGTGCATATTTGCCTGCATGTATGTCAGGGTGAGGGTGTCGGATCCCCTGGAACTGGAGTTACAGACAGTTGT
Source organism: Peromyscus maniculatus bairdii (assembly GCF_049852395.1). NCBI lineage: Eukaryota > Metazoa > Chordata > Mammalia > Rodentia > Cricetidae > Peromyscus > Peromyscus maniculatus. The sequence continues at coordinate 70,684,336 of NC_134857.1, forward strand.
GAGCTGCCGTGTGGGTGCTGGGAATTGAACCCAGGTCCTCTGGAAGAGCAACCCGTGCTCTTAGCCACTGGGCCATCTCTCCAGTCGCTAATTTTTTTTTAAAACATATCATTGCTTCTTTCTTCTCAGAGTCTTAGGATAAGTTCAAATCTGAACTTAATTACATTATATTTTACTTTTGTTTTGTTTTATGTTTATATGGGTGTTTTGCCTGCGTGTATGTGTACCGTGTGTGTAGTGCCCTAAGAATCCAGAAGAGGTCATCAGATCTTCTAGATATGAGCCACCATGTGGGTGCTGGGACTGGAACCCTGTCCTCTGCAAGAGTAACCAGTGCTCTTAACCAGTGAGCCATATCTCCAGCCCTTTTTGTTGTTGTTGTTGTTGTTTATTTGTTTTTGAGACAGTGTCTCACTATGTAGCTGTCTGTCTGTCCTGGAACTCACCATGTAACCAGGCGGGTCTTAAACACTATATTTATTTTGTCTAGATCATGTGCCAAAGAAGTCAGAGGACAACTTGGGGAAATTGTTTCTTTCTTTCCACCACATAGATGCAATGTGTTAAGCTTGGCTGCAAACGTCTTTCCCCACAGAGGCATTTTGCCAGCCCTCACATTTGAACTTAAATTCTTTCTGAAAATATGGCCTTCCCACTTTAATGACAGTATCCAGAAGATGATTATGCCCTGGTCATATTTTACTACAGTAGACTGTGGAATTTTTCCTTATCTCCTTGACTGTAGCCTTCCTGATCACGTCACCGCCGTCCGCATCAGGGCTCTCCATCAGGTGTCTGCTGCCCAGCAGCTCTGGCCCTTTCTGAACAGCAAGGCTTCTGTTTCTTCTATTCCTCCCTAACGTGTGTTTTTGGTCCTTTATTTTGGTAGAAAACCACACCTGAGTGTGGTTCTACAGGGTATGTGGAGAAAATCACATGCAGCTCATCTAAAAGGAATGAATTCAGAAGGTAAGAACTGTTTCTCCCCTTTCAAATGACCTCCTCTGACCCTGTGTCTGGAGGTAGCTATCTCCTAGTCCTGGTATAGTTTGGCATACTGGAAAGAGGAAGAGATTTGAGCCAAATTACCCTTCGTCCCTACCCCAGTCTTCAGCACTATATTATTGGCCATGCTTTCTGATCAAATAATGTGGTCAGGGGTGTGAATGTAACTCACTGGCACAGGACTCGCCTAGCATGTAAGAGGCCATGAGTCTCATCCCCAGCATTGCTTAGGAAGAAAATAAAGTTGCTGGGAGATGGAGCATATCAAACCTTGAATCTCAGAGGCAGAGGCAGGCTTAGCTCTGTGAGTTCAAGACCAGCTTGGCCTACACAGGGAGTTCAGGTCAGCCAAGGCTACACAGTAATAGTTAAATAAACATAGTTAAGCCAGGTGTAATGACACACACCATTGATCCCAGCACTCAGAAGGCAGAGGCAAACAGATCTCTAAGAGGGACTAACTAGATGTTGTGGTGGGTAAAGGAACTTCCTGCCAAATCTGACAGAGTGAGGGGCTGTAGAGACAGCTCAGTGGTTAAAAGCACTTGCTGCTTTTCCAGAAAACCCTGGCTCAGTTCCCTGCATCCACATAGTTGTTCTGTAACTCCAATTCCAGGGTATCCAGCACCCTCCTCTGGCCTCCTTGGGCACCAAATATACACATATATATACATACAGGAGAACAATCATAGATATAAATAAATCTTTTAAAAAACAACTTACCCAGCACTTGGGAGGCAGAGCCAGGCAGATCTCTGTGAGTTAGGCCAGCATGGTCTATAGAGTGAGTTCCAGGACAGGCTCCAAAGCTACACAGAGAAACCCTGTCTTGGAAAAACCAAAAACCAAACAAACAAACAAAAAAAAAACCCCAACAACTTGAATTTGATACCCAGAACCCAGATGATAGAGGTACAGAACTCACTCCAGCAAGTTGTCTTTTGACTGTGTGTGTGTGTGTGTGTGTGTGTGTGTGTGTGTGTGTGTGTATGTATGTATCTTATGGGATGGGGAGAGATGTCCACCTCTTCCTTGGCATGAGTGTGTACACATACAACAAAAAAAATGTTGGCTTTTGGGCCGGGGGTTCAAGACAGGGTTTCTCTGTGTATCCCTGGCTGTCCTGGAAGCCACTCTGTAGACCAGGTTGGCCTTGAACTCACAGAGATGTGCCTGCCTCTGCCTCCTGAGTGCTAGGATTAAAGGTGTGCGCCACCACACACAGCTTTCTATTTATTTATTTATTTATTTTTAATTTTTTAAAAAAAAAATTTCTGAAAAAAAAAATTTAAAAAAATAAAAAATTTTCTGGAACTGAGAACCGAACCCAGGGCCTTGTGCTTGCTAGGCAAGCGCTTTGCCACTGAGCTAAATCCCCAACCCTTTTATTTATTATTTTAAAGAAAGAAAAAAAGTTGGGCATGGTGGTACATGCTTGTAACCCCAGCACTTACGAAGCAGAGGCAGGAGAGTCAGGAGTTCAATGCCAACCCGAACTACTTGAGACTTGAGGAAAAAAAAAAAGCAATCAAATTGGTTAATACTACTCTGTTTATCTCACCAGAGACTAAAGACGTGACTTACTCCAGTTTCTCTTATTTTTGGGTAGTATTTTGGGTAGCCTGAGATAGGAAACAGTAGTTAGGAGAGACTGACTTCTCTGGGGAATGACTCTCCTTTTCTGCCCTCAGCTGCCGTTCAGCTCTGATGGAACAACACCTGTTCTGGAAGTTTGAAGGCACCATGGTGGGTGTGGCCTTGGTCTTCGCTTGCCTTGTCATCATTCGTCAGCGACAGCTGGACAGAAAGGCTCTTGAGAAAGTCCGGAAGCAAATCGAGTCCATATAGCTGAATCCCACTGCATTATGCTGGGTCTCGCAGACTCTGTCTCAGATGGAGAAGGTTCATGGCTAATTTGCACTCTTGAGCCTGTGGTAGTAGCACCTTTCCCTGAGTTCCTCTTCCAGACCATTAATGAGCACAATAAAAAGTAAAACAGAGCTGGGTATGGTAGCATACACTTGCAATCCCAACACTTGAGAGAGGGAGGCAGGGGGATCCCTCGTAAATTTGTAGGCAGGCTGACCTACATAATAAGACTGTCTTTAAAAAAAAAAAGTAATAAAGGAGTCTGTAAACAGTTTCCTTCTCTGTAATAATCTGGCTTGGGGAGGGACTGGGTGTGGTGGCTCGTGCCTTAAATCCCAAACGTGGACTGCAGAGAGGGCAGACCTCGGTGAGTTCAAGGCCAGCTTTTCTACATACCGAGCTCCAAGCCCGCCAGGGATACAAAAAATTATATTAAAAGAGGCTGGTGGCGCACGCCTTTAATCCCAGCACTCGGGAGGCAGAGTCAGGCGAATCTCTGTGAGTTCCAGGCCAGCCTGGACTACCAAGTGAGTCCTAGGAAAGGTGCAAAGCTACACAGAGAAACCCTGTCTCGAAAAACCAAAAAAAAAAGAGGCTTAGTTGGCTTAGTTCTTCAGGGTACTTGCTGCTCTTCTAGAGGATCTGGGTTTGGTACCCCAACAAGTGGTTTACATTCACATGTAATTCTACTATCAGGAGATCTGATGTCCTCTGGCCTCTGGGCACCTGCAGGCAAGTGGTGCACATAAACTCATGCATAAACAGATAGATGTACAGAAAAACGAATAAATCTTTTAAGTGTATGTAAGTCTGCACATATGTCTGTGCACTATGTGCATTTCTGGTGCCCCTGAAGACCAAAAGAGGGTGCCAGGTTCTGGGCTGCCACATGGTTCAGGGAATTGAATACTGGTCCAACAAATGCTCTTAACCACTGAACCACTTCTTCAGCCTCAAAATGAATAAGTCTTTCAAAAAAAAATTGATATGGGGGAAGAAGTCACGGGGGCAATGAGAGAAAGGAGTGTCAATTTAGCAAGTAACAATCTCCCTTCTTTTACTCTTATTTTTTTTTAGATTTATTTATTTTTTATTTTATGTGTGTGAGTGGTTTATCTGCCCTCAGGACAGAAGAGGAGGTTGGATTCCCTAGAACTGGAGTTATAGATGGCTGTGAGTCGCCTTTCAAGTACTACGAATCAAACGCAGGTCTTCTGCATGAGCAACAGATGTTCTTAACCACTGAGCCATCTCTCCAGTCCCCTGTCTTTTATTTTAAATTTCCAGGCTGGCAAAGTGGCTCAGAGAGCTTGCTTTTGAGGATTTGTGTTCAGTTCTAGACCGGTGTCTGGCAGAGCTCACAACTGCCAGCTCCAGGGATCCATTGCCCTTTATGGGCACCCACACGCACATGGTATGCACTCTCATAGACACACACATAAACATTTGGACGGTGGTGGCTCACGCCTTTAGTCCCAGCACTCAGGAGATAAGGCAGATGGATCTCTGTGAGTTCGAGGCCAGCCTGGTCTACAGAGTGAGTTCCAGGACAGTCAAAGCTGCACAGAGAAACCCTGTCTCAAAACAACAATAAAGCCGGGTGGCGGCGGCGGCGGCGGCACTTGGGAGGCACTTGGGAGGCAGAGCCAGGTGGATCTCTATGAGTTCCAGGCCGGCCTGGGCCACCAAGTGAGTTCCAGGAAAGGTGCAAAGCTACATAGAGAAACCCTGTCTCGAAAAACAAAACAAAAAGCAACAATAACAAATTTAAGAAGTGTTTGCTTCATAGGATTTATGACCTGAGTTTGATCCCTAGAATGAATAGTAAGAGGAAAGAAGCTTGACCTCCACATGTGTATTGTACACAATAATACACTCATACATCATGCTTATATACAATAATAAAACAAAGTTTCAAAAAAAAAAGTTTTGAAGCTGAATGTGGTACAACACGCTTGAGGTCCTAGCACTTCGTAGAGGAGTCAGGAATCAGACCAGCTTAGGCTCTATTGTAAGAACTTGTCTGAAGCAACAATATTTTCTGAGATAGAATTTTAGCTAGAAAGTTTATTTCTGAGTCAAAACTTGCTTCCCCTCGACCCCATCCCCAAAGAAGTAAAATCACAAATATAGGGCAGAAATATATGAGGTGCCCTGCCATAGAAGCAAATGTGGCCTTTGTGGACAGAAAGCTCCTAGTATCCTGAGTGAGTTGGAAGTCCAGGGGTATGGACACCCAAGTGGGAATTCCAGATGAAACAGCGAGGGGAGCCTGTGCGGGTTCTTGTGTGATCGGGAAGTGTTCAGCTTACATCTCATCTGCGTGCAGCGTTCCCCTGAAGTGCCCAGTGGGTCTAGCCTTTGTCCCCAGCTTGAACTGCGTCTTTGCTGAGCCGTTTGCAATTGGGACTTCTCGTGGCTCCTCCAGTTTGGCCTTTACCACTGGAATCTCTGGGCTTTCTGTCATGTCCTTATGAGTCAAGATATTTCTGGAAATCACTGTGGAGAGGGTGTAGTGGGACAGCATTTGCTTAGGTCCGAGGCTGGCCATCCCTACTATTGATTGTTTTAGAGAACAGAGTTTTCCGGCTCATCAGGGAGCTTCTGTGCCCTTGTCTCTTACCTCCACGAGGCTGATAACCCTTAGGCCTAGCTTCTGGTTGACCCTGAAAGGGGCTGAAGCTGGGCAGGATGATGAGAGCCAGCGAAAAGAGAAGAATCTGAAAGGAGAAGAGGCCATTTGGGCTTTGGGGACAACAGAGAAGGAAGGCAGCATCAACAGAGGCTGGTTACGGTTATCAGGGTTCGGGAAACAGGGCTGGGTAGTCGGGGTATTGGGTGGATGTGCGGAGGATGGCAGAGGTGGGGGGAGAGGGGAAGTACGGAACATCCTGATGGTACCAGAACACAGGTACTGGTCTGGGCAGCTCTGCTGGAGGTCTGAGCAGTGAGCATCTGTAACTGGTGGACCTGCGCCACCAAGGAGCTAGGAGAAGAATGAAGAGTTAGCCCAAGATCAGCTTGCCTGTGGCTGCATCCTCCCTCTCCTCTGTCCGGACACTGCTCCACTCACGTGTTCTGCCTCTCCAGCTCCTGGACTTTTCTCTGTAGTTCCTGATTCTGTGCAGAACAGGCTGCCACTCTAGGGAGTGTGGAGAAGCAGAGCAGGTTTGGCATGTGGTCCCTTAACATGCTTGCCTAGGTGAGGAACAGGGCCCAGACAGCACCCACGGGATGCAGAAAGGTGAGCCCAAACATGCCTGCTCTCCAGTCCATCTATGTACTCTTTCTTCCGCCGCCGGCTGTCCTGAGCTGACTGCTTGTTGCGGATTTTCCTCCTGATCTTCTTTAGTACTCGCTCCTCTGCCTGGAGGCCCAGGGTGTGCAGGGCTGGGCCCTTACCCTCCCATAACTCCCCAGCTGTCCCCTGCAATCCAGGCTCTGTGGAGGTTGAATGGAGCTCCTGGGATGGGACACCCTTTGGGGACAGGTGTTACCTTAGTGAGGGGCAGGTGAGAGGGCAGAGAGACCCCTTCTTGCCCCAGCAGATGCTTCTCTTCATCTGTCAGGAACAGACGTGGGCAGGACAGCTGGGAGGAGTGGCAGAAGATGAGCAGGATCAAGGTCACCTGCTTCCGGCACCCAGGCTGCCCCTCCACCCTCAGCACGCTCTCAGGACAGGGCTGCCTATTTGCACTGAGTGGTAAGGTGAGGTCAGAGGCAGAAGGCTCTTTCAGACAGGCTCTGTGGCAAGCCAAAGGGCCTTCCTGAAGCTCAGGAAGGAGAGTGAAGTTTTTTGTCCACACATAGAACCTTATTATGACCAAGCTAGAGAGGGCCTGCTCTGGTCTGTCTCCCTGGATCTCAGGGCGCTCGGAAGGGAACTTGTATGTTCATTATCATGGGCTTTGTTGAATTTCCTTGTCAGGTAAACAGTTTGGCCATTAACTTGCACTTGGTAAAGTATCTGGTTGCCTGTCAAGCACAGGGACATATGTGCCATAATCCCCAGGTTCTAAGCTCCACCTGTCAGGTCAAGCTGTCTGCTCACAGACAAGGAGTTTCTAAGGACACTCAGGCTGACTGCTCAAGTGAAATGTGTGAGAAGGGTAGATGCTGTCTGGTTAGGCGGAGCCCATCAGCTAAGGACCCTTCCTTCTCACTGGCATTCTGTTTATTTTTTGTGTACGTGTGTCTTTGTGTCAGACTTGAACTTGGGTCCCCTGTCAAAGCAGCCAGTGCTCTTAGCCATTGAGCCATGTCTCCAGCCCCTGGGTTGTATTTTTGAGACAGGATGTCACTACGCAGACTAGGCTGGCCTTGAGTTTGTGGTTCTCTTCCTGCCTCTGCCTCCCATGTGCACAGATTTCAAGTGTGTGCCACCACACCCAGCGTAGGCTTCACTTTGTAACTTAAGAGGAACTTAGTTTGCAGCTGGTAAGATGGCTCAGCAGATAGAGCACTTGCCACACAGGACTGACAGTCTGAGTTTACTCAATGAACCCATGTCAAGGCAGAAGGAGAGAACCAATGCCACAAGTTGTCCTCAGACCTCTACATAAGCCATGGCATGCATATACACAATAGTAAGTAATGTATATACACAATAATAATAATGTATATACACAATAATAAGTAACTTTTAAGAGAATAATTTAGCTTGGCTTTTTACTTTGTGTGTGTGTGTGTGTGTGTGTGTGTGTATAAGAGCTATGTAGGTGCAGATGTGTGGGTATGGTGCATGTGACTGGAGGCCAAAAAGTTCTGTTCTGTCACTCTACCTTATTCCCTTTAGACTGAGTTTCTCATTAACCCTGGAACTAGCCAGATGATCAGCAAGCCCCAGCGATCCTCTTGTGCCAACCCTTCAGAGCAAGGGGGTAAGGGAATATGTAGCTGGGTATGTGGGTGCTGGGGATCTCAACTCCCAGCTCAGGTATTGCTCCCAGAGAAAGAGCTTTTTCTCACTGACACATCTCTCAGCCTCTGGCTTTTGCTTTTTGATAGCCTTTGACTCTTGGCTAAAGCATTTCCTATTTCCTTTCCTAATGTCTTTTTCCTCCAAGTGTCCCGTGGGGTGTTTCTTCCAATCTCTCTAACCAAAATCTCCGAGAATGGAGCACAGAGGGCTTTATCTAAAAATAAAACAAGCACAAATCCTGTGCTGATATGCAAACCCCTGGCATGGCTTCTGGTCCCAGCTTCAAGCACAGTTTTCGAGGATGGCTAGGACCTGTTTTCTGCCTTTGAACACAAGGTGTACGTCCCAGGAGAGAGAGAGGAACATGGCCTAAGCTTGGCCTCTATTGGTCTGCACAGCAGGAGCGTCTAACCCACCTCGGGAAGGTACACGATAGGGTAACTGCACATCACTGCGGCATTGGCCACGGGGTAATTGTTCTAGTGGAAACGTTTGCTACTGTTTCTCTATCACCCTGTTCTCATTAGCCAAGTGGATCCCGGGAGGCCTGTCCCAATTCCCTTGCCTGACCCAAGGCTGAGCGAGTGGCTTTGACTAAATGTAATGCACACTAGGTCTGGGCTTCTCTAGAGCTCTGACTGCAGGGTCCCTCAGCCCACCCAGTGCCACCCTGGTCCCAGTGGCTGTCCTCCCCGATGCTTTCCTGCTCTCAGAATTGCTTGTTTCTCCCTGGCCTTCACCAAAAGTGGGGCAAACCAGTTCCTCGTTAGTTTCCCCTCCCTTTCCCCCTGCACCCCCATTTATGTGAGGACACGTACTAGGGGAACACCAGTTCTAGCTGGTCTCAAGACTTACCAGGGCAGCAGGAGGCGATGGAGCTATGGTGCTGGCTCTGGGCAGGATATGTCTATGCGCATCTGAGGGCAGCCCACTGACTGTGCAGGCCTCGGGCACCATAAATGCAGGGCTCCACTGATCTGAAGGAAACAGAGAGACTGGGACAAAGGAATCCAAGACTGACGGCATCAGGAACTGGGCAGTGGTACCGTTTGGGAACCTTCTCCCCTAAACCCCATGGCCGGGGCTGGGCCTGACAGGGCCACTGCCCTCTTCCCAAAAAGTACACTGACCTATCTGGATGGAGATGAGTCCGAAGGTTGGCCCTGCTTCCCGCTGAGTGCTCTGCAAGGCCCCTGCCTCATAGACAACCTCATAGAGGGCAGGGGAACCGGGAGCCTGTGGGGCAGGGGAGCTAGGTTCTTCAGAGACACAACTGTCACTACCAGGAGATGTTTCTGAGCAGTATACCATATTGGGATCAATGAGGAGGTTCAGAAAATCGTCAGGTTCGCTCTTCTGAAGGCCCTATAGAAGGAGAAGGTATGAGTGTCTGTGAAGAAGAATTTTGACAGTCCTACCTGACATTAGTCTTATATCCGTTATGCTTCCATTTTGGTGCTTTTCCTAGTTTGGTGCTTTTCCTAGTTTCAATTCATGTCTGTTTTGTGGGCTCTGTTATCAGACCTCTTTCCTTGTGGGAACTGAAGTCTCTTAAGACTTCTAGTCAGAGTTGTCTGAAGCTCATTCCCACTTCGATTCAACAAGCTCACTCAGCCACAGTCCCGACTTATCTCCCAGTCTGGCAGCCCCTGTTCCTGAACCCTAGCCATCAGAACCTTGGACGGAGGACAGTTGAGTCCCAGCTCCAGGAAGGATCCTGTTGAGAAGATATCTTCTGGGGGCTCCAGCAGCTCAGGGCACCCGGGCTCCATGCTTCTGCAGGAAGGTAGTGGGTAGTTACAGAAAGTTGGAGGCAGCTGGCTGCCCCAATCCTCAGAGCTTCTGGCTCCTCTGCATTCTCTGATACTCATTTCCTCTGCAGCAGCCCCTTGCAAGAGAATTCACTTCAGGCCTTATCTTTTGGGTTCATACAAATCAGCCCCCTGGGTATTACCTGGTTTTTGTTCAGAGAGCTTCGCCCCGCCGCCAAACCAACCTAGCCCGCGGAAGCTCCCAACACTACACCTTTTCTTCCCTCCAGGATCTTGTATCCTGGTCCTGCCCAGCCAAGCCCCGCCTACGCCATCTATGAAGTTTGGGGGTGGGGGTGGGGGATGGGACTGGGTTGCATCTGGCCAGGAGCCACGGTCGGGGCCTGCTTCTGGAAGTAGGATTAAGGCGCTGCCCATATGCAAACTGAAATAAAACTATAGGTACCCACGCCCCTTCTGTCAGTTTCCTCCGTGCTAGTTTATTTTGCTGAGGGCTTGATGTCGCCTCGGCAAAGAGCTGAGATGGCAGGGACTAGCACACAGGATACCTGAGCGTTCCATTTCGAAGCCACAATCTTTACAAGAGGGAAACTATCTCAGGGTAGAGAACCAAGTCAAGATTTGGAGGCGCCCCCGCCTCGCCCACCCCCATAGCCGCGTGGCACTTTTCCACCCATGAATCCTAATTGGACGTTTAAGACTTATGGCAGGGCTTCCAGCCAATGGCGGGCTACCTCGAGGCCCACGCCCTCGCTCTCGGCAACAATAGACCCGCAGAGAGGGGTCGCAGAAGTAGTTTGGCAGAGAATCTCCGGGTTCCAGCGAGAAGCCACTGTAGGAAAGTTGAGTGAAAACTTCCGGGCTGAGGGTAGGAGCTGCTGGGTTTGGGCTTGTTTATCTTGTGATTCCGAGCTCCCAAGTTACTACTTAGGCAGACAGTAAATAACCTTGTAGCCTGTGGACCGACCGGGCCTCCACCTCCCGGCGGCCGGTTGCGCAATCGCGGCTCCGTGGATCCGAGAACCACGCCACACATGGCAGCTCTGTGGGGGCCCTGCTAACCCACGCAGAGACGCAGGGCAGGAAAACTGGCACGCACCAGCCAGACGTTTGCTTCTGGTTTGCGGTCTGATTATTTCCATATAACTACCGGTTGTATGTTTAGATTTGCGTTTTGAAATCCGAGTGGGGAAGTCACATTGCTCAATGCGGCCTCCTGATACTCTATCAGGGGAGCTTGAAAGCTGTTTCAGAGCCTGGGGTGGGAGTTCACGCCTGTAATCTCAGCGCTCCAGAGGCTGATGCAGGAATGTCCCTGAGGTGGAGGCCAGCCTGGGCTACATAAGATGCTGTCTCAAAAACAAAAACAGTAACAAAACGCACGAACAGTTTATCTAGTGATATGTCCAATACATTCTATTTGTCTTCACATCACACTTAAAACTGACTTCTTAGGAACAGGAACTATGAGATGGTGGAACAATATAAAAGGAAAGTTGGGATCTGATCAGGTGAGGATTTGCGCTTTAATTTAGAACTATTTGTTCCTCTAAGTTATTTAGCGGGAGCCACCATTGCGTGCACAGTCTGCTACAGAAAGTAGTTTTGGATGTGTCCCTGCCCTTCAGTCTTCAGACAGGAGGTTTTGCCTCAAATTTGTTACCTTTGTTATACCTGGTTCATCTGATGACAAGCTGTGAGATCTTATTGGTATTTTGTTTGTTTGAGAAAGGGTCTCACTGTGTCTTCCTGGCTTGTTTGTTTGTTGAGGCAGGGTCTTACTGAAGTTGTGAGAGATTTATAATTTTCCTTCCTTCTTTCTCTTCGTGTGAAGGCAGGCAATCACAGGGTTAGAGGGGAGATGGTTCATATGCCACTGCCCAGCTGTGGAGGTCGGAGGACAACCAGGAGTCAGTTCTTTCTTCTGATTGTGTGGGTTCTGGGGCTGGTCAGTTTAGGTGTTTTTACCACTGAGCTATCCTGCCCTGTATCTATCTTTTTCTACTTGTTAATTTGGTTCTTTTTTTTTTTTTTTGGTTTTTTTGAGACAGGGTTTCTCTGTGTAGCTTTGCACCTTGCCTGGAACTCACTTGGTAGCCCAGGATGGCCTCCAACTCACAGAGATCTGCCTGGCTCTGCCTCCCGAGTGCTGGGATTAAAAGTGTGCGCCACCACCCCAACTAATTTGGTTCTTTTGAGACAAGATCTTACTGGGCGGTAGTAGCGCACACCTTTAATCACAGCACTTGGGAGGCAGAGCCAGGAGGATCTCTGTGAGTTCCGGGCCATCCTGGTCTACAGAGCAAGTTCCAGGATAGGCTCCAAAAGAGAAACCCTGTCTCAAAAACCAAAAAAAAAAAAAAAAAAAAAAAAAAGAAAGAAAGAAAGAAGATCTTACTGTATTACCAAGGGTAGCCTCACTTTGGAAATTTTCCTGCTTCAGCTTCCCAAGTGCTGGAATGTAAGGAGTGAGTCACCATACCTGTCTGAAAAAGTTGTTTTCATCAACATTGTTCTCTCATGTGATGTGCAACAGCTCCCAGGCTCACAGAGCAGATAATATTTTGCCAGTTTTACTGATAAGGGGTCAGATGCTCATGGCTAAAAAAAAATAGTAATTTCCAAATCTCACAGATTGTTTTCCTTGGTCTGGTGTCTGATGGTCCAGGAGTGCACTTCAAGTAAATCAGTGAAACTATGCTAACATAAGTATGAATCCTGTGTACCTTCCTCTCAGTGAGGAAAACTTTGGCAGACACATCCAGAATTCAAACATGTGCTAGTTTTCCTCGTGAATGTTTGACTGAGCCAGTGGTTCAGATTGACTGGAAAGGAGTTAGTATGCATCAACAACAGCTAGAGCAACTATTATATGGAAGCATTTTCACGTCTCTCATACCGGTCTCATAGCAACCCAGAGAGGACAGGTTAGCTTCTTGCAGATTACTCTGTACTCCAGCCTGGTGGCCCATGCCTTTAGTCCCAGCACTCAGAAAGCAGAGGCAGGTGGATCTTTGTGAGTTCTGGGCTATCCTGGTCTACAGAGTGAGTTCTAGGACAGCCAGGGCTATATAGTCCTATATTGTCTCAAGCAAATGAATGAAAGAGAGGAAGGAAGGAAGGAAGAAAGAGAGAGAGAGAGAGAGAGAGAGAGAGAGAGAGAGAGAGAGGAAATTAGGAAGAACAAAGGAAGGAAAATATATTGAAGTCTGAACCAACATTGGCATTCTTTTTTTTTTTTTTTTTTTGTCTTTTTGAGAGAGGGATATCCTGGAATTCCAAGGCTGGCCTTGAACTCACAGAAATCTGCTTGCCTCTTCCTCCCTAATGCTGAGATTAAAGGCATATGCCACTGCTGCCAAGCTTGGCTTGGCATTCTTTAAAAAAAAAAAAATTTTTTTGTTATTAGTTTTTAAGAGGATTACATGGCCTTGACTAGCCTGGCACTTGCTTTGTAGACTAGGCTGGCCTTGAATGCACAGAGATCCATCTGCCTCTGCTGGGATTGAAGGCATGTGTCTCCATACCCGGATCCAAGTTTGTTTTTTAATTGTGTGTGTATGTAGACGTCAGATCACCGGGAGCTGGAGTTTCAAGTGCTTGTGAGCCTCCCCTCCCCCGTGTGGGAAGTGAGACCTGAACTTAGGTCCTCTCTAAGAGCAGGAAGCCTTCTTATCCTCTCCAGCCCCAAACAAAAACCAAACCGCCTGGCTGGGCTTTCTTGAATTTCCCCAGCCTGTCTCTTCTGTTCAGGCAGCAGCTTGATAAAAGCACATTGCCTAGGTTGACGCAGGGCTCAGAAGAAAGCAGAATTATTTTTGTTGACATCTTTGATGTCACCAAGAGAGGTGGTTAAATGCACTTCAGGTGGCTTTCCTGCAGGCTGCTGCATGCAGAGATGATGGAATGGGAGTCAGCTGCTGTCCCTGCTGGGCCTGGAAGGAACTTCTGCCTCATCTCCATTAGCTTCCCTCTTTTCTCTGATGGGTCAAGTTTTGCAAAGGAAAAAATAACTTCCTTAGTCCCATGACAGATGAAGGTAAAGTTCAACAGATCTGTTGTAAGACATGGTGACCAGAGTCAGTAATGATGGATGCATTCTATAGTTCAAAATCACTGAGAGGGTGTTCTCTTGGAGTGTTTCCCACTCTCAGGAATTCCGCCCAACTTTTCCTTAATCAATCCATGTTTGATCTACTTGAAATCAATTGCTCAAAGTGAATTTTAAGTGTTCTCATTATAAATCAATATGTAAGGTAAATAGATAAGTTGGTTACCTTGAGCTAGCTATTTTGCAATGTGTAGATATACAAACACCATATTATTTCAAAGTATCATGTTATATACCATAAATACAATTTTTATTTAACTTTTTTTTTTTGGCATGGGTTCAAGACAGGATTTCTCTGTGTAGCCCTGGCTGTTCTGGAATTCTCTCTGTATACCAGGTAGCATCAAACTTACAGAGATCCACCTGCCTCTGCCTCCAGAGTACTGAGATTAAAGGCATGCGCCACCACTGCCTGGCACATTTAACTTTTAAAATAAAATTTGGGACTGAGAAATGGCTCAGTGTTTAAGAGCACTGTTTACTCTTCCAGAGGACCCTGGTTTCATTCCTAGCACCCACAGGGCAGCAGACAACTGTCTATAAATCCAGTCCCAGGAGCTCTGATACCTTCTTCCACACTTCTGCAGGCATTACATTTACATGCTGCACAGACACACATGCAGGCAAAACACCTATACACATAAAATATATAAATAAAAATTATTTTTAGTTATGCGTAAGTATGTCTGTCTGCATGGGGTGTGTACATGAGTGCAAGTGGCTACAGAGGTCGGAGGTGTTGAATGCCCTGGAGCAGGAGTTATAGACTGATCTGGTTACTGAGAATCAAATTTGGGTCCTCTGGAAGACAGCAAATGCTCTTAAACATTGAGCTGCTATCTCTCCAGTCTCCTATTCAACTTTTTTGTTTGTTTGTTTGTTTGTCGAGACAGGGTTTTTCTGTGTAGCTTTGTGCCTTTCCTGGAACTCGCTTTGTAGACCAGGCTGGCCTCGAACTCACAGAGATCTGCCTGGTTCTGACTCCCGAGTGCTGGTATTAAAGGCGTGCGCCACAACCGCCCGGCTCCTATTCAACTTTTAAAAGACCTATTTTATTTTAAATTATGTGTACATGCATGTATGGGTATGTACACAGCCAGGAGGAGGCCAGATTCCTTTGGTCCCCATAGAGCCAAAGTTACAAGCAGTTGTGATCTGCATGACATGTGTGCTGGTGCTGGGCAAAGCACTGAAAAGAGAACTACATGTTCTTAACTATTGAGCTCAAGCGGGCCTTGAACTCATAAAGGTCATTCAGCAAATTTTCATTTATTTTTATTATGTGTGTGTGTTTGTGTGTGTGTGTGTGTGTGTCTGTGTGGTGCCACTGGACACATGTGGAAGTCAGAGGATAACCTGTGGGAGTTGGACCTCTCCTACACCATCTTGGTTGGGGGTGGGGAAATTCAATTAAAAAACTCAGGCTTGATGGCAAGCCCCTTTAACAGCTGAAGCATCTCCTCATTGGCCTAGAAGGGGATTCATAGAACATTGGGTTGTGGGATCAGGAGAATCCAGGCTGAGCAAACAGTGAAGGTATGGAGAGAAGAATACACTGGTGAGCGGAGCGGGCATGGTGACACTTGAAGTGATCTCAGCACTTGGGAGGCTGAGGCATGATTGTCCTGAGTTGGAGAACAGTTTGGCTAGATAATGATCTGCAGGCCAGTGTGAACTTTTAAGTGTGAGATCTAAGACAATAAATAAATTAGTAGAAACAAAGAAAAGAAAGAAAACAATGTACATGCAAGGAACAGAAAACGGGCCTATAGGTCTTGGGGTGGGGGTTGGGGGGCTGGAGAACGCAAGAAGTTGGAGACAATCTTGGCACGATGCCCAAAGGCATGATCAACAGGAAATTGTATGCTACTTCGTGGGGGTTTCAGCAACTCAACTCTATCCTACCATTTATTTCTCTATCTACTCTGAGAAGGCGGGAGGCTTCGTTTTATTTAATTAACTAATTTTTAGAAAGGATCGCTTTTAAATCATACCTTTATTCTTTCCCAATTCTGCTTCATCTTTGTGTGTGTGTGTGCGTGTGGGGGGGTGGCTGGCTAGGCAAACCAGGCTAAGAAATTTGTCCCAAAAAGGTAATGATTCCCCTCTGGCCCAGTTATGCACTAATGCAACCTGAGATCTAAGACTCTGGGGCCAAGGCCAGACAGATAATCCTAAGAGATGTGGGGAGAAATACTTGAGAGGAAGCATAGGGAACAGGCCTTGCTCGCAGAGTTCCTAGCTCTCACTTTTATCAAAGTCTTTGTGGCTGGCCGGCTCCAGCGGCCAGCTCCTCCGTCGATGTGCGCCAGACCCAACGCCCTCGGACCTTCCCGCTAGTCCCCTCCCGGCTTTGGCTCGGTCTCAGCTCGCCGCCTGCCCAAGCTTCTCCTGTTCCCAGATTCTAATTGCTCTTAACGCACGTCACTCAAGGCTAAGCTCCGCCCACCGAGCGCAGTCATTGGCAGCCCGGTGCGGGTACGCGGAGGCGGCGGGGGGGAGGGCAGAGAGGGGTGGGGAGGGGGCGGGAATTCCCGACGCGAGGCCGGAACCCAGCGGCTGCAATGGAGTGAGACCCTCGGGAGGTGAGTGCGGCCGCGTTGGGCGCCCGGTCTAAGGCAGCTTCTAAGGCCTCCCAGGCTAGGAGCTGGGCTCCCCATTTTAACCTTTTTCATCTGCTTCCTGCGACGCTGGCGACCTCTGACCTCGCCTCCGAGACTTCCAGACGCCGCCCTCGGTGCGGTCTTAGCCGTCCGAAGCCCCTCTCCTGTGGCTATCTGCCCTGACTACCTGTTATTTTTGTGGGGAGTGGGCAGTGAGAGAGGCATCCAGCACCCAAGTTCGCCCCGTTTCGGATCGCCCACGAAGCCTCCCCGGACTTCTGTCCACAGCTCCGACCTCTCTTGGCTACATGCACTTAGGGGATGGAGTATGTGTGTGAGAGCGGTCTCGACCTTCCTTAGGGGACCCCAGCTCCAGCTCCAGGTCTAACCTAGATAGAGCATGCCCCTAGTTTTCTGCGGGCTCCAACGGAAAGGGTAATGATTATCTATATTGGCCTTCTCGTGCCTCAGTTTCCTCCCTGATGGCTCGCTGAACGGGGAGGGATAAGTTCGAAGGAGGAAATGCAATGTTCCTGGTGGTGGAGTGGATGAGTCACCCCAGCTGGGAAAGGCCAGAAAGTGGCTGGGCTGAGGGAAGTACATTCTGCTGACCAGCCTTCCCTTTGCCTTGACCCCCTTCTTTACTGTGAGACCGTTCTCACCCATGCTCGTTTTTTCTTGACAGGTCTGAGAGTCACTGATACCACATCACCATGGGGCCCTGGGGGGAGCCAGAGCTCCTGGTGTGGCGCCCAGAAGCAATAGCTTCAGAGCCCTCGGTGCCAGTGGGCCTGGAGGTGAAGCTGGGGGCCCTGGTTCTGCTGCTGCTGCTGACACTTCTCTGCAGCCTGGTGCCTGTCTGTGTGCTTCGGAGGTCAGGCGCTGGCCATGAAGCCTCGGGTGAGTCCCTGCCGCTCCGGAGCTGGGAGAGATCGCTAGGAAGGAGGAGGGGAGTGGCCCCCGCGTCTGTGGGTGCAGTGGGGCCTGGCAGGGCTTTTATTTGGTTATAACCCCTTTTGTACTTCACTCTTGCTCAGCCTCGGGCCAGAAAGCCCTAAGCCTGGTAAGCTGCTTCGCAGGAGGCGTCTTTTTGGCTACTTGTCTTCTGGACTTGCTCCCCGACTACCTAGCTGCCATAGATGAGGCGTTGGCGGCCCTGCATGTGACGGTGAGCACTGACCTCAACATGTGACCCAGAGCAGAGTGTTGAAATAGCTAATAGGAAACATGGTTATATAGATACCTTCAGGGGTCACTCCATGGCTGCCCCGGAAGACCTTAGCATGTGAGCCTGCAAGGTATGGATTTCAGCAACGAGGTCTGATTTTCTGTGCATCCTTTCCTGGATGCTGGACATGGTGTGACCCCACTGTACTGACTCCCCGAGGTAATGTGAGGAACCTCATCAGGTGTGTGGACTACGCTGGCTTGTAGCTGCAGTTACCAGGAAGTTTCCAGTGTTCTAAGAATTGTCTTTCATCCGTTACCCCTTTGTCCCTCCTTCCTTCTCTTCTTCCCTCCCGTCTCCTTTTCCCCTGTTTCTTTCTTTTTTTGAGACAGGTTCTCACTGTCGCCCTGGCAGGCCTGGTACTTGTTATGTAGACTTGCCTCAGATTTGCAGTCATCTTCCTCTCTCTGCCTCCTGACTGCTGAATTACAGGTTTGTGCCACCTCACTCAGGACTCTCGTTCCTCCCTTTATATCATATTTCATTTTTATTTATTTTTCAGGACAGATCTCTCTTGTTATGTAGTCCTGGCTGTCCTGGAACTCACTTTGTAGACGAGGCTGGCCTTGAACTTAGAGTTCTGCCTGCCTCTGCCTCCCAAGTGCTGGGGTTAAAGGTGTGTGTCACCACCTCCTGGCTATATTTTATTTTTACTTGAGTATATTATGCATAGTAATGGGTTTTATTATTACATTTTCATACATATATGAAGGATCTTGACTATATTCACTCCCATTCTTTCTTTTTTTTTTTTTTTTCTTTTTTGTTTTTCGAGACAGAGTTTCTGTGTAGCCTTGGCTGTCCTGAGACTGACTCTGTAGACCAGGCTTGCCTCGAACTCACAGAGATCCACCTGATCCCCCTGCCTCCGCGCCCCCTCCCCCAGGGCTGGGATTAAAGTCGTGCCCCGCTGTCACCGCCACCACCACCTGGCTCTTCATTCCCATTCTTGTCCCCTGACCCCTGACCATCTTCCTCTTCTCAACTATCAACTAGTCCCCCTCCTCTATTTTCCTCTGTGTGTGTGTGTGTGTGTGTGTGTGTGTGTGTGTGTGTCTGAGTGTGTGACTTTGACCCCCTGAGTTTAATTAGGGTTGCTTACATGAACATGAGTGAGGGCCCTTTCTTTTCTTTGGATGGGGTCTAGCTGTGCGGTCCTAACTGTTCAAGCTTTGAGTTTTCCTGTCTTAATCTCATGGACACAGTGTGCACCAGTGTAGCTGGTTTATTGTCACTTGAAGGGCTGGAGACAGATCACTGCAGATCTGGGAGGCTAGGAAGCAATTTCCAGGGGCCCGGTGTCCTCAGGGAAGTGGGGAGTGATTGGGTCCAAGGCATAGAAACTTACTGTAAAGTTGGAAGTAGTTTAGTTCCAGCACATGCAAGACTGAGGCAGGATGATCATGAAGATTTTGAGGCCAGCTTGGACTATATAGTATTTTTCAGGCCAGTCTGGGCTTCTGTCTCAACCCCTTACTTGCCTCCCAAACAAAAACATCCCCCCAAAAAAACATTATAGGAAAACCTGAGACAGTTGGGTTCAGGGAATTATCTCAAGTTCTTCTCTTTTTTTCCCCTGTGACTGAGGAAGTAGTAGTGGCTGCTACCTCTATGTATCCGTGACTGAATGGACCTGTCTCCATATGACTGTGAATGTCCCTGTGACATATAGCTTTATATGTGAACATTTGGGAAGATGGGCCCAGAGGTGATCCTTTGTTTGTATGCCTACACGTAACACTGTGTGCATCTGTATCCATGACCCTCAACCAGGGGAAGTTTTTGCCCCTTAGGAAACACTGACTGGGTAATGTGTGGAGACAGTCTTGGTTGTCACAGCTTAGTGGTGGCGGTGATAATGACATCTGGTGGGCAGAAGTCAGAGGAGCTGCTTACTTGGTGTGAAGACAGTGATGACCGAATTATTTATCCCTGGGTTGGGGATTTAGCTCAGTGGTAGAGCGCTTGCCTAGCAAGAGCAAGGGCCTGGGTTCGGTCCTCAGCTCCAGGGGAAAAAAAAAAAAAGAACAATTATTTATCCCATAATGTTATTAGTGCCGATGTTGAGACCCTTTGCATAAATGGTCTGCATTTAACATGGTGCAATACCATATCTGTTCCATTATGTGTTGTTCTGTGTCCATGGCACCAAACCACTTCATCACTGTGTGACTTAATGGGGACTCTGGGTTTGTGTGGGACTTCAGATGTGTATAACTGGGCCCCACCAGGCTCTGCATCTGACTCCTTCCCATTCCTGTCCTGTCCCCTGAACTCCTGTTGCCACTTCTGTCCACAGCTTCAGTTCCCTTTGCAAGAATTCATCCTGGCCATGGGTTTCTTCCTGGTCTTGGTGATGGAGCAGATCACACTGGCTTACAAGGAGCAGTCCAGCCCACCACATCCGGAAGAGACGAGGGCTCTGCTGGGAACAGTGAATGGTGGGCCTCAACACTGGCATGATGGACCAGGGCTCCCCCAGGCCAGCGGAACTCCAGCAGCTCCCTCAGCCCTGCGTGCCTGTGTGCTGGTCTTCTCCCTCGCCTTGCACTCCGTGTTTGAGGGCCTGGCTGTGGGGTTGCAGAGGGACAGGGCTCGGGCCATGGAGCTGTGCCTGGCTTTGCTGCTCCACAAGGGTATCCT
This sequence comes from Peromyscus maniculatus bairdii, assembly GCF_049852395.1. NCBI lineage: Eukaryota > Metazoa > Chordata > Mammalia > Rodentia > Cricetidae > Peromyscus > Peromyscus maniculatus. The sequence goes on from NC_134857.1 coordinate 70,704,488, forward strand.
GGCAGTCAGCCTGTCCCTGAGGCTGCTGCAGAGCCACCTCCGGGTGCAGGTGGTGGCTGGCTGTGGGATCCTCTTCTCGTGTATGACACCTCTGGGCATTGGGTTGGGTGCAGCGCTGTCAGAGTCAGCTGGGCCTCTTCACCAGCTGGCCCAGTCTGTGCTGGAGGGTATGGCAGCTGGCACCTTCCTCTATATCACCTTCCTGGAAATCCTACCCCAGGAGCTGGCCACTTCTGAGCAGAGGATCCTCAAGGTCATTCTGCTCCTAGCAGGCTTTGCCCTGCTCACTGGCCTGCTCTTTATCCAAATCTAAGGTGCTGAAAGAGAAAGGGCAGGGGAAGTTGACTGTCAGGTGCCCCTGTCCTCCCTGTCCTTCCCAGTCTGTGGGACGTCATAGAAAGGAATGGAGAGCAGAAGTAGTGAGGGCCAGAATTCCCTGAGAGGTAGGGATGGGGCATTTGGACCATGAATAATGAGAGGGAAGAGGCTAGCCGCAGGCCCAAAGAACAAGAAATAGCCAAGTTTCTAGAGATGATCAGGCAACATTAAGAAGGAGGCAGACTGGTACAATCAGAGGTCAGGCACTACAGCTTGAGGCAGGCTGACAGAAGAACTGGAGACAGGCATCCAGCGGCTTTGGGATAGAGATGCGGAGAGGGTGTAAGTCAGTCTGTACTGTTGGTTCTGGCCCATTCAGCACTGCCGTTTCAAGTGGCTCCTCCTACTTTCTCGCCTCCTACTTTTCTATATCTTTTCTACCAAGGGACTAGTGCCAAATGGTCTCTTTGCCAGTTTTCATGATTTATCTGGCCTCGAGTGTCCTGCTCACTCTTTTTTTTTTTTTTTTTTTTGAGACATGGCTTCTCTGTGTATCCCTGGCTGTCCTGGCACTTGCTCTGTAGACCAGGCTGGCCTCGAACTCAGAAATTTGCCTGGCTCTGCTTCCTGAGTGCTGGGATTAAAGGGGTGCTGTGCCACCATACCCAGCTCACACCTCTATTTTTAAAGTGCCAAACACCCACCTGCCCCCTCCTTTTTGAGTTTTTTCAAGACAGGGTTTCTCAGTATAGCCCTGGTTGTCCTGGATCTCGCCCATCTGTAGACCAGGCAGGCCTGGAACTCACAGAGATCCACCTGCCTCTGCCTCCTGAGCACTGGGATTAAAGGTGTGTGCCACCATGCATGGCTCACCTGCTCCCTTTCTGAAAGCACAGTGGTCTGGCACTGGGCTCTGCCCAGCACCTCAGTGGAGGAGACCTACTTGCTCTAAATTGGGGCCCCACAGTTTGGGTGGGGCGGAGACGTTTGCCGAACTGGTGTGGAGTGAAGGGAAGGTAGGTACTACTTTTGACACCAACCACTAGAGAAAGTGGACGTGGTGCCCCATACCTAGATCATACACACTGACCTGCCAAAACTTTTTATATCTGAGGAGTTGGGGGGACGGGGCAGACACCCCCCCTCCAGGATTATTTTTTGGGGAGGGAGGGCTGTGCATAGCTCGTATTCTGTAGAATCTATTTTACTAACTGACTTGTTTTGGGACATGTTACCCAAATAAAAGATGTTTCTATACCCCTGTACTGTATCTGATTCATTTAGGTGGTGTGGTGTGGTGGTGGTGGTGTGTGTGTGTGTGTGTGTGTGTGTGTGTGTGTTCATTTAGGTGGTGGTGTGTGTGTGTGTGTGTGATGGTGTGTGTGTGTGTGGTGTGTGTGTGTGTGATGGTGTGTGTGTGATGGTGTGTGTGTGTGTGATGGTGTGTGTGTGTGTGATGGTGTGTGTGTGTGTGATGGTGTGTGTGTGTGTGTGTGTTGTGGCCAGCCTGAGAGAACCTGAATCCTAGATGCTCATACACTTGATTTAAAATCCTTGTTTTCACTCGCCCCACTTGTCGCCTTTCCTGAGGATGACCCAACTTTTTCTTTTCTCTCTTCCTTCTTCCCTTTCTGTCTCCACCCCTTCCCTTCCTCTCCGTTTTCTCCGTCTTCCTTGACGAATCCCTCGCCCCTTCCCGTTCGTAGGCTCAGGACTGTGATAGAACTACCTTTCCCGGCTTGCGGCGCTGCCGGGAGTAGGTGAGGGGTGGTGCGCGTGCCGGCCTCCCGGGGTCGGGCGGACTGCTGGGAAATGGAGTCCGCTTCCTCCCCTCGCCGTGTGGCTGCGGGCGTGGAGGAGGCCCGTAAACAAACTACAAGTTCCGGCAGGCAGTGCATCGCGGGTCAGGACTAGGCTGGGGCACAGCCGCTGGGCTCGCGGAGGCGGCGGCGGCGGCGGCGGCGGCGGCTGCTACGGCTGGAGGAGCCGGGCCGGGCCCGCGGCGGAGGCCGTGGCTGGAACTGGGAAGGTGGCGGGGAGGGACGCGGGGGTAAGATGGCGACGTCGGGGGCGAACGGGCCGGGCTCCGCCACAGCCTCAGCGTCCAATCCACGCAAGTTTAGTGAGAAGATCGCGCTGCAGAAGCAGCGTCAGGCCGAGGAGACGGCGGCCTTCGAGGAGGTGATGATGGACATCGGCTCCACACGGGTAAGGGGCCGCGCAGGGGAGCCCGAGCACAGAGGAGCGGTCGCCAGGCGGATAGGCGGGGCGGGGGCGGGAGCCGCTGGGCAGGAGGCGGAACGCGGCTACGGCAGCGGGCACCGCCGTCGGAGTGGCGCGGGGTGAGGGCCGAGGGTCAGCTAAACGAATTTTGCCGGGAAGACAGGAACACCGGAGAGATTGGGGAAGTAGGGAAGACTGGATTCGAGTTATTTACGTGTGAGGCAGGACTGGCGGAAGAGGGAAGATGGACTGCCCAAGTCCAGCGCCCGTGCAACCGTTCTTCTGCATCTCTGACCGAGTCCTTTCACAGACTCCACTGAAGAAGCATCCTCAGTTATGGATTATGGCTTGGGAGCATAGTCTGCTTGTCCCTAATCTGGCCCTTCCTGAACTTGTGGTCCCCAAACTAGTGCCAGTGCTCTATTGGGACACTCAACGGCGTCTAGGTTCCTAGGGGAAAGGGCCCCTCGAGTGGTTTGATCTAGCTGTGCTGGGTATATTGGGACAGGAAGTCCCCTCCTGTGTCCCGTCCCTTTGCTTCCTTTTTCAAATATTTCGTGTGGTTTCCTGACTTGAGTCAAGGTGAGGACCATTGCTCACAGAATGGTTCTTGGTGTTTGGCCCTGGCCGCCTGGGAGGAAAGGTAGAGCTTTGAATTGCCCAATTGGGTAAAGGATCACCTATCCTTTCACCGGTGATGTGCTGAACTTTCTAGGGAGATGGTACTATCTGTGAGTCAGTTTCTGGAGTGCTTTCTAGAGTCCTCTACGTGTGGGAAATACTCATTCCTAGGAAGTTCCACAAAGAGTTTGCAGGCCTCTGCCAAGTTGCTTTGGAACCTCTTCCCCCACCCCCCACCTTGATTTCTTGCTTCCCAGGGGCTGGATATGAGAGGGGGGTGGGCTGGCAGGAGTTTGCAGGTCAACAGCCCTAATTTAGGGACGCAGTTAAGTGATCTCTCATGGTGAAGAGCTGGAAGGGGAGATGGTGGAACATAAGTACCACATTCCAAGGCCCTTTGGTTCTATGTAGGACTGTGACCGGTTGTATTTTTGTGTGTATCTATCTCCCTTGACTCTGAGTTGTGTGTGTGTGTGTGTGTGTGTGTGTGTGTGTGTGTGTCAGTGTGTCAGTGTTTCCTCTGATTTTCTAGGGACCACATGCTCTAGTTTGTGGGAGTTCAAGAAAGATAAGTGGGGAGGCAGATTTGATATATGTGTGTGTGTGTGCGTGCACACACTTGTATAACCTGCTCTTAACCACCACGAGGATTATGAGCCTTTGACTGCTCCCTTTAAGAGCTTTTGATCATAGAGGAGGTCAGAGACAAGAAGATGGGGGTGAGGCTTATTTCCAGTGGAGAGCTCGAGGCTTTGTCCTCTGGACCATGTTTCTATCAAAGCTTGTGTGTGCAAGCAAAAGCTGTTGAGGAATGAAAAGCTGGGGCTTCTATCTTTGGGATGCTTTGATTATCAAAAGGCCTTTCTACCTTACTTTGCTTTTGCTGATTAACTTCTCTGATACACAGTAAAATACAGTGAGCATACGTAGCCAAAGCCTGGAGAGCCAAGCATCTTGAACTTGGAGTGCAATGCTTAGTTTGTTACCTGGGTTACTGGGAGAGCATGCCGGAGGCAGATACAGCCCTCGGGCATAGACCACCGGAGGACTTAGAGGTTCCATCCATTCCCAGAGATCAGCATCACGCACTGGAAGCCCTGAGCTGATCTGGAACAGAAAGCCAGTTCTGGTTAGTTCTGTCCTACAGTGTGGCTCTCTGAGCTCTCAGAATTTCCCTTCCTTGGTTGCTCTCCTCGTTTCCATGCCCTTCTCCTAGCTCTCTTTATTTGGCTTCGGGCAGCGTCTGAGCCTTGGAAGTAGCTACTTATCTCTCACACAGAGGGGCATGAGATAGAGAGAGAGACTAAAACTATGGCCAACTGAGGGTTATTTTGTCTCACTTCCTTAGCAGACATCTCCACAAACTCGAGGAGATGGCTCTACCCAAGTTGGACTAGGCTACTGTGCCCCCCCCCCACCCTGCCAATTCAGTAGAATACTTGGCTTAGGCATCTCTCTCTTAGCAGAAGAATCATCACTTTCAGGTTGTATAGTTTGGGATGTGCAGACTCTGCAGCCTTGTTCTAAAGCTGGAAAAGCAGCAGATCTCAGAAGCTTATGCTCCTCAGAGTGTGAAGGAAAGAAACTGGCAATAATGGATCTTTGGCATCGACTTCTGGTCTTCCCCTCGTCTTCTGCTTAGTCTTGGAGACATCTGGAAATGAAGGCAGAGGTGCCTAATAGGCCATCATCTTGTGACTTGCCTCAGTGGGGATACCAACAGACAGAGACAGGCCATGCAGTGTCAGGCCCCGCCTAGCAGGGTTCCGCCAGGCAGTAGGGAGCTCATTGGTTAGAAAGCTGCAGAAGGGGTGGGTCGTCTGTACCAGGTCTTGCTGATGCTTCCTCGTCACTGTCTTTAGACTGGCAGATGGCAGATATTCTGGTGAAAGAAATGACAAAGATGGCCAAAAGCAACAGTGCTCAGGACCTCCCCTGACATTCCCATTTGTCTCTTTTATCTCAGTTACAGGCCCAAAAACTTCGGCTGGCTTATACAAGGAGCTCCCACTACGGTGGTTCTCTGCCCAATGTTAACCAGATTGGCTGTGGCCTGGCTGAGTTCCAGGTGAGTGGACGCCAGCCACGAGAGTGTAGGCGCTGGGCTGCTTCCCCGGCTGATCCTCCTGTCCTCTCTGGCAGGGCCCCCTCCATTCGCCCTTGGATTCATCGCGGAGCACTAGGCACCACGGCTTGGTGGAACGGGTCCAACGAGATCCCCGCAGAATGGTGTCCCCGCTTCGCCGGTACCCCCGCCACATATCCTTCACAAATGATTGAAGGGCAAAGGAATGGTGGGAAGGGGCTCTCTCGAGGCTCATGGCGGGAAGGAGCTTCTGACTTTATATGCTTGGTTTCACCTTTGTCCCGTTCTTCTACCCAGTCTTCTTGAAAAGTGACCACAACCTGTGTGTCGGCACAAGCTCTTGTGACAGGCAGTTGGTGTTCTGTGACTGCCCTGTCGTGCTGGTCCTGGCTGGCCTCACTTCTGCTCACTGTGTTGTAAAGCAGGGCTCCCTGTGGTACCTGGGAAGGAAATTTGGTCCCTTCTCCCACTCTGGTGTGACCTTCATTCTTAGAGACCACTAGCTACATGTTTGTTTCCTAACCCTCCCCAGTCATTTGCTTAGGTTGTTCCAGCTCTGCTAAACTTGGCCTTATGGTTTTTTGTTTTTGCTTTTGCTTTCTGAGAGGTCTCTGTGTAGTCCTGGTTGTCCTGTTTGCTATGTAGACCAGGCTGACCGAATAGACCAGATGGCTATCTATCTGCCTGACTCTGCTTCCTGAGTGCTGAGATTAGAGGCCAGTGCCGGTGCCAGTCCTGCTTTTTGGGCTTGGGGGTGGTTTCATTCTGTAGTCCGGGCTTTTCTGGAACTTGATAGGTAAATCAGGGAGGGTTCAAACTTTTGGAGATCTCCTTGTACTGTCTCCTAAGTGCTGGGCTTACAGCTGTAGACCACCATGCCTGTTTTTGTTCCATTTTCTTTGCTTGTTTTGTGTGCTAGGGCCTAAAAGGTTAGATGGCCTTCTTCATTAAGATACAGCCCCTGGGGTTCTCTTCTGCTCTTCCTTGTATGTGCATGGGGTGTGCGTGTGTGTGCGTGTGCGTGTATGTATGTGTGTGTGTGTGTGTGTGTGTGTTTTAGACAGCATCTTACTATGTATCTCTGACTGGCCTAGAGCTTCCTTTCTTCAGCCTCCCAACTATTGGGATTACAGGCATGAGCCACCACTACCTGGCCTACCTGTGTAACTGTCTGCTGCTGCCTCCCGTATTCTTTCGTCTCTTCTCTCTCTGCTGAGTTCCTTAACCACAGCCATTTACATTGACAGCTCTCCCTATAGCCCTGCCTACTTATCTCCTCCCCCAGAGTCCGGCTGGCGGAGGTGAGTCCAGTGCAGGTGGAATTCCCCACCCATCCGGTCTCTCACACATCCTAGAGGGGCTGAGGTGGGCTAGGTACTGGGCTGAGGGTTCAACAGTACCTCCTCTCCTAAGGGCCAAGCTGGGAGGGTGGGGCATCAGGGTAGGTGGTCAGAGTCCAGTCCTGGCCATGTTGACACGAGTGGCCAAGCCTCCTAGTCCCGCTAGCAGAACCAATGGAGCTACAGCCAAGCTGGGGTGTGTGAGGGAGGGGGAGGGTGCGGGTGGAAATGGTGGGTGCCAGGTGTAGTGCTGTAACCCTGTTAGATCTTTGAACCCCTCCTTCCTCTGTCTCAGCTTGAGTACTGCTATCCAGACAACTTGCTAGGCTTCAGCATTTCCACTCGGCTTTTCTTGGCAGAGAGGAGTTTCTGTTTTCAGATCTCTTAGATTGAGAAGGGGTGGGGGTTTATGGATCACAGACATTGGAAGAACCGGAAAGAAAGAGGCATGACACTGGGTACCAAGGCCTTTTTACGTCCGCCCTTGCTGCCACACATTTGCCCACTCCCATGCCTTTCTTGTCCATTGTCAGCCACCTTCTTCCTCCTCATAACTTTTCTGTCCTAGGATGATGCCCTGGGGCAACCTCCCAGCTGAGAAGGGGCAGTTATTTCGACTGCCATCTGCACTTAACAGGTGATGCTCCTTGACTTCTTAGTCCTCATCTCTTTCCTGTACTTTCTGGGGGCCTCCTCTACTTCACCCCCCTTTCTAGCCCAGTTTGAATATCCCACTGCCAGAAGACTATTCCTGCTACTCATCTCTGCTCCTCCAACAGGACGAGCTCTGACTCTGCTCTTCACACAAGTGTGATGAACCCCAACCCCCAAGACACTTACCCAGGCCCCACACCTCCCAGTGTCCTGCCCAGCCGCCGAGGAGGTAGGTGGTCCCAGGGAGTAGCTGTGGAGCCTTTTCCTAGAGCAGGCAGACAAGTAGGCACTGCAGCCAAGTCCGTTGCTTTCCATGCAGGCTTTCTGGATGGTGAGATGGATGCTAAAGGTATGTGCTCCCTACCCGTCGTGGGTAGTGAATGCCGGACGGCGGGGACTTTGTATAGGGTCCGGGAATAGGATCCCCCTCCCTGCCTCTGCTTCTTGTCGTGCCTTATTGGCTTCTCCTCCAGCCTTCCCATCACCAGTCTCTCTCTTTCAAGTCCCTGCTATTGAGGAGAACTTGATAGATGACAAGCATTTGCTGAAACCTTGGGATGCTAAAAAGGTAGGTGAGGGCCACTGGGTTTCTCCCACTGTCCCGGGCACAGCCCTTCCAGGATTCCCACTGAGATCTGTCCTCATTCTAACCCTCTTCCTTCTCTCCTCAGCTGTCCTCATCCTCCTCTCGACCTCGGTCCTGTGAAGTCCCTGGAATCAAGTGAGTACCACTAGAAAGCTGGAGTGAAATTGAGTGGGCAGGACAGAGAGATGTGGACGACTGACTTCTGCTCTTCTCTGACCACTTTCTCTTCACGTGGCTCTCTTCTTCTTCTGTCCTCCCCAGCATCTTTCCATCTCCTGACCAGCCTGCCAATGTGCCTGTCCTCCCACCTGCCATGAACACGGGGGGCTCCCTACCTGACCTCACCAACCTGCACTTCCCCCCTCCGCTGCCCACTCCCCTGGACCCTGAGGAGACAGTCTACCCCAGCCTGAGTGGGGGCAACAGCACCTCCAATTTGACCCACACTATGACTCATTTGGGCATTAGTGGAGGTCTGGGCTTGGGCCCCAGCTATGATGTACCAGGTGAGTGGCTGCCTTGTCCTGGTCATGCGACTACCAGGTGCAACCTGGCTAGAAGGGTGAAGGGGAAGGAGGCGTGATCTGGGATCCTGTGACTGCCCACCAACCCCCACACCCCATATCCTCTCATTGCAGTTCTCACCCAGCAAGAATGGGTAGATATGGCTTTTGCTAGTAAAAGATGGAAAATAACCCCCAGTGGGTAGTGCCAATCTCACTGTCAGGGACAGAGTAGGGAGGACTTTGTGTTGCCATATAGTCTGGTCACTGCTACCCATTCTGGGTGGAAAGGGGCCCAGTTCCCATCAGTAATGTTGGCATCTCTGGTTTTTTGTCTGTGTCTGCAGGACTTCACTCACCTCTTAGCCACCCATCCCTGCAGTCCTCCCTCAGTAATCCCAACCTCCAGGCTTCCCTAAGCAGTCCTCAACCCCAGCTCCAGGGCTCCCATAGTCACCCATCACTGCCTGCTTCCTCCTTGGCCCACCATGCACTGCCCCCCACCTCCCTGGGCCACCCGTCACTTAGTGCCCCAGCCCTTTCCTCCTCCTCTTCCTCTTCATCCACTTCATCTCCTGTCCTGAGCGCCCCCCCTTACCCAGCTTCTACTCCTGGGGCCTCTCCCCGCCACCGCCGTGTGCCCCTCAGCCCCCTGAGCTTGCCCGCGGGCCCAGCCGACGCCAGAAGGTCCCAACAGCAGCTGCCCAAACAGTTTTCGCCAACAATGTCACCCACCTTGTCTTCCATCACTCAGGTATGCGTGGCCACCTTCCCTCCATTTGTTTCCCTTCTTCTCCTTCCTGTGCCCTGCCCCTTGTCTCATCCATCCCTTCCGTTCCTCTGCCCTCTCCCAACCCATCTGTTATATCTTGTCCCCTCTATGCGTAAGAGTACCAACTCTGGCATCGAGCCTTTTGGTTTCGCATCGTAGTTCTGCCTCTTGATACTTGTCTCCATTCACAAGTTACTGAACTTCTCTGAGCCTCAGCAGTCCCATTTAGAAAGCGAAGGTGGTTTTCTGAGCACCAGGGACACTAACATACCCGAAGTATTTAGCATCATGCCCAGCACAGGCACCAGTATAGCTTACCCGTTTGCCTTTCTCCGTTCTCCGTTCTTTGTTCTTATCCTCCCTCACTTCTCTCCTGTCCCATCCCTCTACCATTTCCCTTCTGTACTAGAATTCAGAGTTGAAGAGTCTGAGCCCACAGAGCGCAGTCCTTCACACTGTGTAGATGAAAATCTGGTGACTGAAGTGAAAGGAACTTCCCAAGAGTCACACCGCAAGTGAGGCAGAGGCGATTGAGACAGTATCTCATTAGCTCATCTGGCCTTGGACTCACTAGTTGAGGCTGGCCTGGAACATCTGATCCTTCCTGCCCCCTGCCTCCTAAGAGCTTGGTTTACAGGCATGACCTGCCATGCCCACTTCTTTTCTTTCTTTTTTCTTTTCAGGCTTGCCTTTGTGCTAAGGGAGTTTTTCCTTCCCTCTCCATCTTCAAAAAAAATACTTCTCCCACTTTTTCTTCATCCTGTTCCCCTCCTCCTCTCTGTCCTGCTCCATTACTGTTTCCTGGATGTATGTTCTGTGTTCCATCTTTACCCTCTCCTGGAGGGACGACTATCCATGCCAGTGAGGGCGGCTTGAGTCTCCACATCTCTTCTTTCTTGCTCTCGTTCCCTCTGGCCTCTTCAGGGCTTCAGAACAGCAGTGCTCATCCATGCTGTGGCATTAACAGTCACTCGTGAGGTGTCACAGTACTCACTCAGTCAAGTTCCACGGCTTAGGAGCACTCACTTGTGGAGTGAATTTGAGTTAACCTGCTGTTAGCTTCCACCTACATTTTAGCAGCATTTTGTGTCATTTCCACCAACTCGTGGAATGCCCATGGGAGCATAGGGTAATGTTATTTTGGGGGGAGAGTGGGGAGACAGCTCCCTCTTTGAGCCTGGCAGCTTCAGACTCACAGTCTTCCTGCTCAAGCTCCTGAGTGCGGAGTTTACAGGTGTTGGACCACTACGCCGGGCTGGAGCACTGTCATGCTTGTATTGAGGACAGGTGTAGCTTAGAGGGTGGGCAACTCTGCCTGAGAGGTCTTTTGAAGGGTCACACTGAAGAACACATTTCCCCCTTTTTCTTTTCAGGGCGTCCCCTTGGATACCAGTCAACTGCCTACTGACCAGCGATTGCCCCCATACCCATATAGCCCTCCAAGTCTGGTTCTACCCACCCATCCGTCCACCCCCAAATCTCTACAGCAGTTGCCCTCTCAGGCCTGCTTAGGGCAGCCCTCGGGTGGACAGCCCCCAGGCAGGCCGCCACACTATGGGGCACTGTACCCACCTGGGTCCAGTGGGCATGGGCAACAGCCTTACCACCGGCCAATAAATGACTTCAGCTTGGGGAATGTGAGTACACAGACTCAGAGCTCTGGAATGGGAGGGGCCCAGGGTGGGCCAGGCGTTTGAGTGGTCTCTGGTACACTGGACTGGGAGACTGGGGGTGGGGCCTCTCTTTTCCCCAGGTAAGGTAGCACTGCCAGCTTGGGGCGCCTGTCTTCCTGTGTTTGACCCCTACTCCTGCCCCTCTGTTTCCGCTCAGCTTGCTCTTTGATGACTCCTGCCTTGACCCGTTCTCTTCCTGGCATGCACATGCTCTGGCCCAGCAGGTACGGTGCCCACTCTCAATCCGGGCCCCGTGCTCGCTTCTCTTGCTCTGCTTGCTCTCACCTCCCTCCGTCTCTGCTTCTCTTCCTGGGGTGGGCGGGGCTTGCTAGGCAGGACACCCTGTTCTGAAGCCCACCTCCCTAAGGTCTGTCTGTGTGTCCCTAGCTGGAACAGTTCAACATGGAGAGCCCATCAACCAGCCTGGTGCTGGACCCCCCTGCCTTTCCTGAAGGGCCTGGATTTTTAGGGAGTGAGGGACCAGTGAGTGGCCCCCAGGATCCTCACGTCCTCAACCACCAGAACTTGACTCACTGTTCCCGCCATGGTTCAGGACCCAATATCATACTCACAGGTGAGGGGCCGTGGGGGGTGGTGGAGAGTGGAAGGAAGAGTTGCCAGCTTCACTGATGTACTAGGAGATTGAGGGCTCTGGAGGTGTGTGGATGGGATCCTTACCTACCTCTTTTACATACAGGAGACTCCTCCCCGGGTTTCTCTAAGGAGATTGCAGCAGCCTTGGCTGGAGTACCTGGCTTTGAGGTGTCAGCGTCTGGGCTGGAGCTGGGGCTGGGGCTGGAAGATGAGCTGCGCATGGAGCCACTGGGCCTGGAAGGACTAACCATGCTGAGTGACCCCTGTGCCCTGCTGCCTGACCCTGCTGTGGAGGATTCATTCCGTAGTGACCGGCTACAGTGAGGGGGCCTTGCTGCCATCCTTCGTGGCCCTGTCCCCATCACTGCCCTTGTCATCCCTTCCCCCTGGCCAGTAGAGACGACTCTCTGCCCCCAGATCCTTTTTAAATATGAATGAAGGATCCTAAAAATGAGGAAAGGGCAGGGGCTCGGCCAGGTGGCCCCTGAACACTGCACACCCGGTGGCCTGGGGGAGCTCACGGAGGGCCTGAAGCACTTGGAACTTTGAGACTGTCTGTCTGGAGGTCAGAGCCTGTCGGAAAGCAAGGTGGAGAGGGGAGCTTGGAGGGAGGGCTTGTCCAGATAAGGGTGGGCATTACCAGCCCCTCCCTATCTCTCTTCCCCTTGCAATGGAGGAGAGAGCCAGAGTGGATATTATTTTTTATTAAATATATTATATGTTAATAAAAAATCCTAACAAACCTTTCGTGTAGTTGACTGTTTTGGAACCTAAGGAGGTTTGATGCCATAAACTCTTCTATGATGCTTTTTTTTTTTTTAATTTATTTTTATTTTATGTGCATTGGTGTTTTGCCATGGATGTTGAGGCCCCTGGAATGCAGATCAGGAAGTATGGACAGTTGGTGCTGGGAATTGAACCCAGGTCCTCTGGAAGAGCAGTCAGTGGTTTTAACCAGAATCATCTCTCTAGCCAGGGCCCCCCCCCCACACACACACCTTTTTTTTTGTTTTGTTTTGTTTTTTGTTTTTTGTTTTTTCAAGACAGGGTTTCTCTGTGTAGTTTTAGTGCCTTTTCTGGATCTCACTCTGTAGACCAGACTGGATTGGAACTCACAGAGATCCACCTGCCTCTGCCTCTTGAGTGCTGGAATTAAAGGCGTATGCCACCACAGTCTAGCTATATTTGTTTTTGTTTTTGTTTTTTTGAGGCAGGATTGCTTTTATATACTCCAGGCTACCTAGAAGCCACACCTGATTTTCTCACCTCGGTTTCCTGAGTGCTAGGATTATAGACACATTTTCATCCTTTCAGCATTGTGGTTTGTGGAGAGCCACCAACCTTAGATTTGTGCCTCAAATTGGACATGTCCTAGAGCCAATATATACTTCACCAATGGCAGCAGGAAGTCACCTTACGTGCCCTCGTGTTTGTCTAAGGCTCTGCTGCTGCAGCATCAGGGGAGGGGGCACCCTGACTGGCCAGACAAGTTACTCTTCCTCAACCCAAGGCCTGGGGTAAGAAGATGGCTGTTGGCCCAGGTTATGGGTGTTTCTGGTAGAATGACCTCAACTCTCTTGGGGGTAGAGCTATTCCCAGCATTGGGGCTTCTGAAGAGAGAGGGTTTGATAATTATGAACTCCAAGTAAGCAGGTCTAGCTGGCTCCCCTGGTCATTGAAGCTTGGAGGGCCTATCCAACTCCACGTTCCTAGGATACCAGCATTGTGTGTGAATTCACCCACTTCACTGCTCCATTTGAGTTTAACTCGATCGATGAACCTTGGAGACAACCATGTTCCGCATACGTTTGTCAGCCTTCACCCAGCACGGTGAGAGGAGTGCTGCCCCTCCCCGACCTCCGCTCTTCGGCTTCATGCCTCTCTTCCTCTTTTTCAATGCTCTTGTCATTTCTCGAAAGGAGAACTGAGAACTTCTGGCTCTGGCTAGAGCGTTCTAAACCTGGAAGTGGGGAGTCACCTGGGTTTCCCAGGTCTAGGTCTTCAAGGCCTTCACCGTGGCACGGTGGCCACATCTGACTGTAGGACGGTGGCCACATCTGACTGTAGGACGGAGGGCAGGACAGGAGCATCCGCTCTGACTTCGGGGGCCACCTGGGGTCAGTTGTCTTGCTTGTCCGCTGGGTGGTGGGAATCCGCTTGGTTGCAGGGGACCCTCCCAGCCACCAGGGGTCGCGCTGCAGGCGGCGGGGTGCTGGGCCGGCGCTAGCCAGGGTCACGGCCGCAGGCCCGGGTTGGTGGCGTGGGGGGGTGGAATAGCAGCGGCGCCCGCGGCTCTTGGGTGTGTGTGTGTGTGTGTGTGGCGGGGGGGTGAGTGGAGAAAGCAGGGCGCGCGGAAGAGCGCGGGGTCCCCAGCACCGCGGGAGCCGGAGGACCGCACGGCCAGAGCTAGCGGCACGGCAGCAGTCCCCGCGTGGTGCCGCGCGCCTAGACGCTGGGACCGCCCAGATCTCTCTGCACCGTGCCCGGCGCCCTCGGCCGCCTCATCTTCCTTCAGCCCAGGCGCGAGCGGCTCCCAAGTCGAGCGCGCCATGTCCGGGGCTGGATAGCAGCCCGGCCGCCCGCCGGCCCGCCAGCCCGCCCTCCAAGCCACCCGCCAGCGGGCCGGCTGGGGAGTCCCAGGGCAGGCAGGTAGGGGCCGGCCCGGGCGGGGCAGCGGGCGGGGAAGGGCGGGCGGAGGGGCGGGCGGCACGAGGGACTGTACCCCAGCTGTTCTTCTGCGCTGCGCATCTGGTTCCGCTTCCTCCCTCCCAGGGAAGTGAAAGTGGAGGGGAGGGCGCAACCTGGAGCGAGCTAGCTGTGCCGGGCACCCTATACCCTGGAGCTCCCGCGGGCGCTCCAGCCGGGGCACCCCTCCTTCCCGCTAGGGTCACGCGGCTGCTGGCGCGGCTGCCGTCACGTTCTCGACAGTCTGTGCGCGCGCTTCCCTCGGCCCTCTGGCCCCAGGCTCAGCCACCTCCCCCGCGGCGCGCCCTCTGCCCCAGCCCCGACTTCCCGTCATCCGGCTTGTGGGTGTTGGGACCCAGTGTGGCTCCAGTGCCGTTGTTTTTCCCCCAAGGGAGAAGGGACTGCATTCTATAGGACTCTCCCCTGGTTGAGAGAGGGTAGGCCTGGATGCACAAGCCGTGTTGATCCGGAGCCACCCACTTGCCTATTAGCGGGTCTCATCTAACGGCTTTTGCCTGCTGCCTTGGGGTACAGAGAGCTCCCATTGGCCTACAGTGGATGAGAAAGGGAGCTGTGTCCTGGAGTTAAATCAGGAGGCTGACGCTGACTCCTGGCTTCACCTCTCAGATGTGGCGAAGCTCGAGCTAAATTTAGCTTGAGTTGGGGCATGTGTGTCCAGGGGCCAGGTTGAGAAGGGAGCCCGCTTGGCTCCAGTTCTCTGAGGAAGAGTGGGAGGTTGAATAAACTGTGCATCCTGGAGACATTGCGAGTTACCTCTGCCTTGCTCAGGGTCCTCAGGGTGGGGTTTGCCTTGGTCTGAGGCTGTGCTGGCACCTTCAACAGTGCTGCCCCCCTCCCGTCGCCACCACACACCCATAGGCTGACTTATGCTGAGCAAGCTGCAGCTTCCCCTTCCCGGGGCCGTTTCAGGAAGTAACCTCCTTTCCCCTCTGAAGCACTCTCCCAGCCTCCAGCCCCTTGCAAACCACCCACCAGGCTTCTTCCCACCGTCAGCACCCTGGGGCACCTCAGGACTCTTGGGGCGCCCACTCCCCAGGGTCAGGCCATGGAGGCAGGTGAGAAAACAGTTACCGATAGACTGTTGCGGGCCTGATTCTGTCTGCGTCTGGGTGGCACGGGCATGGAATGACTGGAGCTGTCTCCCATAGTCCCTTTGTACCCAACTGCAGACACGTAAGGATTCTGGAGATGGGAGAGCCCTGGTTGCTTGGCCAGATAGGTAAAGTTAAGGTAGGGGAAAAAAAAAAAAAAAGATAGTTGAAGTCTGAGCAGAAGCTACATTTTGGGTTTTGCAAGCCTCCCTAGAAACCCGTGGGGTCTTCTAAAATGTAAGGGTGAGTGATTGAAGAGCATTAGCTGTGTCAGAACGGTTCTTGTGGTGTTATTACCAGAGCAGGAAGGCCAGAGACCTGTAAAAAGGCCAAGGTTGGTATGATGTGGTAGCCCGAGTGAATGATACCATTGCAGGCCTTTATAGAAAATACTGTGTTCTCTGAGATGTAACTGTAGGGAGTGAAGAGGGGCAAGCCTTTGAAGGAATAGGTGAGTAATATGTCAGATGTGTGTTGTAGCGTGGAGTCTGGGTGCTTTGGGAAGAGAGGGCTGATATCACTAAGAAGAAGAAGGGACCTAGTGGTCTCTAAGGAGCTGTGGTGGGATGTGAGAGTGTGATGATGTCATAGGTGGGAGAGTACAGGATTGGCTGATCATTTATCCTTTCCTTAGAAGAACTAGGAAGAGGAAAGAAGGGAGGGGGGGGGTCCATGGGAACACTAGCCTCTGGTTGCCGTGGGAACACTAGCCTCTCTTGCTTCATCTTTTTCTCAATTGACCATTCCAGATGCCGTGAGTGAAGGGGGGGCCATGGCAGAGGAGCGACCGCCTCGGTTGGTGGATTACTTCGTGGTAGCTGGGCTTGCAGGAAATGGGGCACCTATACCTGAGGAGACCTGGGTTCCTGAACCTACTGGGCCCCTGCGCCCTCCCCGGCCCGCTGAACCTATTACAGATGTGGCAGTCATCGCTAGAGCACTGGGCGAGGAGGTGCCCCAGGGCTACACGTGCATCCAGACTTCTGCTGGTGGCCACCCCTTGGAGCTCAGTGCTGGGCTCCTGGGTGGAACCCAACCCGTCATCTGCTACCGCAGGGGGCGTGACAAGCCCCCCCTCGTTGAGCTGGGGTGGGTGCCCCTATCCATGCCGGCACTAGGGGAAGCTGGGAGGGACTTTGGCATGAGCTAAGAAGAGCTAGGGATATGGGTTGAGAGGAGGAATACTCGAACAGCGGCAGGATGGGCTGGAGGTCAGAGGGGGAGGGGCTTACGAGCTAGTGAATGTTTCTTCATCTGCAAAGCGAAAGCAGTGTCTCCTCCTCGCTGGCTGGTTCAGAATATCAGATAGGGTAAACCATGTGAGGAACTTAGCAGAGAGGCTTTCGGTTCTTAGTGCTTACGCGACCACTGGGGAGGGCATGGCTTCAAGGGATGCTTCCTGACCGAGAGGTAGAGTCGAGGCAAAAGAAGGCAAGGATCCTAGAGGACAGAGCTTGAAGCAGGAAGTGGTGGACTCTACGACCAGGCTCTGACAAGGCTGAGGGAGAACATGGCTGGTCTAGGAGGCCGGGTATGCAGAGCCGGTCTTTCCATCCTGACCTCTCGATGTCTCTGCCCTCTGTGCCAAGGGTGTTATATGAAGGGAAGGAACGACGCAAACCTGGCTTCCAAGTGCTTGACACGACACCATACAGTCACTCAGCCAACCTGGCCCCTCCAGGCCCTGGGCACCCCCGCACCTACCTCATGTACCGGCGGGCAGCAGAGGGGGCAGGGTTGCATGCCCTGGGCATCACTGACCTTTGCCTGATCCTGCCCAGCAAGGGTGAGGGCACTCCTCACACTTACTGCCGGCTGCCCCGAAACCTCAACCCTGGCATGGTGAGTGGTGCTGTGGTATTGAGAGCCAAAACCTGGGCCATGAGTGTAAGGGAACAGAGGGTCTTCGGGGACCCCGGCCTCTGGCACCAGGGCCAGATCAGAGGTGGCTTGGCTGGGGGAACTGGAATTGGGGTAGCTCTGAAGACAATGCACAACTGAAGGGTGGTAGAGAGCAGATGGACCCCCAGAAACCTTTGCTAGTGACGTGTCTGCTTATCTCTTGTCATTTCCGGGCCAGTGGGGTCCAGCAGTGTACCTATGCTACAAGGTGGGCCTGGCCAAGGCCAACACGCTGGTGTATGAGGCAGGTGAGTGCCCTCCTTGTCCTTCCTATCCTCGGGCCCCTCCATTCCTCTGCTGGGTGCCTCTTGGTTTGGTAACTTCGGCGATCCCAGGACTTACTTCCCCTTGCCATCTAGCCCCTTCTCTGGGATCCCCTAACTTCTTGACCTGGAATCGAATGGACCTCTTCACTCTAATGGGGTGCTTTTCTGCTGGGTCATAGAGCTGCTGGGCCGCTACCCCGAGGAAGACAATGAGGCGTTCCCTCTGCCCGAGTCAGTGCCGGTCTTCTGCCTGCCCATGGGAGCCACGATCGAGTGCTGGCCTGCCCAGACCAAGTACCCAGTGCCCGTCTTCTCCACCTTTGTGCTCACGGGTGCTGCGGGTGATAAGGTGGGTGTGTGGAGTGTGGTAAGGGGTCCACGCAATGCAGAGCCCAGATATCTGATTATCCCTATACCTCCGCCAGGTGTATGGTGCCGCCTTGCAGTTCTACGAAGCGTTCCCGAGGGCCAGGCTGTCAGAGAGGCAGGCGCGGGCACTGGGCCTGCTGAGCGCCGTGGAACGGGGCCGGGCACTGGGGGGCCGAGCCGTGCGCAGCCGGCGAGCCATTGCGGTGCTGTCGCGCTGGCCGGCCTTCCCCGCCTTCAGAGCCTTCCTCACCTTCCTCTACCGCTACTCCGTCTCAGGCCCCCATCGGCTGCCCTTGGAAGTGTGAGCACGGCTCTCCCGACACTGGGGAGTTAGGAGGCATTAGAGAGGATGAATGGGAGACATGAGAATGGAGTTGGGGGTGGGGGGGATGACGCTGAGCACCCAGCGGACAAGACTGCAGTGTGGTTATATAGTGTGTCCATTTAAGCTACTGGCTAGAGGTAGGTGGAGCCAAGAATCTAGCCTGCGGGCTGGAGAGATGGCTCAGAGAGGTTAAGAGCACTGGCTGTTCTTGCAGAGGTCCCGAGTCCAATTCCCGGCAACCACATGGTGGCTCACAACCATCTGTGATGAGATCTGACACCCTTTTTCTGGCATGCAGACGGAACACTGTGTACAAAATAAATAAATGTTAAAAAAAAAAAAAAAAAAAAAGAATCTAGCCTACACTTGTTAGTTGTTGGGTCTTGGCTAGGTCTGTGTCTGCCCAGCACAGATCAGTGTCTTATTTTTATTTATTTGTTTGTTTATTTATTTACTTATGAGACAGGGCTCACTATATAGCCCTAGCTGGCCTGGAACTCTCTTCATAGACCAGGCTGGTCTCAGAGTCACAGAGTTTTTTTTTTTTTTTTTTCTTTTTTAAAAACAGGGTTTCTCTGTGTTGCTTTGGAGCCTTTCCTGGAACTCACTCTGTAGCCCAGGCTGGCCTCGAACTCACAGAGATCCGCCTGGCTCTGCCTCCCGAGTGCTGGGATTAAAGGCGTGCGCCACCACGCTCAGTTTATTTATTTATTTTTTATTTATTCGTTTTAGAGAAGTTTTCATGGTAGCCATGGCTGGCCTGGAACTCACTGTGTAGATGAGGGGATTTCAGGCAAGGGGACCTCCTCTCTAATGTGTATAAGATCGATGTATAACGCTGACCCAAGCCAAGGGGGCGGGCTCAGGGGGGAATGGGGTTTTCGAGGCTAGGATAGAGAGAGAGTGTATGGAGGGCCAGGACAGGGATGGACTGAAGAGTCGGCCTCACCTCTCTCCTCTCTTCCTAGGCACATCTCCCACTTCGTTCACAACGTCCCGTTCCCTTCCCCGCAGAGACCCCGCATCCTAGTGCAGGTGAGAGGTGAGCCTCGGCTGGCCTAGGAGAAAGGAGAGGAGGTGGCGGGGCTGGCCAGGAGCATCCTGACCTGTGGCTCTTTTCCCCAGATGTCCCCCTACGACAACCTGCTCCTCTGTCAACCTGTCTCCTCACCCCTGCCCCTCAGGTATGCGCCTAAATGGGGAGTGGGGCCTCTGATGACCTGGGGTACAATAGGGGGCATGAGTCAGAGCGGTACCGCTGTTGAGACCTTTGCAGCCTGGCCTAGGTGGGGTCCGAGTCGGGCTCCCGAGTCTCCGTGGCGACCCTCTCCTCCTCTCGCGCCCCACAGTGGTGCTAGCTTCCTGCAGCTGCTGCAGAACCTGGGCCCCGAACTGGCTATCACCTTGCTGCTGGCCGTGCTCACGGAGCACAAGCTGCTGGTGCACTCGCTGCGGCCAGATCTGCTCACCAGTGTCTGCGAGGCCCTGGTCTCGGTGAGTACCGCCTCATCTGGGCGACCTCTCCAGGAGGGCTGCCTGCTCCGGGGCCCCTCCATCCAGAACTGGACTCTTCCTCTTTTCCCTCCCTTGGGGGAAGAGGGTCTCCAGCCTCTCGGCCTGGGTGTAGTTGTCGGAGACAGGGTTTTCCTTCAAGATTAGCTCCAGCAGTTTCTTCAGACGGGCCTCGCCTCCCCAAGGCCAGGCCCCTGTGCTCACCGGCTCTCACCGGCTCTCACTCCCTGGGGCTCTAGATGATCTTCCCGCTGCACTGGCAGTGCCCCTACATTCCGCTGTGCCCGCTGGTGCTGGCGGATGTGCTGAGTGCCCCCGTGCCCTTCATCGTGGGGATCCACTCCAGTTATTTCGATCTGCACGACCCGCCTGCTGATGTCATCTGTGTGGATCTGGACACCAACACACTCTTCCAGTACGGAGGCGAAGTATCACTGGGGGCCTGGGAGGGGAGCAGGCTGGGGCCGGTGTGGGGGTTTCTTGGTGACTGGAAGGGGGTTTTAGGCTCCAGAGAAGCCCCAGCATCCTTCCTCCTTCTGTTCTCTCTCTTAGAACGGAGGAGAAGAAGCCCCTCTCTGCTCGGACCCTGCCCCGCAAACCATACAAGCTTCTGCTGGCCACGCTGACAAATCTGTACCAGCAGCTGGACCAGAGTGAGAAGCCTGGGTGGGCTTGGGAGGCCGGACGCTGTGGTTGGCTTCAAATCTTCAGTTTGAGGGGAGGGCCCAAGGGGCAATAGATCTTCTCTGAAGTGGTTAGGGGGTTTGGATTTGGTGGGTGTGAAATGAAGCTAGAGACAGGGGTAGGGGAGCAGCCTTCCTGAGCCCATCAAGGAAGCTGAGCCCAGCGGGCGGTGGTGGCGTACGCCTCTAATCCCAGCACTCGGGAGGCAGAGGCAGGCGGATCTCTGTTAGTTCGGGCCAGCCTGGTCTACAAAGCGAGTTCCAGGACAGCTAGAGCTGTTACACAGAGGAAAGAAACCCTGTATGGGGTGGGGGGTGGGGGGAGGGGGGGAGTTGAACCTGTCACTGGAGAGGCTTGAAACTGGTGCCCAACCGTAAGTTTTCAGTGATTCCTGGTGCAAGATCTGTCAGAGGCTGCTTTTGGGGATGGAGACATTTGTATGAAAAACAGGGTGGGGCAAGCCCTGTGGATGCTAACCTTGACTCTCAGACGTATTGATTTCCAGCTTACACTGGACCAGAAGAGGAGGCCTCCCTGGAATTCCTGCTGACAGACTATGAGGCAGTGTGTGGCCGCCGGACGCGCCTGGAGCGGGAAGTCCAGGGAGCCTTCCTGCGCTTCATGGCTTGTCTGCTCAAAGGCTACCGGGACTTCCTGCGCCCTCTCACCAAGGCCCCCTCTGAGGGGTCTCGAGATGTTGACAACCTTTTCTACCTTCAGGGTAAATAAAGAGAGTCTGTCTTTGTAATGGGTTTTGAGGGAGGGCACAGTTAGGGGGCTGGGCTCCATGAGGAAAGTGGGAGTAGAAGATTGCTTATTCCTCCTCTTTTCTGGTCTTGGAGGCAATTAGGGTATACAGGTGAATGTGTCCCGCTAGCTGGGAGCCCTTGGCCTAAGGTGAACGTAGTCATCCTGGTGGTGAGCAGCACTCAGGGGTACAGGTCTGTTGCAGGGCCTGCCCTTGGAGAATTCCCAGTCTGCAGCGGTAGATATAAACAGATAAGGAAGGGACTCTGGGGAACTGGGGTGTTGGAGAGCCGAAGTGCTCTGCGGGAGAGGTGTGACTAAATGGCGAGGGCGAAGAGCTGGCTGCAGGCAGGAGAGGGCTGTGGTAGCTAGAGAACCGTGGTGACCCCTTCAGACCCACTCTCCCCCCGCTCAGGTTTCCTCAAGTCCCGGGAGCGCTCCAGCCACAAGCTGTATTCTCAGCTGTTGCACACACAGATGTTCTCACAGTTCATCGAGGAATGCTCTTTCGGCTCTGCCCGGCATGCCGCCCTTGAGTTCTTTGACTCTTGTGTCGATAAGGTATCGAGCATTGTCCACCGAGTTCCCCCTGCTTGCCTCTGTTATCCCCAGGCCACGGTTAACTGTGCATCTCAGCTGTGACTGTGGTGGACTACTGGAGTGAGACAAGGCACAGCCTGGGAAGCCGTACATGGCCGGCTTCCTTTGCTTTCCTACCCTTTCAATCTTGACTCTCCTCCGCATGGATCCCCGGGACTCCTTCCCCGTGAATGTATTTTCCTGGGAGAGGCCATCTTCTGGGGACCCTGGCTCTGTCTCTTCCTCTTTCACCTTCCTGTTCCAGGTCCACCCGGAGCAGGAGAAGCCTGAGCCGACACCCCTGGTGGAGCTGGAGGAGCTGTCAGGAAGTGAGCTCACCGTCTTCATCACACCCCCAGAGGAGCCCCCAGTACCGGAAGGCAGTGAATCTACTCCCCAGTACTGGTACGAGTCTCTTCCTTTCACCAGTCCCGAGGCCCACGCTCGCCCCTGTGCTAACTGCCCCCCCTGTTGCCGCTGTCTCTCCAGTTATGATGGGTTTCCAGAGCTAAGACCTGAGCTATTTGAGTCTCCCCAGGAACAGCGGGGAGCCCTGCCTGTGCCGGGCCCATCCCGTAGTGCCCCCAGCAGCCCTGCGCCTCGGCGTACCAAACAGGTAACTAGCAGTAGCCCCTATGGGGAGCCTGGCACAGTGGGTATTGCCTCATGGTCGGATGAGGATACTAATGGTGTTTACCCCATAAAGCTGCTGCGAGGTTTACATAAGCTTGGTACATTAAAAAAAACCAACAAAACAAACCAACAAACAAAACCCCACACTGTACATCCAGCCATAGTGATGCATGCCTTTGATTTCAGCACTTGGGAAGCAGAGGAAAGCAGATCTCTGAGTTGGAGGCCAGCCTGGCCTATAGAGTGAGTTTCAGGACAGCCAGAGCTCTATAGTGAGACCCCGTCTCAAACAAACAACAGCAAAACGTTAGCTTTTGTTACCTTTGTCATTTACCATCCTCCTCCTCAGGAGGAGCTGGCTACATCTTCCAAGGTGCCCACTCATGCTCCAGGGCCAGGCTACTCTACCCTACTGAGGCTCCCAGGAGGGTTGTAGCTTAGGCAGTGCCTCAGCCCTCTTACATCCTTAGAACACAGACCCTGTCTCAGGAAAGTCTTGCTTCTCACACTGCTCCTACAATCAGGAGGTTGAGGCAAGATCTGGTCCAGCCTAGGCTATAGGACAAGACGCTATCTCAGAAAAATATCAAAATAAAGAAAAATATCGGGGGGGGGGGGGCTAGAGAGATGGCTCAGCGGTTAAGAGCACTGGTTGCTCTTCCAGAGGACCCAGGTTCAATTCCCAGCACCCACATGGCAGCTTGAAACTGTAACTCCTGTTTCAGGAGATCTGACACCCTCACACAGACACACATGCAGGCAAAACACCAACACACATAAAATACAAGTAAATAAAAGATACATGAATTTAAAAAAAGAAAAAGAAAAAGATCTGTTCTGGCCTTGGCATCATATTTACCTTGGTGTGTCCCTTGCCCCACCTAGGAGATGAAGGTTGCCCAGCGAATGGCACAGAAGTCAGCCACTGTGCCTGAGCTGTGGGCCCGGTGCCTACTAGGTCACTGCTATGGCCTGTGGTTCCTGTGCCTGCCTGCCTATGTGCGGTCGGCCCCCTCCCGGGTTCGAGCACTTCATACAGCCTACCATGTGCTGCGTGAGATGGAGAGCAGCAAGGTGGTGCTCCCTGATGAGGTAGGCACTCCTCACTACCTGTGTGTTCATGCCCACCCCTAACCCCAGCCAGGATGTGCAACTCTAGGGACCGCGAGAGGGAAACTGGGTGGATGGGCAGCCCGGAGTGGAGTCAACCATCAACCATCAGAGGGCGTGAGCACACACGGGGCCAAGCAGGGGAGACCGCAGGGCATCGAGAGCAGCGGGAAGGAGCTGCCAGGGGAATTGGAGGCTGGAAGCGGGTCCTTGCTGAGGCTTGGGGGTTTGGGTTGGAGGACGTCCCTTACAGCCTGTGCCTCTCTGGGCCTAGGTGTGTTACCGGGTGTTGATGCAGCTCTGTTCACACTATGGGCAGCCTGTGCTGTCCGTGAGAGTCATGCTAGACATGCGGCGGGCAGGCATCGTGCCCAACACCATCACCTACGGTTACTACAACAAGGTACTTAATTGGGGGCAGGAGGCAGGATGCAGCCTGTGCTGGGGCCTGTTGGGGGAGAGTGCTGTCCTTGGACAGCTGCGGCTGTCCCTATTCCTTGGTCCTGTGGTCCTTGTCATCTTTTGTGCCTCTGTGTTGCCTTTGTGCAGACAGAAGGTTTTTTGTTTGTTTTTCATTTTTTTTTTTTTTCCAGACTTAGATACCTTGATTCTTATTTACAACAACCGTAAACTCCATGCCGGACACTGTCCCAGATACATTACACATTTTAAATCATTTTATCTCCACAGTGCCCCCGGGCACTGTGGTTCATCCCTGTATTATAGGAATTGAGATTGCAGAGAATTTGTAACTTGCCCCAGGTCCCATGGCAAACAAGTTAGGGAGTCAGAATATAGGCAAAATTATATCCAGAATTCAGCCTCTTAACCACAATACTAAACTGTCTCCTCTTTTTCAGATAAGGAAACTAAGTAGTTAAGCAGTTGAGATTATTTCTCCAAAGCCATTCAGTTTATAAATAGAGTCTAGCTGGGCATGATGATGCACATCTTTAATCCCAGCACTCAAGAAGCAGAGACAAGGAACATCTCTGTGAGTTCAAGGCCATGCTGGTCTACAGAGTGAGTTCCAGGCTAGCCAGGGCTACATAGTGAGACCCTCAATAGACAGACAAACAGACATAGACAGACAGACAGACAGACAGACAGATGACTAGTAGAAGCTAGATATACTTTTCTCCATTACTACTGATAATGCCTCTTTGGTGCTTCTGTTTCTGGGTGAGCTATTGGCTAGATCGTCCTAGCCAGCATGTTTGGAGAAGGAAGTAGCCCCTGGGGTTCCGGACAGGAGGTAAGGCATCACTAGGTGGGCACTGTGATTGACAGGCTGTGCTGGAAAGCAAATGGCCATCTGGTACACCGGGTGGACGCCTACGCTGGGCCAAGCTCCGGAATGTTGTCTTGGGGGCTGCTCAGTTCCGCCAGCCCTTGAAGGACAGACGGCAGCAGCAGCAGTGGCAGCAGCAGCAGCAGCAGCAGGTGGCCATGCATCAAGAGTCGGGCAGCTCCCAGACAGGTGGGTAGGGACTGGCTCTGAGAGAGCTGTGGTGCCAGACGTGATGGTGCACACCTGCAGTCCTAGGGCTTGGGAAGCCAAGACAGGATGATTGATTGTTGCAAAGTCAAGGCTACCTTGTGCTGCATAGTGAGTTCCAGGCCAGATTCAACATATAGTGAGAATTTGTATCAATAGGAAAAAAAATGGCATGGGGGGGGGGGTTTGGGGGAATGGCACAAGCCTTTGATGCTAGCACTCCTGAGGCAAAGGCGCGCCGGGGTGGGGTATGGGGATTGGGGGTGGGGGCAGATCTCTGTTGTTCCAGGCCAGCCTGGTCTACAGAGTGAGTTCCAGGACAGCCAGGGCTACACAGAGGAACTCTATCTCCAAAAACAACAACAACAATAAAAAAAGACAGGGCTGGATGAGGTAGTTAGGTTCTGATGGGGAGAGACCCAGAAAACTAGGCCTGGCAGGCCTTTCTGTGTGTGGACACACTGCATTTGTTTGGTAGCAGAGGTATAAAGTTCTACCTGGGAGAAACTGCAAAACCCAGGTTCACCCGGGGTGGGGGGTGGCGTTTCAGTCTGGGACTAAATTCTTGTGCCTTCTACAGAGCCCTGTCTGGAGCGCCCCTCCCCGACCCGCCCTCTTCAGCGCCAGACTACTTGGGCAGGGCGAAGTCTGCGGGATCCATCGTCACCCACCGGGCGCCTGGTCAAGAGTGGCAGCCTAGGCAGTGCCCGGGGGGCACAGCCCACCGTGGAGGCTGGTGTGGCTCACAGTGAGTACGCTTCTCTGACCTTCCTTCTCCCTCCCATTGAGTTTCCTAACAACTTTTCAGCGAGAGGGGAAGACTAGGGCCGTGATTAGGGTAGCTCCATGTAATGGTTAGTGGTCCTGTAGGCTCTCGAGGCAATCTTGCCTAAATGTTATAGTGAGTTGTGATGCTAGAATTTGTTGGTTTATACAGTTTTTCATTCCAAAAATTTTATTGTATGTGTATGGGTGTTTTGCCTGCATGTATATCAGTGCATCACCTGTATCCCTGGTGCTCATGGAGGCCAGAAGAGGGTGTCAGATCCCCCGGAACTGGAGTTATACATGGTTGTGAGCTGCCATGTGGTGCTGGGAGTTGAACCCTTAGGAAGAGCAGCCAGCGCTCCTAACTACTGAGCCATCTTTCCAGCCACTGATGCTGGAGTTTTGGCTACAGGAATTGTGTTTGCTTGGGAAAAGAGCAGCTGGGAAGAGTGCAGGGCTCCATCTCTCTTCTCTTTTGACCTGCAGTGATAGAGGCCTTGGGGGTCCTCGAACCCCGTGGATCACCGGTGCCTTGGCAGGATGGAAGCCTCTCAGACCTGAGTCTGACAGGGGAAGAACTGGCACCTGGAGGAAGCCCGGGGGGCTCCGGCTCAGCCCTGAGTGCCCAGTCCACCGAGACCCTAGAAGGGATAAGTGGGCGGGGCCCCAAAACTAGTGGCTGTCAGGAGGAAGTGGGCACCCCCAGAAAAGGACTGGGTGCCCGCCTCCAACAGCTTCTCACCCCTTCCCGCCGCTCCTCTGCCTCCCGCATCCCCCCACCCGAGTTACCCCCTGACATGCCTCCTGCGGCCCGCCGAAGTCCCATGGATAGCCTTCTGTGGCCCCGAGAGCGCCCTGGATCCACTGCTTCCGAGGTAGCCGATGGGAGAAGAGATACTTGACTATCAGGAGGGGAGGGGGCACTGACTGGGTGAATGCCCCTAAAGGTGACCGGGAGGGACTGAAACCAGCCTTCTAAGTGAGAGGAACAAAGGACTAGCTGACTGTGCTTTCTCCTCTAACGGCAGAGTTCCGCTTCTCTGGGCAGTGAGCTGGATCTGTCGGAGTCTTCTCTCAGCAGCTTAAGTCTACGCCGCTCCTCAGAGCGCCTCAGCGATGCCCCTGGACCTTCCCAACCACCTTCCCTGGAAGTGAGCATACCCTGTCCACACCATTGGGCTCATATCCCCTCCTGGAAAGGCAGGGGGAGGGGAGGAGGCGGAAGGGAGGCCTGGCTGGGTTTGAGAGATGGAAGGGGCAGGGAAGGGCATGGGGTGCCGGGGGCCCTGGAACTAAATACGGCTCGTTTCCTGGGGTCTCCTTGCCTGCAGATTCTGCTGTCTAGCTGCTCCTTGTGCCGGGCCTGTGATTCCCTGGTGTATGACGAGGAGATCATGGCTGGCTGGGCGCCTGACGACTCGAACCTCAATACGACTTGCCCCTTCTGCGCCTCCCCCTTTGTGCCCCTGCTCAGTGTCCAGACCCTTGACTCCCGACCCAGGTGCCCAAGGCAGGAGGAGGGCTGCGGGAGGGACAGGCGGTCGGATGGCGTCCCAAGAGCTGACCCCTCCTGCTGTCCCCCTGCAGTGCCTCTAGCCCGAAGTCTGCCCCTGCTGGTGCCAGTGGCAGCAAAGATGACCCTGTTCCGGGGGGGCCTGGCCCTGTGCTCAGTGACCGGAGGCTCTGCCTTGCCCTGGATGAACCCCAGCTCTGCAATGGGCATATGGGGGTAAGGGCTGGGCAGTGAGGAAGTGGGAGTGTGTTGTCTGTTGAGGGGAGGTCCAGGGGTGGCAGGTAGATAGATGGGCATTGAGGACCAGGGGCATGCGAGAGGCGTTTGGACTTGCTGAGTGACTGGGAGGCGAGCCTCTGGTTGTGGCCTTTAGGGCGGATGTTCTGACTGTTCTCCTACGCGTGCCAACAGAGTGCTTCCCGGAGAGTTGAGACCGGGGCGTGGGCGTACCTGAGCCCTCTGGTGCTGCGGAAAGAGCTCGAGTCTCTGGTAGAGAATGAGGGCAGCGAGGTGTTGGCTTTGCCCGAGTTGCCCGCTGCCCACCCCATCATCTTCTGGAACCTCCTGTGGTATTTCCAACGGCTACGCCTGCCTAGCATTCTACCAGGCTTGGTGTTGGCCTCCTATGATGGGCACGCCCCCAGCCAGGTCAGTGCCCTTATGTGGTCCTTGCCTCCTGAATGCTTCCCTCCTCACCTCTCAGTTCTTTGTCTCCTCGTCCTCTCTGTCCTTGGCAGTGTAGAAAAGACATTTTTTTCCAGGCAGGTTTGCCACTCTGACCCTCCTCCATTTCATCATCTGTCAAGTGGCATAAGCAGTAACCTAATAGGATAGCGTAGGCAGAAGTTTCTGTCCCACAAGCCGTTCCCAAGTAACTGGCATGGGGATTTAACATTAATTGTAAATGCTGGGCCGATAGCTCAGGCTCGTTACTAACTATCACAACTTAAATTAACCCATTTCTATTAATATATTGCCACATGGCTTGTGGACTTACCTGCCCTCCAGCATGTCTTGTCCCCTCTGTGTTTCCTGGTGACTCCTCTGTCTCCACCCTTCTTCCTAGAATTCTCCTAGCCTGGCTCTCTCTCCCAGTCTCTCCTGCCCAGCTATAGGCCAGTCAGCTCCTTATTAACCAATGAGAGTAATACATATTTACAGTGTACAGATTGTTCCACAGCAGGATAGGAACTTGATGCAGTGACTAGGACCTAAAAAATGGTTAATGTTTTCCTGTTTATTCCACCAAGACTTACTGCATACATTTTAGGGTCCAGGTGCTAGGTATGTAACAACAGAAAACAAAGTCCTTATTTATAAGAACTGGGAGATAAGAATTTCTTGAACCTTGGGACATGGTGGCTCCAGTCTTTAATCCCAACCCTTGGGAGGAGGCATTCGGGTAGATCTCTGTGAGTTCCAGGCCTGCCTAGTCTACATAGTGAGACCCTGTCCCAGATACCAATAACAGCAAGAAGAAGTTCTTTGCCTTTCTCTTTTATTATGTCCTGTAATGTTTCTCTGTTTCATTGTCTGTCTGTCTCTTTTTCTCGTCCTCTGCTTCTCATTCTGAATTTTTCTTCTCTCAGCCCTCCCAGGGACCATCTCCTTGGCTAACCCCTGATCCAGCCTCTGTGCATGTGCGTCTGCTCTGGGATGTCCTGACCCCTGATCCCAACAGCTGCCCACCTCTCTATGTGCTCTGGAGGGTCCACAGTGAGTTGGTACTTGATCTAGGAGTGAAAGGGGTAGGCTCCTCACCTAGAGAGTCTGGCGATCCTGGTAACCCTTCCTTCCTTTTATCCAGGCCAGACCCCACAGAGAGTAGTCTGGCCGGGCCCGGTACCGCCAGGTCTCAGCTTGGCATTGCTGGAATCAGTGCTGCGCCACGTCGGACTCAACGAGGTTCATAAAGCTGTTGGGCTCCTGCTGGAAACTCTAGGACCCCCTCCCACAGGCCTGCACCTGCAGAGGTATGATGTTCTCACTCAGGTGGCCCTTCACCTGACCTTGGCACCTCTCTCTCTTCTTTGACACTCCTCTACGTTCACTACAGGGGAATCTACCGTGAGATCTTATTCTTGACAATGGCTGCTCTGGGCAAGGACCACGTGGACATAGGTAAGGGTACAAGGAGATGCTGAAGAGATGAGGGAGGTGGGACCAGACACGAGAGGAGGTCCTAATGCGTCAATTTCCATCCTCTCCCCTAGTGGCTTTCGACAAGAAGTACAAGTCTGCCTTTAACAAGCTGGCCAGCAGCATGGGCAAGGAGGAACTGAGGCAGCGGCGCGCGCAGATGCCTACTCCCAAGGCCATTGACTGCCGAAAATGTTTTGGAGCACCTCTGGAATGCTAGGGACCGTTAAGCTCCCCTCTCCCGCCTTGGGTGGAGAGGGGATGGCGAGTGGATTCTAGACATAGCTTGACTCCCTGTGCCCTTCGAAGAGGAACTGGAAACAGGCTGTTCAGCCGTAGGCTCCAGGTGGAAATAGCAGGAAGAGGGACTGGCTGTTACCAGAAGTCACGATCCCCCTATCTCCAGCCTGCCCCATTTGTTCATGCTGATGTTGGGGAAAGCGGCGGAAGTCGGCACAGCTCCATCCTTTCTCCATCCTATTCCAGGGACTCCTGTCCAGGGTATCCTCAGATCTGCAGTGCCCTGGTAGACTTAGAAGTTTTTGTTTTAAAAAACAACTGGAAAGATTTCGCGCTCCCAAGCCTTTGCCCTGAATGGAAGGGAGGGGTTTTATTCCCCACCTCTCTTCCCTGACGTTGCTGAAGGAGCGAGCCCAAGGCAATCTTAGTGTTGTATTTTATTTAGTTATTTATTCTGAGGCCACAGCTCCTATACTTAGGAGATTCTCAAGGGGCGTAAGAAAGAAGGGGATTGGGTTTGTAGCTCCTTGAGAGCCGTGCACTGGGATGCAGAAGAGTCCCAGGCTTCCCTGGGGAAGAACTTGTGCCTCTTCTAGTCCCGATCCTTCTTGTCCACTCCACCTTGGGGAATGCCTCTCCCATCCATGGCCTTGACCTGTGCAATAAGGATTGTTCTCTGCAAAGTTTTGTTGGATGTAAATATAGTAAAAGCTGCTTCTGTCTTTTTCCCCTCTGCCTCCTGTTCTCTGGATTTGGGGTGATACCTTACTTTTCCTGGCTGCATATTCACTTGGCTGCCCTTTCCATCCTCTGTAACCATCAGGTACATCCTAGCCACTTGGTGTAGCGGGAGTCGTCAGGGCAGAAGGGCGAATGCAATGCTGGCTATGGTGGTGCCAGTCTGCGTGGCACTTCCGGCCCTCCCACACAATCACCCCCTTGTCCCTCATCCGTACCCCACACAAAGGCTCCATTCTCTGGGGGCCCTGAGCTCATCTTTGCCTTATTTCCTCTCCTCCTGTCCCCTCCCTGACCCCAGCTTCTCCTGTACCTTCACAAAGATGATAGCTCTCCTCACTCGTCGCCATTGCTCTTGTATATCAGAAGCCCTGGCTATCATCCCAGCTCTCCTTAGGTGCTCTAGCTCCAGACAGTGCTCCTCACTGTGATCTAAATTTGGAGGCGGCCATAGGAAGAAAGAAGCAAGGAGTAACAGTCTTGCTGTGTGGATGCCAGGGAGATTGGGCATCATTTTTCTTTTTTAGATTATTTTATGTGTATATATGGTGTGTGTGTGTGTGTGCGTGTGTGTCTGTGTGTCTGTGTGTGTCTTAGAGTATATATGTACCACATGCATGCAGTACCCACAGAGGCCAGAAGAGGGTGTTGGATATTCAGGAACTAGAGTCACCTTGTGGATGCTAGGAACAGAACCCAGATCCTCTGCAAGAGAAGCAAGTGCTTTTAACTGCTGAGCTATGTCTCTCCAGTCTTCAACTCCTTTTATATACGGTGTGTGTGTGTGTGTATGTGTGTGTGTGTGTGTGTGTGTGTGTGTGTGTGTGTGTGTGTGTGTACACCACATATGCAGGTGCCCACAGCAGCCAGAACAGAGGGTTGGATCCCTTGGAGCAGGCAGTTGAGCACTAGCTGCCTGATGTGGGTGCTGGGAACTGAACTTGAGCTGTGAAAGATCAGTAAGCACTCTTAACTGCTGAGCTAGCTAGCTAGCTCCCCAGGCATCATTTTTCTAATCTCAGGCCCATCTGGAATTTTCTCTCTTTTTCCTGTATAATGAAATAAACACAGGAAACAACTCCTAGCAGAGCCGCAAAACCAATTACCAAAGGGAATCAGCTAACAAACAAATGCCTTGGGGAAGAAGGTCAGGGGTTTTCATGAAGGACATGCTTTACATAAAATGTTAGTGAAAATTCCTAGGAGGTGGTGATCAGTGGATGAAAAGAATGCAGGTTAGGGGTGGTGGCATATCCTTTTAATCACAGCATGCTGGTAAGAGGCAGGTGACCTGTGAGTTCTGTGCCAGCCTGGTCTATATTGGGAATTCCAGGATAGCTAGGACACTTCAGTGAGACCCTGTTTTTTTTTTTTTTTTTTTTAAGTTTTCCTTTTAATTATTAGGACCTGAAGCCAAGAACCCTTCCCATTCAATCCTGAGGATGCTTTTCCAGTATCCTAAAGGAGTAAAGAAGGGAATAAGGAGTTTCAGAAATTTTGTCTTGCCAGGAGGTGGTGAGCACGCCTTTAATCTCAGCACTCAGGAAGCAGAGGCAGGTGGATCTCTGAGTTTGAGGCCAGCCTGGGCTACAGAGTGAGTTCCAGGACAGCCAGAGCTACACAGAGAAACCTGTGTCAAAAAAACAAAAAGCAGCTGGGCAGTGGTGGCGCAACGCCTTTAATCCCAGCATTCGGGAGGCAGAGCCAGGCGGATCTCTGTGAGTTCGAGGCCAGCCTGGGCTACCAAGTGAGTTCCAGGAGAGGCGCAAAGCTACAGAGAAACCCTGTCTTGAAAAACCAAAAAAAAAAAAAAAAAAAAAAAAATAATAATAATAATAAAATAAAATAAAATAAAATAAACAAAACAAAACAAAAAAAAGCAGCTGGGCAGTGGTGGCACATGCCTTTAATCCCAGCACTCGGGAGGCAGAGCCAGGCGGATCTCTGTGAGTTCGAGGCCAGCCTGGTCTACAGAATAAGATCCAGAACAGGAACCAAAACTACACAGAGAAACCCTGTCTTTTGTTTGTTTGTTTCTGTTTTTTGAGACAGGGTTTCTCTGTGTAGCTTTGTGCCTTTTCTGGAACTTACTGTGTAAGCCCAGGCTGTCCTCAAACTCACAGAGATCCTCCTGCCTCTGCCTCTCGAGTGCTGGAATTAAAGGCATGTGCCACCATTGCCCGGCCTGAGAAATCCTGTCTTGAATCCCCCCCCAAAACAAAACCTAGAAAAAAAAAACCAACACATAATAACAACAAAGAATAAAATTAAATAAATTCTGTCTTACTCACATTGCAGTCAATTTCTGATCAGACTACATCGTGTGTGTGTGTGTGTGTGTGTGTGTGTGTGTGTGTGTGTGTGTGTTTTGCTGGTAATCAAATCTAGGACCTTATACATACTGGACAAATGTTTTCATCCTATCCCGAACTTATGCTACATCACAGCTGTCCATTTTTTTTTTTTTTTAATTTAACCAGAGATTCAACCCAGGGGCCTTCTGAATGCTAAATTCTACCACTGAACTATATCATAGTCTTCATGTGTCCTCTTAAAATAAGTTTCTGTTTATAGTGTGCTTAGCACTGCATTGGGCTATAGCAAGACAGTTTTCGAGCTCAGTCCCTTCCCTAGAAGAGCATAGAGGGGTTTTTGTTTGTTGGTTTGGGTGGGGTGGTTTCCCGACAGGCTTTCTCTGTGTAGCCCTGGCTGTCCTGGGACTCGATCTGTAGATCAGGCTGGCCTCAAACTCAGAGACCCACCTGCCTCTGCCTCCCCAGGCATCATTTTTCTGTTCTTAGGGTGCTGAGATTAAAGGTGTAGGCTACCACCAACGAGCAAGTATAGAGTCTCACTGGACTAGAGCACTCTTTTCTGGGCTGAGGCTGTCCTGGAACTTGCTATGTGGTCAAGATGACCTTGAAGATCCTTCCTCTCCTTCCACGTGATGAAATTCACAAGTCCTCCAAAGAGAACTACAGGATATCTTAACTAAAGGGATAACCGTGGTTAGAGAGTTGTATTGAGGGCAAAGATATGCCCAAATTACCTGACTCAACTTCTCTTCCCAGACTTCAGAGTATACAGGCTGAAGGATAACAGATTTGAGGTGAATCATGGTCGCTTGCTAATTAGGCAAGTCACTGCTGTGTCTGGGGGGTGGGAGGCATTTTGTCATTTAAAGAAGAATTATATCATTTACTTGAAAGCTGGACCTGGTGATACAGACCTGTAATCCTAGCTACTCCAGAGGCTGGGTAGGAGGATTACAAGTTTTTAGGGGCCTGCCTAGGCTCCAAGTTAAGTGCCAGACTAGTCTGGACCTCTTAGTACCACTCTTCTCTCAAATAAAACCCACAAGACA
The DNA here is from genome assembly GCF_049852395.1 of Peromyscus maniculatus bairdii. Lineage (NCBI taxonomy): Eukaryota > Metazoa > Chordata > Mammalia > Rodentia > Cricetidae > Peromyscus > Peromyscus maniculatus. The sequence continues at coordinate 70,738,042 of NC_134857.1, forward strand.
ACTTAGAAAGAGCTACGGCTATAGTTTAGTAGTTCAATGCCCTGGAGCAGATGATCTGTACAAAATGCTAAGCATGCTCAGAAATGTTGGTTTCTTGGGGCGGAGAGATGCTCAGTGGTTAAGAACACTCGCTGCTTTTGCCGAAGACTGAGGTTTGGTTCTCAGCACCCATATGATGGCTCACAACCAGGGGATCTAGTTCCAGAGGAACCGGCACTCTCTTCTGACCTCCCTGAGCACCGGGTATATACACACTGCACAAACAAACACGCAGACAAAATACTCATACACAAGACCTTTAAAAAAAACCAAAATCTAAAATTTTTCTAGATTAAAAAAAAAAAAGTTGGCTTTAGAGCCTGGAGAGTGTTTTTTGGCACTGGGCGGGGCAAGGGGAACCCCATGGAGGAAGGAGCAGCAGGATGGCAGGAGCCCAGTGCCAGCCCAGGGGTCGGTTGCATGCACCAAGAGCACCACCCACAGAGTCACCACCCACAGAGTCGACTAGGCAGGGCTCATGGGGGTCATGGAGCCTGAAGGGACAATCAAGGACCCTGTGTGGGTCTGGGCTGGGTCCTTTGCATTTATTTTGTGGTTGTGTGGCTGGGTGTTCTTGTGGGGCTCCTGGCAGTAGGAGTTGGGGGTGCTGGTAATCTGAGAACTACTCACATTCCAGAATCCTGTGCTCCGCCAGCCTGCCTTCAGCAACTCAGCTCTAGCAGCCACGTCATCGCCTGTAGTTGGTTGTTTTTACTCTTTGCTCTTGGGGGCCCTCCACCCAGCTCCCAAATAAATACATGGAGCCTGATTCTTACTTAGGAATGCCTGGCCTTAGCTTGACTTGTTTCTAGCCAGCTTTTCTTAAATTATCCCTTCTACCTTTTCCCTCTGGGCTTTTACCTTTCTCTATTCTATATGTCTTTCTTTACTTCTTACTCCATAGCTGGCTGGGTGGCTGGGTGGCTGGCCTCTGGCATGCTCTTCTCCTCCTCTTTTTCTCTCTTCCTCCTTCTCTTGAGCCTAAATTTCTTCCTCTATTTATTCTCTCTGCCCCACCTGTCCCTTATTGGAGAAATTAGTTTGGCCACTCCACGTAGTTAAAAGGATATTTATTTAATGGCATAACTCACAAATTAAGTGAAAGGTAGGTCGCAGGGTCTGGGGAAGGTGTATCGAAATCCAGCAGTGTTCTCTGGGGCTCTGCTCAGTTCACCTCCAATGTTCAGCTTCCAGGCACAGAGAGAGCGCACAGGCACCTCCCCTGGCCCCGCCTCGTAGGCGTGACAGTTGCCAGAGTCTCAATGGGGGTTGGAACTTCCAGATCCAAGCTGGAATGGCTACCCACTACAGTCCCTCTCTCCTGCCTAGCTATTTGACTGCTCAGCTCTTTATTAGACCAATCAGGTGTTTTAGACAGACAAAGTAACACAGCTTTACAAAGTTAAACAAATGCAACATAAAAGAATGCAACACATCTTTGCATCATTAAATATTCCACAGCATAAAAGAATGTAACACATCTTTAATATTCCACAACAATCACCAGCTGGGTGTAACCTTTATAAACCCCTTGCCATTATGGCCCTCTCTCTCCCTCTCTCGTGCCCACTTAGAGGCGGCCTTTCATGACCCCCCCCCCAATTGTGTGAGTTCTGTTGTGTGCTGTGAACTTTGTGGCATTCCATGGCCCTCAGATCACCACAAAAATCCTAATGTGGTGTCTCTGAGTCTTTTGCCTGCTCTTGGGACCCTTTTCCTTCTGGTTGCCTCATTCAGCCTTGATGTAGGGCGTCTACCCAGTCTAGTAGTGTTGTTGTTTGTTCTTTTGTGCCTAGTCTCCTTGTAGCTTGTTGTGGCCCTGTCTGGTTGTCGCTGGGAGACCTGCTCTTCTTTTGGTGGGGAGGTAGAGGAGGGGTGGGTCTGGGGGAGGTGGGGAGAGGACTGGGGAGTGGAGCGAGGGCAGGTTGTGCTGCACGAGAGAGGAATAACAGATTCTAGAGAATCTGAGTTGTTTCTAGCACCCATATCAGGTGGTTAACCATTTCTTATAACTCCTGCTCTAGAGGATCTTGTGCTCTCCAGCACCTGCACTCACACATGCACATACTCACACACAGACACTGTCCTTTTTTTAAAGCTGAGGCTTGAACCCAGGGCCTTGTGCTTGCTAGACAAGCGCTCTACCACTGAGCTAAATCCCCAACCCCTTGTTTTGTTTTTTGAGACAGCGTTTCTCTGTGTAGCCCTGGTTGTCCTGGAACTCCCTCTGTAGACCAGGCTGGCCTCGAACTCACAGAGATTTGCCTGCCTCTGCCTCCCAAGTGCTGGGATTAAAGACAGGTGCCACCACCATCCAACCACACACACACATACACACACACACATTTTTCAAAAAGTTGGTGTGCTGACTAAGGACCTCTGTAAATTTGAGGCCAGTAGGATCTATATATTGAGTTCCAGGCCAGTCAGGCCTACATAGTTAGACTCTGTTTAGAAAAAAGAAAAGTTAGTCTCAGCTCTACAATCCGTACTTAAGGGTAGGCCCCATGCCCAACCAATGCAAAATGAATTAAATGGTATCATTGAAGTTTTTTTTCCCTTAGAATGCTTTGATCATTTTTTGTTTTGTTTCGAGACAGGGTCTCTCTGTGTAGTTGTGGGTATCCTGGAACTCACTCTGTGAACCAGGCTGGTCTTGAACTTGGAGACCCGCGTGCTTCTGCCTTTGGAGTGCTGGAGTGAAAGGCATGCGCTACCACTGCCCGGTCATTTTTTTTAAACCTTATATCTTTTGGTTTCCAATTTTGTGTTTTTCTGGAATTTCTGTATGTCGGAGTGTGTGTTTCTTGTGTTTTTCCTTTGGTTATTTCTTTTCTGTTTGTTTGTTTTGTGCTAGTATGGTTTGTTTTTATTTTACTTTTTAAGATGCCTGTTTTTGAGAGAGGAAAAGAAAGGGTGTGGATTTAGGTGGGTAGGAAGGATCTGGGAGGAGCTGGGGAAAGGGAAACCACAATTAGAATATATTGTATGAAAAGAACTTTTTTTTTTTTTTTTCTAGACTATAGCCCTTACTATCCTGGAACTTGCTCTGTAGACCAGGCTGGCCTTGAACTCACAGAGATCCACTTGCCTTTGCCTCCTGAGTGCTGGGATTAAAGGTGTGCACCACCATTGCCTCCCCACCCCTCTACCTCCCCACTCCACCCCTACCCCTACCTACTCCCACCCTCACCCCCCCCAGCCCCCATGTGCGCACGCAAAAAAAAAATCTATATTTAATCTTTTTAAAAAAAGTCAGTTTCACAGAGAAAACAGAACTGGGCACTGGAGAAGCAGAGGCAGGAGGCTGACCACAAGTTCAAGTCAAACAGAGATATATAAGGAGATTAAAAACAAAAATTGAAAAACTACCAAACCAAACCAACTCAAAGTCAGAGTTTATACAGGACAGATTCACATTCACGTCCACTACAATTACAGTTGAGGCCTTGTTTACTTTTCCTCCTTAGAGCTTCATTGCTTCTCATAAAAAGTCCATGGCCCTTTATTTTGTTCGAAGGCATTTTCTTAGTGCTTGTGTTCCCTTCTTTAGGTTGGTATCATCTTCTATCATGTTTCACATGTTTTTTAAAGCCTTAAAGAATGAGCCTTCAGGGCTGGAGAGATGGCTCAGAGGTTAAGAGCACTGGCTGTTCTTCTAGAGGTCCTGAGTTCAATTCCCAGCAACCACATGGTGGCTCACAACCATCTGTAATGAGATCTGGCGCCCTCTTCTGGCCTACAGACATATGTGCAGGCAGAACACTGTATACATAATAAATAAATCTTAAAAAAAAAAAAAAAAAAAGCCTTCAGACAGCAGTCAGTGATGATGGACAAAGCTTGTAGTTAAGAATTGACTCTGGGGCTGGCGAAATGCCCCAGCAGGTAGAGGCACTAAAGACCAGTCCAAGGGCCTAAGTTTGATCCCCAGGATCTACATGGTGGAAGGAGTCCTCTGACCTCCACAGACACACTGAGGCATGTTTGCCACACCATCTACAAATTAATAAAGAGTTTACTCTGTAAGAGCCATGGATTTGTCTCTTTCCCTGCAATAGCCCCACCAGATGGACTAACAGGAGCCAGCGCCTGGCTTAGTGTAGTGTGGGACTCCTTTAAGAACACACACAAGGTCTACACTGGATATTTTGGCACATGTGGTCAGTGACTGAAAACAGCAAAGTCTGAAGATGATGGAGTTAGAATGTAAACAAGCTGCATTTGGAGCTAAGATTGTGAAATTGGTGGAACATTAGAAAAAGTCTCCGTTGCTGTATACTATACGTATCAAATATCACATTCTTTTTATAAAAGAATAAAGTATAAAATTTTGTGTGTATGGGTGTTTTGCCTGCATGTGTTTGTGTACCACTTGTGTGCCTGGTGCCTGAGGAGGCCAGAAGAGGGCATCAGATCCCTGGATTACAGATAGTCACGAGCCGCCATGTGGGGGTTAGGAATTGGGTCCTCTGGAAGAACAGCCAGTGTTCTTAACTGTTGAGCCATCTTTCCAGTCCCAAATACTACATGCCTGTTGTTGGCACTGCCCTGAACATTTAAGATGTGTTATTTTATGATACCAACCATAACCATGAGTTATATTCAGCATTTTCATTGTATAGCTGGGCAAACAGGGACATAGGTAACAAAAAAGTAATTTGCACACATACAACAATCATAGAACTGGTAAGATGCAGAGCCAAGATCTAAACCTAAGTACTTTAACTCAAGGTCATGTTATTTATTCTTTTGGACACAATACTAGAGTGCAAACAGATTTTTTTGTATGTTTGTTTAACCTTAAAATAAGAATTAGATGTGTGGTCCAGGTGTGATAGCTCAGTATTGTAATCTTAACAGTTGGGAGGTTGAGGCAGGAGGATTGCCACAAGTTCAAGATCAAGTTGGACTTTAGAGTGAGTTCCAGTTTCAGAAAAAACAAAAACAAAACAAAACAGGGTACAGCAAGATGGCTCAGAAGGTCAAAGCACTTGCCATGAAATCTGGCCATCCTGAGTTCCACTTCTGGGACCCATATGGTGGAAAGAGAGGACCAACTTCCATAAATTGTCCCTTGACCTCCACGTGTGACACAGCACATGGGCACATACACATACACATGTAATAAATAAATGAATAAATAATAAATGGACTGTGGCGATCACTCAATTGGTGCCGAGTATGAGTACCTGAATTCTGATCCCCAGCATCACCTAAAAAGTTGGGCTTGTATGCATCTGTAATCCTAAAGCTAAGGAGGAGGGGACGGGAGGATTCCCAGGGCTTGTTGTTCTGTCAGACTCATTCTTCAATCTCTGAATGAGAGACCCTATCTCAAAAGCTGAGGTCGAGGACAACTTTGAAAGATTGCTCCGATGTCCACAGATGCTAGGTGCACACACGGACAAACTGGTACCTGTATTTGTAAGTTCTGTGTATGGTTTCTCAGTCTTGTTCTTTCTTATTTTCTTCATACATCTCTTTGTTTTGTTTTGTTTTTTCGAGACAGAGGTCCTCTGTGTGGCCCTATTTCTCCTGGAACTTGCTGTGTAGACCAGGCTGGCCTTAAACTCACAGTGATCTGCCTGCCTCTGCCTCCCAGGTGCTGGGATTGAGGGCGTGTAGCCAGACCTCCATCATAATTTTTAATTAAAAAAAAAAATATATATATATATATATATATATATATAATATATATTGCAATAAGGTTTGGACATGCTAACTAGTATTCTGTCACTTAGCTATATTCCCCAGTCCAACTTTAAAAAAATTAAAATTTTAGGTATTTAAAAAAATTATTTTGAGGCCAGGCAGTAGTGGTTCAGGCCTTTAATTCCAGCACTATGGAGACAGAGGCAGGCAGATCTCTGAGTTCCAGGCCAGCCTGGTCTACACAGTGAGCTCCAGGACACTCAGGGCTACACAGAGAAACCCTGTCTCAAAAACCAAAACAAACAAATTTAAAAAAATTATTTTATGCGTGTGTTTTGCTCGCATGTATGTGTATGTGCCATAATATGAGTGTGGGTGCTCAGGGAAGTCAGAGCAGGGCTATGGATCTCCTGGAGGTACAAATGGTTGTAAACTACCATGTGGGTGCAGGGAACAGAACCTGGGTCCTCTGAAGAGCAACAAGTGTTTAACCATTGAGCCATCTCTTCAGCACCCATTTAAAGGAAGTTTTAAAACAGCGTCTTCATATCTAGCCTAGGCTCATCTGAAACGATCCCATGTCCTGTGGTTACACTTGTGTCCCTCCACATCAGCCTTACAATTTCATTTCCACAGTGATTTGAAAAATGTGTTCTAGCCAAGTGGCGATGGCGACTGATGGCGACGCACGCCTTTAATCCCAGCACTTAGGAGGCAGAGGCAGGCCAATCTCTGAGTCCGAGGCCAGCCTGGTCTATAGAGTGAGTTCCAGGACAGCCGGGGCTACACAGAGAAAGCCTGTCTCAAAAGAACAAAAACAAAACAAACACCAGAAAGGTTCTCCTGTCTCTGTCTCTGGAACTAGTTATTCCTGGCCTTCAACCACTGCGTGGTGGTCAGCAGTCTACCTTTGGCGAGTCCCTTCATCTCTCTGACCCCGTTCTTTAACACACATAGGTTTAAATTCCAACCCCACCACATGTGTCATTTTGTCAAGCCCTCTGATCTACACCTCATGTTCCTCATCTGTAAGACAGGATGACCAGGACCGACCTCACAGAGAATCAGAATTCATCTAAAGCTCTTGGCACAGTGCCCCACACAGTCTCTTGCTTCCCGAAATGTTATTATTTCTTCAACGTGTTCATGTTTGTGATAATTCGTGCTCAGCTCTAAGGTGCTCAGAAAGAATACTTAGGGTCAAGGGCTCTAGAAACGCTGAGTGTAGGCGGGCCTAACTGCTTCGAGGAAGTAGGAGGTCGCCGGGCTAGCAGGAGGAGAAGCTGGGCCCTGACTTGGCTAGTTGCGATCGATCGGGTGGGGTGGGAAACTGTTTCCTCGCTGTGAGCAGAAAAAGACCCGATCCCAGGGCAGACGCTATGCACGCCGTGATTTATCAGTAAATGGAGCTAATGGTTAGTTTTTTTCTTTCTTTTCTGCTGTTATGCTATAGTCAATGAGGAACCGACCAGGAGTAAATTAACACCAGGAGCCCAAGGCCTTCGGCAGAACGAGGCAGGCCACACCCCAGAGAGACAACAAGGCCCGAGCCCCCAAAGCTAGTTCTGTCCCTAAATTCATGGATTCTGTCGCGACGAAACACCACCCACCCAAACGTAGAGCCCAGCACCGTCCCCAGTCTCCATCTTTAGACGTGAAAGGAGGAGGCTGGCCAAGGGAGAATCCCGGGTTTTGAGAGACTAGATGGTACGGCGGCTGCCTGGGGACCAAAACGTCTCCAAGGTAAAGTTGCAGCCTGAAGCGATTTTTTGACCCCCGACACTTAATGGGCTGTCGAAGACCCGGATGTGTCTGGGACTGGCCGAGGTACCCATTAACGCGCCCCCGCTAGACCATCCCCCTTCTCCATTGGTGATTGGGCCCTCTCGACGCCAATCACCACGTCTCCAGCCACCCACTCCTCAAGGGTGGGGTGAAGTTTCGGTATCCCGCTTCCTATTGGTGGGACCAAGAGGAGGAGGGCGGGAGGCCGGCTACGGCCCTCCAATGGGCGTCGTGGCGTGTGGTTAGGGCGGAGTCGAGGCGCTTGGCAGCTGCCCAATCAGCGTCCTTGTTTGTGTGGTGCCGCCGCCGCCGGTGCAGCCGCCGCCGCCGCTGCTGCCCCTGTCTGTACCGCAGTGTCTGCTCCGCCCGCCCGCCCTCCCCGACCCGGCCCGCCCCCTCCCCCACCCCCGTTCCCGGACCCGCCGGTGGGGTCTGGATCCCACCGTGCCGCCGCCGCCGCCGCCTCTTTTTTTTTTCTTTCGACGCCTTCGCCGCCGCCTCAAGAGGCGACCTAGTCGGGAGTTCCGCCGCCGCTGCCAGGTGAGGAGCGCCGGCCTAGGCCAGCTTGGCCGCCAGCCCGCCCGGGGGCGGTGAGGAGCGGCGGAGGGAGCGAGGCTGCGAGGAGGCGGCGGTGGGGGGAAGGGAAAGGTGGAGGGCGGGGGGAGGGGAAGCGCCCGCGAGCCGACGCCCGCCCGCGCGCCCCCGCCTGGCGTCCCCTCCCCCCAGCCCGGCCCGCGCGCCCCCGCCTCGCGCTCCCCTTCACCTCTTCCCCTCCCCCCCTTCTTCCCCCCCCTCTTCCCCGCGCGCGCCCGGGTCTTTTTCACTTAGGCCTCGCGCGACCCGGCTTGGTGGTGTCCCTCCGTGTCTCCCTTCTCACTCTTCCTCCCCTCCCTTGCTCCCCGTTTCCCTCGCCATCCCCGTGTTCACTCAGTACCTCATGCCCGCCATGCTCCCCTCTTTTCCACCGGCGCGCAGCGTCTTCCCCTCCGTGTTTTTTAACTCTCCGCCCCCAGCGGTGCCCTCAGGGTGCGGGGGCCGCTCCCAGCCCTGAGTCTCGGGTTTGACGGCGGATACGAGGCAAGGGGGATCCTGAAGGGTGAAGGGAACGCAGAATAATTGTCTTTATTTGGGGGGAAAGGATCAGGAGTGCAGAGCCTTACCCCTTGATTCCGTCGTCCGCCGTTCCCTGCCCTCCGTAAGGAAAGGGAATTGTCTTGACTTGTGTGGTGGGTTACTTACCTCGTATAGCAGCGACCAAACCACCCATTTTCTCAGCTGGACTTCTTGGACACACAGGATTTGTTACCCAGTTCGGTTCCTGAGGGTGGATGGAAGTAGAACTTACCTTTCCCGATCAGACCAGAACTTAGAGTACTTTCTGACTCCTCGGGCTCAGTGTCTGAAGAAGCTAGTTACTCCTGTGAATGCAGATTTAGGTGTTCATCGCCGTCCCGGGGTAGCTTCCCCACTTCGCAAAGGTATGGTGCCCTCTTTGAGTTCATCTCCAGCACTAAATTTCCTCCAAACATCGGATGTTAGTTCATAAGGACTGGCACTGAGGTGGAGATGGAGGCATTACTGGTGGGGAGCATGTGGATGCTGAAGTTAACAGTGTTTCCCTGTTCTCTTCTGGAGAGTAATGTAGCTTCCTGAGAACCAGTTTTCTCATCTGGCGATTGATTACTTGGAGGGCTTGTGTGTGAGTGTGTGTGTGTTAGAGGTGGGAATAATAGAAATTAAAACCTATTTTAGCAAAGAGGCAGTGTTTTCATGCCTGTATGCAAAAGGTTTGAATTCGTGCTTGATGCTGGAGTAAAAGTAGCTTTTACAAACCATGTGGGTTGGAGAAGAGCTGGTGCTTTTGTAGTTTTAGGACATTTTCTTTTCTAGAAATTTATAATTTGAACAGCAACGGATGAATGTGGTACAGAGTGAAAAGAAATCTTCCCCTCCCACCTCTGTCCTTCAACCATCCAGTGTCCCTCCTACAGCACATGACTGATGTTCTTTTTGGCTTCTGTATAGTGTCTATATGTTGTTGGAGATTATCCTGTATGAGAATTGAGTGATTTCTGTATTGCTCTTTCTTTGGTACATGAACTTAAATTCTTCCTTGAAGTCTGATAACCACTTTGATTTATATTCTTGGTGTGGGAGTCTTGATAAGAATTGTTCTAGAAGGGGCCTGGAGAAATGGCTCAGGGGTTAAGAGAACTGGCTGCTCTTCCCAGAGGACCCGAGTTCAATTCCCAGCACCCACATGGCTGTCTATAACTTAAAGTTCCAGGGTATTTAACACACGGGGTTGGGGAGGGGGGGTGATGGTGGAGAGAATGTTGTGTGTGTACTTGATTGGTAAGGAGGCAACTTCTGGTGATATTCAAGATAGTGGTGTGAGAGGGTAAGCTCATTTTGAAGGAAGGCGTGTATCTGTTGGTAGTGTAACTGAGTCCACCACAGATGCTGGGCTGGATCAGGCAAAGACTTTCCTTGGGCTTTTTAAGAAGATAGGTTTATAAATAGTCCATGGTGAATATTTGGTCCGGTATGACTGATATACACTTTTCAGTCTGGGAGCAATGAAAGTGGTCATGGAGAGAGGTAGGTAAATATTAATCCACAGGAATCAGAAGGCTGGACCTGTAGGTTGAGTGACCTAGTTTGAGAAGAGATGAGTTTTATAGACTTTTATGCTACCTATTTTTTAATTCAGAACATTTTAAATGAGGTGAGAGTAATTTGTGCTTGACAGCAGCATCCATCTTTATGACACTGTGGTTTGCTTCCCCTGACTATGTCATGTCTGTTAACTTCCTGTTTAGATATAGTCTCAACAGGGTCGGAATAGAGGCTACATTAAGTACTTGTCTTAGAAACAAAGTTGTCCTGGTTCCCTGATCAGTCCTGGCAATAACTTAAACTGTGTTTAGCATACGACCATGTGTAAGGAATTTTTTCTGACCCTCACAGCTCTAAATTACTTTGTAAAGTCTGTGTTCCCTGGGCTCATGACTGTAACCCCAACACTTGGGAAACTAAGAGAGGATTGTGACAATTTGAGGCAGAATGGACTATATAGCAAGTTCAGGATAGCTACAACAGTTCAGGATAGCTAGAGCTACTGAGTTAAGATCCTTTCTTAAAACAACTAAAAAACCCAAACGAACAAAAGGACTGGTTAAGGCCTTTCATCCTGAACAAGGGGATAAGGAGTTCAAGGTCATCCTGTTTCATATCATATTAGAGACTTTGAGCCGCACCCTCAAAAATAAGGTCTGTGTGTTTTCCTCTCTTTGTTGTGGTCAGTGGAGTCTCTAACACCTTTCTCTGTTCCACTAGGCTTAGCTGCACTCTCTAGGTTTGGCCCTGGTTAAGAGTACAGCACCAGGGTTGAAAAGGTGTCATTGTACCTGTAAAGTTATTTAATATTTATGCTGATATCTCAGGATTCATCCTTGTCTTTTTTTTTCTTCCTTAGAGACAGGGTTTCTCTGTGTAGTCCTGGCTGTCGTGGAACTCACTCGTAGACTGAGTTGACCTCTAACTCAGAGATCCGCCTGCCTCTGCCTCCCAAGTACTGGGATTAAAGGTGTGCGCCACCACTGCTGGCTCTACTCCTTGTTTTAAGCAGTGAGCTATATGTGTTTGCCAAACAGACCTCTCACCTCAGCTTAACTGATCTTTTTCCTTCTCACTCCCCGAGCTGTGTAGGGAAACAGCAGCTGTGCTGTACTAGTTTCTAGACTCGGGAGCGTGTTCTGTGTTAGCCACCCTATTAGGAGACATGCTAACGAGCAGCCCCTCTGCACTTAGCTCAGGAGGCTCATGTTGCTTGCTTAGAGAAAAGCCAAATAGGTTTGGTTGATGAAACAGCTGCTAGAGAAATTGTAAGATTGAGCAATAAATGGGTTCAAGGGACTTTGTTTTTCAGACATTTGCAGGACTTACAATGCAGTGTTCTTAGATGTCAATGTACAGTACCAAGTATTTTCTGAGACACGTTGAAAGGAGAGGAGAAAAAAAAAGATACAACCCAGATTCCAACTCTAGTTCTGGCATAAAACTGTCCACCTGTTGTATTGGGAAAAATCCCACCAAGATGATGCCACACAGTTGCAGTTCACTTGCTTTTGGTTAAGCATGGAAAATGAATTTGTTTTTTGTGAAAAAGACTGATTTTGGGGGAGATAGTGCTCTTGTTTATATTCAGTAGTCTAAAACTTCTACTTTATTATCATCAGCTTGATACAGTACAAATTCTTATCTTAATAATGAAATGTTTCACTGAAGTTTGCCCAGTGATTGAGTGAAACCAAAACTTATTATAAGCCACAGTCATCCTAGGGTCCCCCCTGCTATGTAGCCTCCCTGGATCTGTGGGTTGCAGTCTGATTGTTCTTCTAGTATCCACTTATGAGTGAGTACATACCATGTTTGTGCCTGGAGCTTTTTCTATATACTAATTGGAGATTTTTGGTGATTCAGTTGGTGAAGCAGGGATCCTTCTCTCTGTAGTAGTGACAGGAGCCCTCATGTGGTGTCTTTTACCTTTTCTTTGGATTCATGAAATGCTTCGATGCAACCTGAGTTCATAAAATAGGAGAGGAGTGACACATGGTCATTAAGGTGTAACAGGTTGGCTCTGTGATGCGTAGTGTTTTCCTCTTTCCTCAGATTCTTTTAATTTGCCACTGCTTTGGATTGCCTACGACTGGCCAGAAACTATGACGTATTTGGGATTAGAGTAGCAAGAGTAACAGCTTTCTCTCTCTCTCTCTCTCTCTCTCTCTCTCTCTCTCTTCTTTCTTTCTTTCTTTCTTTCTTTCTTTCTTTCTTTCTTTCTTTCTTTCTCTCTCTCTTTTCTTTCTTTCTTTCTTTCTTTCTTTCTTTCTTTCTTTCTTTCTCTCTCTCTCTCTCTCTCTTTTCTTTCTTTCTTTCTTTCTTTCTTTCTTTCTTTCTTTCTCTCTCTCTCTCTCTCTCTCTCTCTCTCTCTCTCTCCCTCCCCTCCCCTCCCCTCCCTCTCTCTTTTTTTTTTTTTTTTGAGACAGAATCTGGCCTGGAACTCGCTATGTAGGCTAGGTTGGCCTGGAATTCTAAGAGATTGGCGTGCATATGCCTTCTGAGTGCTGGGATTAAAAACCTATGCCATCATGCCTGGCTATTTTGTTTCTTTTGAGGTATGAAATGTTCAATTCCCAGATATAAAAGAGTCATAGTGATTGTATGTATCTCTTTGATATGTGAACTTTTTGGGACAGTTTCTTACTGTAGCACATGCTGGTCTTCAACTCCCAGTGTGATTCCTGAGCTTTCCCAGTATTAAGATTAAAAGTGTGTGCCATCCCACCTGGTGTATTTGCTTTTTTTTTTTTTTCCCCAAAGACAGGGTTTCTCTGTATAACAACTCTGGCTGTCCTACAACTTGCTTTGTAGACCACACTGGCCTTGAACTCACTGAGATCTGCCTGCCTTGAATGCTGGGATTAAAGGTATGCGTCACCACCACCTGGAGTGTTTGCTTATTTTTATTTACTTATTTATTTAGGCTTTTGAGTTAGCTGGCCTGAGACTCCTGCTCCTTCTGACACAGCCTCCCAAGTCCTGGGATTACAGGTGTACCTGCCTACACCCACCTTTAATTTTAATTAATTAATTAATTAGTAGTAGTAGTAGTAGTATTTGAGACAGGGTCTCATTATGCCTGGAACTCATTGTGTAGACCAGGCTGGCCTCAAAGTCATAGGGATAGAGGTCTGTCCAACTCTGCCTCCTAAGTGCTGAGATTAAAGGTATCTGAGACCATATCTGGCATTTTTTTTTTATATTATCCAGTTGCTAAAGAAATTAAGCAAAGTGTTAATTGTTGAAATCTTCTCTTAATGTATATTACACCTGACTGATGCACATTTTTTAGATAACTCATGTTAACCATTACCTGAGCCTGACATACTAACTACTTACTATACTGTAAGATGCCTGATCAGCCAGTGGTGATGGTGATGGTGGTGGTGTAGGCCTTTAATCCCAGCACTCTGGATAGTCGGATCTCTGAATTCAGGGCCAGCCTGGTCTGCAGATCGAGTTCCAGGAGAGCATGGGCTACACAGAGAAATCCTGTCTCAAAAAAAGACTCCTGATCAAAACTTTGTTGATTCTGTATTATTTGGGCTGTGTGTAGGGGAGAGTAAAATTTATAATCTTCTAAAATATGGATTGGGATGTGAGGATAATTTGTATTAGGCATCAGGAATAATAAAATCTTAGTGTAATTTTGAAGGATTGCAGTGTTAACTGGAGGGTTTATTTATAGTGAGCTTTTTGAGAGTACATAGATCTAGAATTCTGGAAGAAGGGACTAGACTAATAAGTGGCAAAGTGATAATAATGAAGAATAAGTCTGGAGAATCTTCTTCTTTTTTTTTTTTTTTTTGAGACAAGGTTTCACAGAAATTCACCTGTCTCTGCCTCCTAAGTTCTGGGATTATAGGTGTGCTTTTTTTTTTCACTCCTTTTTCTTTTTTGAAGGTGTTCGAAGTAGAACCCAGGCCTGTCCCATGCTAGGCAAGTGCCCTACAACTGAGCTAAATCTCTAGCTCCTTATACTGTTTATCTTTCGCACGAACTATGGTTTCTTTATGACTTGCCACATAGTTCAGCCTGGTCTGGAATTCATTATCTTCCTGCCTCAGCCTCCCAAGTCTTAAAATGAGTACCTATCAGAAAATAGCTAGTTTTTTCACACTGAGATAATACAGCTAATTGCCACATCTCTTTCAAATAATTGCTTCAGTGTCATATATTTTTTTTTTCTTTATATGTGGGAGTGTCTTGCCTGCATAAATGTCTGTGTACCACTTACATGCCTTGTGCTCTTGGAGGCCAGAAGAGGGTGTCAGACCTCCCTGGAACTGGAGTTAGACAGTTGTTAGCTGCCGTGTGAGTACTGAACATTGAACCTGGGCCCCATGTAACAAGCAGCCAGTGTTTGCAACCACTGAGTTCCTATATCCCAAAATTAACTATGTTGTCTGAGGTAGCCTTGAGCTTATGATCCTATTGCTTCAGCGTCTGAAGTACTGGGATTACAGACATGAGCCACCATGCCTGACTAAATATTATCTTTTCAATGAGGCCTTATTTCTATCATTTATTTTTTATTTTTACTTTTCATTTTATGTGTATAAGTGTTTTGTCTCTATGTATTTATGTGGACTGTATGTACCTGGTGTTTGTGGAGGCCAGGAGAAGACTTGGGTCCCCTGAAACTAGAGTTACAGTTAGGAGCCACTATGTAGGTGATAGGAACTGAATGCAGGTCCCCTGGAAGAACAGCCAGTGCTCATAATAAATATTGAGTTCTCTCTCTCTGTCTCATGTGCCTTTAGTTGCTGAGCCATCTCACCAGCCCATCCATCCATCCATCCATCCATCCATTCATTCATTCATTCATTCATTCATGTCAGGGTCTCAGCTCTCTTAGGCTGACCTTAAAGCTACTATGGAATTGAGGGTGTCCTTGAAGTTTGGATTCTCTTGCCTCTACCTCACAAATGCTGAAATTACAGGCATGCACCACCACATTAAGTTTTCCTAACTCTTAAGCACTCTACCTTCAGCCCTATCTATCCTCATACCTAGTAGTCTTCCTTTGCTCATTTTTCTGTTTCATGGCACTTAATAGCTTAAGAGCATTCACTTGTGCCTTTTTTTTTTTAACCAAAAAAAAAAAAAAATTCACTTGTCATATTTATTCCTTGTTGTTTCCCCTCTTACGATAAAGGTTTTGGAGGTCTTTATTCTGGTATTTTGTTTAATGCCTAATACAATTCCTATCATATAGTTAATACTCTAAATTTTATATATATGTATAGTTTTTCAAGACAGGGTTTCTCAGTGTGTCCTTAAACTCACTCTGTAGACCAGGCTGCCCTCTAACTCACAAGATCCGACTGCCTCTGCCTCATGAGTGCTGGGATTAAAGGATTGTGCCACCATGCCTGACCTAAATATTTGTTGATCAAATTGGAATAATAGCTTCTCTTCCTAACTTCGTGTAAACTTCATTTACCACAAAGTATGAAATGTAATAAATACAATATGGGATTCCAAAATGTTATAAAATTTTATTTTATTTAAAAAATTTTTGTTTGTACATGTGTGCATATGCATACAGTGCCCAGAAAGACTAGAAGAGAGCATTGGATCCCCTGGAAAGGGAGTTACAGGTAGTTGCAAGATGCCAGATGTGGGTACTGGGAACTGAACTCAGGTCCTCTGGAAGAGCTGTACATGCACTTAACCACTGAGCCATCTCTCTAGCCCTTGTAAAATGCCTTGTAACTTTAAAGAATTACATAAATAGTGCAAAATGATTGTATTTCCATTGAAATAAGTGATGTTTACTTACTAAGAAAACTCTTAAGATTTATTTATTATATATAGTGTTCTGTTGGATGTATGCCTGCATGCCAGAAGAGGGCACCAGATCTCATTACGGATGGTTATGAACCACCATGTGGTTGCTGGGAATTGAACTCAGGACCTCTGGAAGAACAGCCAGTGCTCTTAACCTCTGAGCCATCTCTCCAGCCCTTAAGAAAACTCTTTATGTGTATTATATATTAATCATATCCCACCTAAAGCTAGACATATCTACCTTCATATTCTGTTATTCCAAATATAATACTCCCGTCAACAGTTTCCCTTTTGTGAGTCATTGAGTCATCTAAGCAAGAAATGTGAGCACCATTGCTACTTCTCCTTTTTTTAATAATAATTTTTATATATTCTTTGAAAATGTATACAATGTATTTTTACCATAATCACTCTGCATTTCCTCTCCTACTCCCTCTGTCTGTTTTTTCTTTGTACTAGCTATGTAAACCGGGCTGGTCTTGAATCATAGTCCCCTTGCTTCAGCCTCTTAAATGCCAGGATTATTTAGTTTACATGTTGCCACTAGGCCCATTACTTTTATTTGTTGTTTGGTGTATATTTCTCAATCTTTGGTTTCTTTTGAATCTTCACTGCTAGTTCACTAATTCATGCCCATCACTGAAACTCTGATATAGAATATTGCTACAAAGTGTAGCTAGAGTTTTCCTGCCTGGCCCACAGTCAGGACAAATCTTTGTTACCCACCAGTCTCACAGCTGCTCAGACCCAACCAAGTAAACACAGAGACTTATATTGCATACAAACTGTATGGCTGTGGCAGGCTTCTTGCTAACTGTTCTTATAGTTTAAATTAATCCATTTTATAAATCTATACCTTGCCACGTGGCTTGTGGCTTACCAGCATCTTCACATTCTGCTTGTCCTGGCGGCGGCTGGCAGTGACTCCCTCTGTCTTCCTGTTCTTTCTTTTCTCCTCTCTGTTAGTCCCACCTATACTTCCTGCCTAGCCACTGGCCAATCAGTGTTTTATTTATTGACCAATCAGAGTAATTTGACATACAGACCATCCCACAGCAACAAAGTCTTTTGTTTGCGTATTTGTCTTTTTTTGGGGGTGAGGGTGGGCAGGGTTTCGAGACATGGTTTTTCTTTGTAGCCCTGGCTGTCTTGGAACTCATTCTGTAGTCCAGGCTGGTCTTGAACTCAGAGATCTGCCTGCCTCTGCCTCCTAAGTGCTGAGATTAAAGGCTGGGATTAAAGGAGTGTATCACCACCTGTTGTCTGTCTTTTGTGAGCCCCGATATTGTTTGTTTTTGAGACAGTCTTACTTTGTAGCTTTGGGCCTGGAACTCCTAGAGATCCATCTGTTTCTGCCTCCCAAGTGTTAGGATTAAACTCATGTGCCACCATGCCTGGCCTATTTTTGTGTTTTGAGATAGGTTCTCCTGTAGCCCAGGATGGATATGTGGAGGTGAATGATCTCAAACTTCTGATCTTCCTTCCCCTGCTTCCATCTACTGGAATTATAGATGTGTGCTCCCAGGTTCTGGCTGGCTGTGTTGAGTGTTGACCTCATTATTTAGACCAGGCTGGCCTAGAACTTATTATGTAGAGCAGGCTGGCCTCAAACTTGGATCAGTCCTCTTGGCTCTGTTTCCTGAGTGCTAAGATTACTACCAGATTGGGCACCACAATCTTTTATAATTCTTTTAATCTTGGTGCATTCCCTATTTTTGTTCATTTTGGAGATAAGATTCTCACTGTAGTTCCAGGCAGGCTTAGAACTCTATATTGCCTAGGCCATCTTTTAACATTTAACAGAGTCCTCTTACCTTGATTTGCTGAGTGCTGGGATTGCAAGCATGGACCACTGTAACTGACTTTTTCTTGTTTTCTTTTAAACTCTAATCATATTGTCTTCAAAGTGTTCTTCTAAATACTGCTTATTTTTGTTAAAAATACTCAATGGTTTCCAGTCATTAAATGATAAAATTTAAACTTGCTTAGCATTCAAGGCCATTTATGATCTTGACCTTTGCTTTTCTATCTAGTATGTCTTTTTTACAATTAGTACATGAACAAATACAGTTTTTAGTTCCCAGATCAATCTCCAAATCTCATCTCAAATGCTGCTTCCTCTAGAAAGCTTTCTTACTTGCCCATAAAGATTTAAATACATTTTATTTGATCTCACTATACTTTATAATCTCTCAGGAGTATGTGAGTATCCTAAAAGCAGAATAGAGTGGCTGGAGAGATAGTTCAGTGGTTAAAGCATTGGCTGCACTTCCAGAGGACCAGAGTTTAATTGCTAGAATCCACAAGGTGGCTCACACCAGTCTGTAACTCCAGCCCCAGGGGATCTGATGACCTCTTTTGGTTTCCTTGGGCACTGCATGCACATAATGCACAGACATTCATGCCAGCAAAACATCCACACACATAAAATAATAAAATACAAAATTTAAAAAGCAATGTATTTTCAGTGCCTAAAATGCTGTCTTCTAAAAGATACTTAGGAACATTTGTTGCATAAATGAACATTTCTGTAGGTTTAGAAAATGCTACATAAATTTAGAAGATGTCTGTTCTGAAGGTAGAGTATTAGTTCATCTACAGTGTGTGTGTGTGTGATCTTGGTTGAGTCACTTGATATCTTTAAGTTTTAATTTTCTAAACTTAGAAATGATGACTACCAGCCGGGCGGTGGTGGCACATGCCTTTAATCCCAGCACTCGGGAGCAGAGCCAGGTGGATCTCTGTGAGTTTGAGGCTAGCCTGGGCTACACAGTAACTTCCAGGACAGGCTCCAAAGCTACACAGAGAAACTGTCTCGAAAAACCAAAAAAGAAAAAAAAAGAAAGAAAAAGAAAAAGAAATGATTACTACCTTGTCTATTTTACTAAGTTTCTGTGTTAATAAAAAAAAAGATTTTACATCAGGCAGTGGTGGCATACGCCTTTAATCCCAGCACTCGGGAGGCGGAGCCAGGGGCTCTCTGTGAGTTCGGGGCCAGCCTGGTCTACAGCACGAGATCCAGGAAAGGCACCAAAACTACACAGAGAAACCCTGTCTCGAAAAAAAACCGAAAAAACCCAACCCCCCCCCCCCAACCAAAATTATATATGTAGAGTTGCTTTGTAAACTATAAGGCACCTGAAGATTTTAATTTTGTTATATGTATATGGTGCTGGGGAAATGGCTTAGCAGTTAAGAGAATTTGCTGCTTTTCCAGTGGGCCTGTGTTTGGTTCTCAGCACCTGTATTCGGTGTCTCATCACCTGTAATTTCAACACCAGGAGATCTGACACTTTCTTCTGACCTACACACATGCGGCATAAACACACACACACACACACATACATACATGCGCACACGCGCGCACACACACAGACAAAAAGAAATCTTTTTTTTGAAAAAGTGTGCGTGCGTGCGTGCGTCTGTCTGTCTGTCTGCCTGCCTGCATTGGTACAGGTAACTGTGAAGGCCAGAGGGGTCAAATCCCTCTGGAGCTGGAGTTAGAGGCGTTAATTATAAACTGCTCAATAGAAGTATTGGAAACCAAACTCAGGTTCTCCGTAAGAGCAAATGTGCTCTTAACTGCTGAGCCATCTCTCCAGCCTTATTTAGAACTTGTTTGTTTGTTTTTTGAGACAGTTTCTCTGTGTAACTACCCTGGCTGCCCTGGAACTCTCTCTGTAGACCAGGCTGGCCTCAAACTCAACAGGGATCCACCTACCTCTGCCTTCCAAGGGCTGGGATCAAAGGCATGCAACACCACTCCAGGCTCTGAGACAGGGTTTCTTTGTATAGCTTTGGCTGTCCTGGAACTCACTCTGTAGACCAGGCTGGCCTCAAACTCAACAGGGATCCACCTGCCTCTGCTGCTCAAGTGCTGGGATTAAAGGCGTGCAGCACCATGCCTGGCATTATTTAGAACTTTTTTTTGTTTTGTTTCATTTTGTTTGAGACAGGGTTTCTCTGTGTAGTTTTGGAGCCTGTGCTGGAACTCCCTCTGTAGCCCAGGCTGGCCTCGGACTCACTGAGATCCTCCTGCCTCTGCCTGCTGAGTGCGGGGATTAAAGGTGTGTGCCACCACCACTCGTCTACTTAGAGCTTTTGAGTCGTACTTTTTTCTTGTACATATTAAAGGTACCTTTGTGTGTGCATATATAGTGTATGTATGTGTTGCTGTAGGTGCGCACATGTGTATGGTATGGGTGGGTGTAGCCCAGAGATCTACAGTGAATATCTTTCTCTATTGCTCTTAATGTTTTTGAGATAGGGTCTCTCATTGAACCTGCCTGGCAGTGATCTCCAGGGATCATTTGTCTGTCTACATCCTGAGTCCCCATGTCTTGCCCAACCTTCCACCACCACCAGAGCTAGAGTTACTATTTATACTGCAACTTCTGGTCCAGCTTTTACATTGGTGCCCTAACTTCCTTTAATGATGAACAGTGATGTGGAAGTGTATGCCAAATAAACTCTTTTCTCCTCAACTTACTTTTTGGTCATAGTGTTTCATCACAGCAATAGTAACCCTAATTAGGATAGATACTGGTACCAGGATCGTGGAGGTTGTTGTGGCAGACCTAACCATGTGTTTTTGGGAGGATTGTGGAAGGACTTTGAAACTTTGACATAGAAGAACCATTGAGTGTTCAAAGCTTGTTGAGTTGTTCTGTGGGAGCTTGGAAGATAGGGATGTTGAAAGAAATGTAGAGGATGAAGGCCTGGCTTCTGAAGTTTTAGAGGGAAGCAAAGGCTCTATCTTTCAGGCTGTTGGTGTGAATCTGTTGTGTGTGGCCAGTTGGAGCTGAAGAATTGGCTCTATTAACAAGAGACCAGCACCATTTAAGTGAAACCTTTGTGTTACTGGGACAATTGATGCTGATCAGCTGGAGCTGAGAAATTAGCTGTAACTAAAAGACCAGCTTCATGGAGGTGAAATCCACTGGGAAGAGTTTCCTCAGAGCCAGCACACAGAAGTTGTGTTCCAGAGGCAGCCAAAGTTTGTACCTCAGGCTGGCAGTTGAGCTGTGTAGTGTAAGAGTCACCCAGGAGGTACTGGTTTTGAAAGCATAAACTGATCATGGAGAGCAGCTGAGATTGGCCTTGTGTGAGGTCAGGAAAAGCATTTGATGGAGGTGCAATCTCAGTAGCAGTCAAAGGCCCAGGATTAAAAGGGTCATGTGGAGAAATTGAGATTCGGTACCACGAGAGAGCCCAGGAGAAGCTATTGGTGAAAGTGCAGCCCATTTAAGTAGAAAACCCCAGCATTTTGGAGATGCCAGTACCATGGGATGACCACCAAGAGCAGTGTCAGTGGTGGAGTGGAGCCTGCCTGAACTTTGAAGACAAGCTGTGTGTGCTACAGAGGGCAGAGCCAGAGAAGTGACCTAAGCTTCTTGAAGGAGTCCAGAAGATTGTGAATGAAATCCATATAATGGACGTTGAGTTATTTACATAGTTAGAGTTTGGTTTTGCTTTGTTCAGATTGTGACTGTGCCCTGGTTCTTCTCTTTTGAAGTAAGAAAGCATTATTTTTAATTTTAACAGGAGCCCACAGTTGAGAGAATTTGAACTTTTTTTTTTTTTTCCAGACAAGGTTTCTCTGTGTAACAGTTCTGGCTGCTCTGGAACTCACTTTGTAGACCAGGCTGGCCTCGAACTCACAGAGATCCACCTGGCTCTGCCTCCCGAGTGCTAAGATTAAAGATGTGAGCCACTGCTGCCCGGCTCAAAATGAGATTTTGTAGTTTTACAGAGACTTTGGATTTTAAAAGAGGCTGGATAGTTTTTAAAGGCCAACTTTGTTTTGTGTTTTTTCTTTTTTTCCTTCCTCCCTCCCCCCCTTTCTGTCTATGTGTCTTTCTCTTTCTCTCTCTTTCTTTCCTTCTGTCTGTCGGTCTTTCTTTCTTACACCTCTGGCTGTTCTGGAACTCACTTTGTAGACCAGGGAACTCAGAATTCCACCTGCCTCTGCCTCCCAAGTGCTGGGAGACAATTTAAAGTGTTTGAGTTTGTAAGGCTGTGGGACTTTAAGTTTATTAATATCTAGCTGGGCAGTGGTGGCGCACACCTTTAGTCTCAGCACTGGGGAGGCAGAACCAGGTGGATCTCTGTGAGTTTGAGGCCAGCCTGGTCTACAGAGTGAGATCCAGGACAGGCACCAAAGCTACACAGAGAAACCCTGTCTTGAAAAAACAACAACAACAACAACAAAAGTTTATTAATATGTGATTTGGGATAAACAAGAAAAGAAAGGTGTGGCTTAACAGTGTTGTGTCTGTGTGTCAAGTTGATGGTGGAGTCAATTGTGCTGGCTAGTTTTATGTCAACTTGACACAAGCTAAAGTCACCAGAGAGGAGGGAGCCTCAACTGAGAAAATGCCTCTATAGGATTGGACTGTAGGCAAGCCTATAGGCCATTTTCTTAGTGATTGATGGAAGGAGGGCCCAGCCCATTGTGGGTGGTGCTACCCTTCACTAGTGGTCCTGGGTTGTCTAAGAAAGCAGGCTGAGCAAGCTAGTAAGCAGCACCTTTAGAAGGCCTCTGCATCAGTTCCTGCCTCCAGGTTCCTGCCCTGACTTTCTTCAGTGATGAACAGTGATATGGAAGTGTAAGCCAAATGAACCTTTTCCTCTTCAACTTACTTTTGGCCATGGTGTTTTATCACAGCAATAGTAACCCTAATTAGGGCATCTAGCGTGCATGAAACTCTAGGTTCAATCCCCTATACTGCATAAAAATGTACTTGGTAGTACAGGCCTGTAATTGTTCAAGGTTATCAGAGTTTAAGGCCATCTGGGGCTTTGAGACTCTATGTGAACAATAAAGGGAAAAAAAGTTTCCTATTACAGCCTTTGAAGCTATAAATGTTTTTCTGTAACTTGTATCTTTTATAAAAAATAATTTATGTGTGGATGTTTTGTCTGCTTGTATGTCTGTGTACCATGTGCATGCAGTGCCTTAAGCCAGAAGAGAGCATTGGATCCTCTGAAACTGGAATAGATGGTTGTGAGCTGCCATTTGGGTACTAGGAACCAAACCTGGGTTCTCTGCAAGAGCAGCAAGTGCTTTTAACTAATGAGCCATGTCTCCAGCCTTTTCTAAAATGTATTTAGTTCAGAACCTCTTTCATCAATGTAGTATACTCCTGAATATCATCCTAACCATGGCAGATATAAAGGCTTTCCATATCCCAATGGATTAAAACTGTTACAGAGCTGGGCATGGTGGCACACACCTTTAATCCCACCCAGCACTTGGGAAGCAGAGGCAGTCGGATCTTTGTGAGTTCGAGGTCAGGCTGGTCTGCATAGCGTGTTCCAGGACAGGTAGAGCCACACAGAGAAACCCTATCTTAAACAAACAACAAAAAACTGTTGCAGGAACTAAGGAGATGGGTTAGTGAGTAAAGTGTTTGTAGTACAAACACGAGGGACCTGAATTCAGATCCCCAAACACCCAAGTGAAAATGCTAAGACTGGCAACTTATTTTTTTAACCCCAGAACTGAATGGAGCAGAGAAACAGGATTCCTGGAACTTGCCTGTCATCCAGACCAGCTCAAACAGTGAACCCAGGTTATTAAGAGAGACACTGTCTCAAAAAATATGGTAGAAAGTGTTAGGGGAAGACATCTAATGTCAACCTCTGGCCTCCACACATGCATGCACAAGTGCATGTACCTGCACATGCAAAAAAAGTTGCCACCTTTTAGAATATTAGACTTCTTAGGGATTTCTTCAATCTTGAATTGTTTTGTTTTTAAAGATTTTTGTGTGTATATGTATTTGTATGCATGCTACATGTGTGCAAGTAATCCCAGTGGCTAGAACAGAACAATAAGTCCCCTAGAACTGGAGTTAACATGCCCACTGATGCTGGGGAGGGCATATTGGATCCATTGGAACTGGAATTACAGGCAGTTCAGAGGTACCTAAAGTGGGTGCTGGAACTGCCCTCTGTGAGAACAGCAAGTGTGCATAACTGTTGAGCCATCTCTTCAGCTCCCCACCCCGTGGAATTTTTTCTTTTTCGTTCCTCTCCCCCTTTTTGAGCTAGGGTCTCACCATGTAGCCTTGGAGATAACCCTGGCTAGCTTGGAAACTCTAGATTTAGGCTAGCTTTAAACTCAAAGAGATCTGCCTGCTTTTGCCTACCCAGTGCTGGGACAAAATACATGCACCACTATGCCTGGCTTGTTTTTTTGTTTGATACAAGGTTTTGTTTGTTTAATTATTTTATTTGCATTGGTGTTTCGCTGCGTGTATATAGACTGTGTGAGGGTGTCAGATCTTGTGAGTTACAGACAGTTGTGAACTGCCATGTGGTTGCTGGGACTTGAACCCAGGTCCTCTGGAAGAGCTGTTAGTGCTCTTAACCACTGAGCCATCTCTCCAACTCCTTGATACAGGGTTTTACTATATCCACACAGTCCAGATTCTTTTAGTTCTTTTAGGTTATTTTTTTCCCCTTCATTTATTTAGTCGAGTGGGGGCAGGGTATGTGTAGCTAGAGTTTTCCTGCCTTGCCCACAGTCAGGACAAATCTTTCTCACCCGCCAGTCCCACAGCCGCTCAGACCAAACCAAGTAAACACAGACTTATTTTGCTTCAAACTATATGGCCGTGGCGGGCTTCTTGCTAACTGTTCTTATATCTTAAATTAACCCATTTCCATAAATCTATACCTTGCCACTCGGCTCGTGGCTTACCGGCATTTTCACATGTTGCTTGTCCTGGCGGGCGGCTGGCAGTGACTCCTTCTGCCTTCCTGATCTTTTTATTTCTCCTCAATGTTAGTCCCGCCTATACTTCCTGCCTAGCCACGGCCAATCAGGTTTTATTTATTGACCAATCAGAGCAACACATTTGCCATACAGACCATCCCCCAGCACAGCCAAGTGCAGATCATCTCAGACACCTGCACTCAGACCCATGGTCCTAATCATCCTCTGTGTAGACCTGCTGGGTAAAGCCATGAGGAACCCAAGAACAGGCTCCCACAGGACATACAGAACATCCCTCAGCAGGTATGTACTTGTGTGGAGGTCATAGGACAAACTTGTAGGAATTGATTGTCTTCTTCCAGAGTTTTGGGTCTTGAACTCAGGTCATCAGGCTTACCAGCAGCCGTCTTGCTGGCCACACCTAGATTGTTTTTTAATTCATGCTCCTCTTAACTCAGCCTCCTGACTGTTGGAATCATCAGTGTCATCCATATGGCTGGCTTACCTCACTCCTTTCTAGAACGTTTTAAATTGGGACTTAACTCTTCACCTTCTGTTTTGGTGGCCATTCCCACTTGGCTTTGTATAATGTATTAATACTGAACTGAAAGCTTTCAAGGAATATGGATAATTGGAAAATGGCCTTTTACAGCTGTGTTTTGCAGTTGACAGGAATATAGAAAAAGCAGTGGCATCTTGAAGAAACTTGAAGGTTCTAAGGAATACTAGTGGTGATTTATTAGACATCTAGATCTAATGAGATATTTTACATATATACCATATATATATATATATATATATATATATATATATATAACTTTGTAAAACAAAAAGAAGGGGCTGAAAATATGGCTTAGTGGTTAAGAGGGTTTGCTGTAGAAGGACCCATGTTCTGTTCTCACCAACCCCCATAAGCAGCTCACAACTGCCTGTAATTTCAGTTCCAGGCACTCTTACTCCCTCTACTGGCTTCCACAGCACCTTCATATGGGCATGTGGACACACATAGAGACAGACACACAAATAATAATCTTTTTCCTTTTGGTTTTTTGAGACAGGGTTTCTCTGTGTCACGCTGGCCTTGAACTCAGAGATTCATCTGCCTCTGTCTCCCAAATACTTGGACTAAAGGTTTTTCACCTGGCAAAAAAAAAAAAAAAAAAATTTTTTTCCGAGACAGGTTTCTTTTCATAACAGCCCCAGCTGTCTTGGAACTCATTCTGTAGACCAGGCTGGCCTTGACCTCACAGAGATGCCTCTGCTTCCAAGTGCTGGGATTAAAGGTGTGCGCCACCACCGCCCAGCTGCAAAATCTTTCTTTCTTTCTTTCTTTCTTTTTTTTTTTTTTTAATAAACAGTTTATTATGGAATCACAGGAAGCAAAATCTTAAGAAAACAAAAAATCTGAGGCATGGTGACATACACTTGAATAATTGCATAAAAAGTATTATTTTTAATTTATGTGTTATCTCAGTATGTGTCTATGTGGGGTATGTGCAGTGAGTATAGGTGCCAGCAAAGGCCAGAGACATGGGATTCCTCTGGAGCTGGAGTTCTAGGTAGTAGTGAGCCATCTGACATGGATGCTGGGAGTTACACTCAGTCCTGCAAGTGCAGTGAGTGTGTGCTCTCTTAACTGATGAACCATGTCTCCAGCTCTGATTCTTAGTTGTTTTGTTTTGCTTTTTGCTTTTTTTTTTTTTTTCTTTTTTTTTCTAAATCTTTTTTTTTTTTTTTTTTTTGGTTTTTCGAGACAGGGTTTCTCTGCGTAGCTTTGCGCCTTTCCTGGAGCTCACTTGGTAGCCCAGGCTGGCCTCGAACTCACAGAGATCCACCTGGCTCTGCCTCCCGAGTGCTGGGATTAAAGGCGTGCGCCACCACCGCCCGGCTGCTTTTTGCTTTTAGTTTTTTATTTTTAGTTTACTTTGAGACTGAGTTTGATGTAACCCAGGCTGGCCTAGAATTTAACTGTGTAGCTGAGGCTTCTCTTGAACTAATCTTCCTTTTTCCACCTCCAAATGCAGAATCACAGGCTTGTGTCACCATATCAGCTTTGCATTGTGTTCTAGATTTAGTTGAGGACATGAAAAAGAGGGAACTAAGATTTCAGTAATTTTAGTGTGTGTGTGTGTGTGTGTGTGTGTGTGTGTGTGTGTGAGAGAGAGAGAGAGAGAGAGAGAGAGAGAGAGACAGAGAGACAGAGAGAGAGACAGAGAGAATATGAATGAATGAATGAATGTATGTGTGTGAGTCCAGGTACATGAGTGCCATGATGTTGGTTGGGGGTATCAGTTCTTCCCTTACGGGTTCCAGGAATCAAACTCCAGTCTCTAGGCTTGTATGGCAGTAGTATGAGTTTTGCCCATTGTTTATAACTATCCGATATGTAAGGAAGCCTTTGGAAACTGGCAGTTTAACTTTATTATTTGTTTGTTTTCCTGAGACACAGTCTCATTGTGTGGCTCTGCCTGGTATCAGATTGATTATGGAGACCAGGATGACCTCACAGAAATCTCCCTGCCTCTGCTGCGGTTAAAGGCCACTATGCCTGATAGAGATTTTGATTTTTAAAAAAGTCAAACCTGGCATACAGGTTTCTGGATATGTGAAAAAAATGTTTAAAAATATACTAATTGTTCTAGCCTTTTAAAATGCAGAGATTAATAGATGTTGTTGCTTGACATCTTCTCCCTCCCTTTATCTCCACATTATTATTTTATTTTTATTATATTACTATTTTGTTTTTTTTAGACAGAGTTTCTCTGCATAGCCCTAGCTGTCCTAGAATCACTCTGTAGACCAGGCTGTCCTTGAACTCACAGAGATCTGCCTGCCTCCTCTACCTTCCAGTGCTGGGATTAAAGGCATGCACCACCACCACCACCACCACCACCACCACCACCACCACCACCACCACCACCACCACCACCACCACCACCACCACCACCTCCTCCTCCTCCTCCTCCTCCTCCTCCTCCTCCTCCTCCTCCTCCTCCTCCTCCTCCTCCTCCTCCTCGCTGAGCAGTGGGCCTTTTAACTGAACTTTATCAATGGTGCTATCTCATCTTCCCATCCCTGATTTTTCCATGATTTTGGAATTTTTAAATAGGTATCTTTCTGGCCTCCACTCGTGCACTGTGGTATATACTGTACTGTTTAGTTTTAAAAAATAAAAGATGAATCCCATGCTGGCTGGAGATAACCCTGAACTTCTGATCCTCTTGCCTCTACTCTACTTACAGAGCCTTGGAATTTACCACCATGCCTGGCTGTGCCAAGTTGGGGGTGGAATCTAAGCTTTTGTACATGCTAGGCATTTTACCATCTGACCTACATCTCTAGCCCCTGGCTATGTCATAATTTTTTCTTTTCTCTAGACCTATTGATTGGAATAATACGAAATAATTTTCATAGAAGAGCTACATATGATTTGTTAATACACAAATTAATGTCGTTATCATTAGTAACCACTATATTAAATGCAAATGAAAGTTAAACACGGAGATAAAAAGAAAATGAGAGCCAGACCTGGTGGTACATGCCTTTAGTCCTAGCACTCAGGGAGCCAGAGGCAGGTGGGTCTCTGTGAATTTAAGGCTGGCCTGTTCTACAAAGAGTCCCAGCACAGCTAGGGCTATACAGAGAAACCCTGTCTTGAAAAAAGCAAAAAGAAAATAAGGTAGCAAAAAGGAATCTTAGCAAAGTTACTTTAGATATAAAAAGCAGTGAACAGGGCTGGAGATGTAGCTCAGTAGTAGTTCAAGTCCCAGTACTACAAATACAAAGCATTCTTTTTTTTATA
Source organism: Peromyscus maniculatus bairdii (assembly GCF_049852395.1). Taxonomy (NCBI): domain Eukaryota; kingdom Metazoa; phylum Chordata; class Mammalia; order Rodentia; family Cricetidae; genus Peromyscus; species Peromyscus maniculatus. The sequence continues at coordinate 70,766,460 of NC_134857.1, forward strand.
TACCTTTTTTTCTTTTCTTTTCTTTCTTTTCTTTTTTTATGTACATTGGTATTTTGTCTGCATGTATGTCTGTATGAGAGTGTTGGATTCCCCTAGAACAGGAGTTGCAGACAGTTGTGAGCTGCCTTGTAGGTGCTGGGAATTGAACCCCTGGTCCTCTGGAAGCAGCCAGTGCTCTTAGCCACTGAGCCATTTCTCCAGCCCCAAATACAAAGCATTTTATGTCAAGACCAATGCTTTTTTTTTTGCTTAAGAAATTATGAGTGTTGGCCAGACGGTGCAGATGGTGGTGGCGCACGCCTTGAATCCCAGCACTCAGGAGGCAGAGCCAGGCGGATCTCTGTGAGTTTGAGGCCAGATCTAGTTCACAGAGCGAGATCCAGGACAGGCACCAAAACTACACAGAGAAACCCTGTCTCAAAAAACCGAAAAAAAAGAAAAGAAATTATGGATGTTTGGGAATTTTGTTTTTGTTTTGAGAAGAGTCTGACTATGTATCTTTGGCTGGTTTAGAACTCGCAGAGATCCACCTGCCTCTGCATCCTCAGTGCTGAGATTGTGTGTCACTGTGCTTGGCATGAAATTTATGAATTTGGAAATGGAAAAACATGATTTTTCTGAATTCCTCAAAAGTTAATATTTCAGTTGCTGTTGGGAATTTCTTGTCTATGAAAATATTTTTCTTTCTTTCTTTCTTTCTTTCTTTCTTTCTTTCTTTCTTTCTTTCTTTCTTTCTTTCTTTCTTTCTTTCTCTCTCTCTCTCTCTCTCTCTCTCTCTCTCTCTCTCTTTTTTTTTTTTTTTTTTTTTTTGTCTCCGGAGCTGAGGACCTAACCCAGGGCCATGCGCTTGCTAGGTAAGCAAGTGCTCTACCACTGAGCTAAATCCCCAACCCCCAATATTTTATTTAAGGTCTTTGAGTCATTCTGTTTGTTGTCCTTTTTAGTTTCAATTTTGCTTTAGACCAGTGGTTCTCAACTGTGGTTCTCTACTCCCTTGATGGTCTAATGTCAGATACCCTGCATATCCAGGTATTTACGTTACGATTCATAACAGTAGCAAAATTGCACTTATGAAGTAGCGATGGAATCATGTTTTGGTTGGGGATGTCATATTAAAGGGTTACAGCTCTAGGAGGGTTGAGAACCACTGCTTTATATTGTCTCCTTTATTTGACTCTGAGAGGTGCTTTTTTAGGTCTTTTTTTTTTTTTAAAGATTTATTTATTATGTATATAGCATGTATGACTGCATACCAGAAGAGGGCGCCAGATCTCATTACAGATGGTTGTGAGCCACCATGTGGTTGCTGGGACTTGAACTCAGGACCTCTGGAAGAACAGTCAGTGCTCTTAACCTCTGAGCCATCTCTCCAGCTCCCTAGGTTTAGTTTTTTAAATTTTCCCCCCAAAATTATTTCAACCAATTAGCATTCCCACCCTCCCTTCTTCCCTGCCTTTTAGAAAATGAGCAGAATACTTGATACTGACTGAGATCATCAAGCTTAAAAAACTTTTTGCATAAAAAAAAGAGTAGGTAACTGGAGCTGTGAGGATGAAGAAATGGAGGAGCAGAATACTGCCACTGTCTTGAATTTCAGGGGTAAATATTAAGAAATGTCTAGTGATATGTAGCCTCTGTTTTTTAGATTCCTCAGTTCTATACATTATTTTCGTCATTCTCTTGCTTATCAAAAAAATTGTTTGTTTATTTATTTATTTTTTCAGAGACTGGAGTCTCTCATATAGTTAGGATTGTCCTGGAACTCACTATGTAGACCAGGCTGGCTTTGTATTATTCACAGAGATCCTCTTACCTCCTTCTGGATTAAAGGTGTACACTACAATGCCCAGCTCAAATTTTGTTAAAACAGTCCCGGTGGTACAATGTACATACAGAAAAAAAAATTTACCTAGATAGAGATTCAGAATATTACTTCTCCACAAAATCTTTTTATTTTAAAAATTATGTTTACTCATTTACTTTGTGTGGTAGGCATGCATATGCCATGTTATGCTTGTGGAGGTTAGAGGACAACTTGGGAATGGAATCTCCTTCTGGGGTTGAACTTGGATCATCAGGCTTATTGGCAGCAAGTACATTCATTTATCTGCTGAGCTCTTTCACTGAACCCAGAAATCTCTTTATGTTCCCTCTCTTCTCATTCATATCTCCAGAAGGGAACCACTGTTTTAATTTGCTGTGGTATGTAAATACTATGTGCTAATGATTTGTACTGTGGAGTGCCTCCTCTGGGTAATATTCATGTTCGTTTGCAAGGTTGAGAATGTTGTATGAAATATCCCCCGATTTTTTGAGAGCAGAATGATGTCAGTGTTGTTTAATAGACTGATTCTCATCTGGGAGGAGTTTATCCTTCTGTAGATATTTGGTATTGTATGGGGGGAAAGGGACCTTTTTTTAAAAAAAATTATTTATTTTTTATTTTATGTGCATTGATATTTTGACATGGGTGTCAGGTCCCTTGGAACTGGAATTACAGACAGTTGTGAGCTTCCATGTGGGTGCTAGGAATTGAACCCTGGTCCTCTTAAAGAACAGTCAGTGTTCCTAACCACTAAACTATCTCTCCAGCCCCCCCAGGGTACCTTTTTTGTTCTCAGAGCTAGAATTGTTGGTGCTGTTGTCATCTGGTGTCTAGAAGCCAGAGGTTCTGCTAAAGTCCGAGTACCAAGGACAGCTTTCTACAACAAAGAACTCCCAGTTACTAGGCAAAGCCTCTGAGTTACTAGGACTGAGGTTGAAACTGTTCTGTCTGGCTAGAACACACTGTAGTATTATAACAATAATTGATACATTAAATTATTGTAAACCCAACCTGCTTTTGGAATTTTTTTGTGAGAACTCTTCACCAAAAATCTATTTGTGTGATCCCAGCCAGTCAGGAGGCTGAGACAGAAGGATTGAGAATTTCAGGCCAATCTGGGACACAAAGTGAAAGGCTGTTCAGCAGAACAAAGCAACCTTTCCCAAAGAAACAAAACAAAATCTGTGTTCAAGCAGCTCTTACCAGTAAACTCTTTTTGTTTGTTGTGTTTTGAGACAATTTTACTCTATAGCCCAGGCTAGTCTAGAACTCACTGTAGCCCAGGATGGCCTTGAACTTGTAGCAAGTCCCCTGCTTCAATTTCTAGTGCTTGGATTATAAGTGGTTTGAGTCACCATGCCATGCCTAGCTGTGATTATATTTTTCCTTCACTATAATAAAGTTCCATCTGGGCAGTGGTGATGCACGCCTCTAATCCCAGCACCCTGTCGGTTGGGTTGGGGGATGGGATATGATGATTCCTTGCAAAGCTGCTGGATAAAATAATACTTCTAACCTTGGGTCTGTTTTGACAACAAAACTCTTTCTTGTAATACTCCTGGATAGGAACAGTAAATTAAAAAAAAAAAAAAAGATTATATATTTTTATGTATGTAAGGAGCTGCATGTATGCATGTGCACTACTTGTACATTGAGGAGTATCTACATCCTTTTAAAATTTTTCTTAAAAGTGTGTGTGTATAAGCCGGGCAGTAGTGGCGCTCGCCTTTAATCCCAGCACTCGGGAGGCAGAGCCAGGCGGATCTCTGTGAGTTCGAAGCCAGCCTGGTCTCCAAAGCGAGTTCCAGGAAAGGCGCAAAGCTACACAGAGAAACCCTGTCTCGAAAAACTTAAAAAAAAAAAAAGTGTGTGTGTATGACTATGTGTAACTGCATGTCTGTGATGGCCTGCTTGTGGTGGGAGGCCAGAGGACAATTTGTTTTTGTTTTTTTGAGACAGGGTTTTTCTCTGCGTAGCTTTGGAGCTTTTCCCAGGCTTGGCCTGGAACTCACAGAGATCCCCTGACTCGGCCTCCTGAGTGCTGGGATTGAAGGTGTGCACCACCACTGCCCTGGCTCAGAGGACAGTTTTTAGGAGTCTCTTCTTTCCTTCCAGTGTGGGTTCCAGAGATCAAAATTTGATCATTAGGCATGGTGGTAAGCGCCTTTCACACTTAGCCATCTTTCTGGCCCCACTCTCTCACTTCTGATTTTAAATTTTTTTTTTTTTAAGATTTATTTATTTATTATATATACAGTGTTCTGTCTGCATGTATGCCTGCAGGCCAGAAGAGGGCACCAGATCTCATTACAGATGGTTGTGAGCCACTATGTGGTTGCTGGGAATTGAACTCAGGACCTCTGGAAGAGCAGTCGGTGCTCTTAACCTGTGAGCCATCTCTCCAGCCCTGATTTTAAATTTTTTCATCACTTACAAGTTAATTGTTGTAAATAGAAATAGTTTAGTGGTTATGAGCATTGTCTGCTTTTCTAGAAGATGATTCCCAGCACCCACATGACAGCTAACAACCATCTTTAATTCCAGTTACAGGAGATCAGGCACCCTCTTCTGGCTTTTGTGGGCACTGCATGCAGCTGGCATACATATACATGCAGGCAAAACACCCATTCACATAAAATAAGAATAAATTTTATTTATATTATTATTAACTTACTATTATTTTGGTGGTTTGAGACAGAGTCTCTCTTTTTTTTTTTTTAAATGATGTATTTTTATTTTATGTGCATTGGTATTTAGCCTGCCTGTGTGTCTGTGTGAGGGTGTTGGATCTCTGAATCTGAAGTTACAGACAGTTGTGAGCTGCCATGTGGGTGCTGGGAGTTGAATCTTGGTCCTCTGGAAGAGCAATCAGTGCTCTTAACCACTGAGCCATCTCTCCAGCCCCCAAGACAGAGTCTCATTATGTAGTTCTGGCTGTTTTGGAACTCACTAAATAGACCAGGCTGGCTTCAAATTCAGAGATCCTCCTCCTTTCAAGTTCTGGGATTAAAGGTGTATAACACCACACCCAGCCAAAAGTAAATGAATTTTAAATACATTTTAAAAATTTAATTTAAATATTTTCTTCCAGGGCTTAGAGAGATGGCTCAGTGGTTAAGAGCATTTGGTTTGGTTCCCAACACCCACATGGTGGTTCACAATTCTCCATAACTTTAGTTCTGGGGGATCTGATGCCCTCTTCTGACCACTGTGGGCAATAAGCACACATGTCCTACACAAACATATGTAGGCAAAATATACATAAATAAGTAAATAAGTCTAATTTAAAAAATAAAAGACTGTTTGCTATGGGTTCTGGTGATCAAACTTTGGTTATCAGGATTGTGCCGTTTTAGTCACTGAACCTTTGGCCAGCTATATATTTTTTTCTTTGTTTTTTTTTTTGTTTTTGTTTTTGTTTTTAATATGGAACGCTTCACGAATTTGTGTGTTATCCTTGCACAAGGGCCATGTACATCTTCTCTGTATCGTTCCAATTTTAGTATATGTGCTGCTGAAGCGAGTACCTCTTTGGTTTTTTGAGACAGGGTTTCTCTGTGTAGTTTTGGTGCCTGTCCTGGAATTCCCTCTGTAGACCAGGCTGGCCTCCAATTCAGAGATCTGCCTGGCTCTGCCTCCTGAGTGCTGGGATTAAAGGCATGCACCACCACCATCCAGGGCCATATGTGTTTTTATCAGCTATGTAATTCTTTCTAGGTCGCTCATCTTTTTTTTTTTATGTGGTCCATACTGTCTTAGAACTCAGTTTGTCGACCAGGCAGACTTGGAACTTCCAGAAATCCCACCTGTCTCTCCTCCCAAATGCTGGAATTAAGGACATGTGCTGCCATGCTTGGCCTAGGCCTCTCATCTTCAATCTTCAGTTGTCTTTACTGAGCTAAGTCTTGTTATTTATCTGGGTTATTTTGATGGTTTATGCCACTCCTGGCTATACTTGAAATCTCTGGCCATTGCTTTCATTGTGTGTGTGTGTGGTGTGTGTGTGTGTGTTCAGTGTATATGTGTGTACAAGGAGGGCCCTTGTGCAGATGCTTTCATGCCGTAGCAAATGTAGAGGTCAGAGGACAACCTTGTGGTTGTTACCTTTCAGGGTCAAGTGGCACAGAATCTTCTTGTTTTGTCACTGTTTGCTAGGCTAGCTGGCTAGTGAGCTTCTAGGGCTCCTTCTGTCATTGCTTCTCGTTTTTGCTGTAGGAGTGCTGGGATTATAGATGCACTTCACTTTACCTGGGTTTTACATGGGTTCTGGGGATTTGAATTCAGGTTTTCATGGTTCTGTGTAATCGGACTTTCTTTGGAATAATTGCCAGCCCCCAAACAGTGACATGGAGACATACTAATTTTGCAAGCTTGGCTTGTTCCCAACTAACTCTTATAATTTAAATTAACCGATTTCTATTAATCTACAATCTGCCATGTGGCTCTTTACCACTCATCCATTCTGTACATCCAACTCCCTCTGTGTCTGACTGGAGAAATCTATGCACCTCACATTCTTCCTAAGTTCCTCTTGATTCCTGGAAGTTCCTCCTATTCTTTCCTACCTAGCTATTGGCCACTCAGCTCTTTTATTAAACCAATCAGAAGGTGCTTTAGGCAGAGACACAGTTTCACAGTCTACAAAAAGATTATCCCACAACAGTTATGGGGCAAGTGTATTGCCCCTGAGCAATCTCCCCAAACCTAATTGTTTGTTTTGAGGTGGAGTTTCACTATGTAGCCTTGGCTGGCCTGGAACTTACTATTGTAGACCAGGCTTATTTGTAACATAGAGATCCACCTGTCTCTGCTTTACTCAATTAAAATAAGTGAACATGCCTGTGTTTGTGTGTGTACATGTATGTAAATTATTTTTTATTTTACATATGTGGGAATTTTTTTCTGCATGTATGTTTGTGTACTACTGTGTGCCTGGTGCCTGCAAGGACCAGAAAGAAGGCATTGAATCCCTTGGGACTGGAGTTACAGATGGTTGTGAGCTGCCATGTGGGTGCTAGGAATTGAATCTGGGTTCTCTGGAAGAGCAACCAGTGCTCTTAACCACTGAGCCATCTCTCCAGCACCCTTACTCATTTTTTTGATAGGTGTTACATACATATGGTAGAAAATTCACAACCTGAACATGGGTTTAAAGTGAGAAAAAAAAATGACACCTCTCTGGAGGCAGAATATTCCTGCTTTGGAATCTTTCTACTGATAGTCTGGACTCCCCCACCTTTTTTTAACTTGATGCTCTAAAGAACTTTCAATTACATATTAAAATCTAGACTAATATGATTTCCATATACCTAGTATCAAGTTTCAAAATTACCATTCCTTTTTCTTTTTCTTTTTTTCCCTGAGACAGGGTTTCTCTGTGTAGCTTTGCACCTTTCCTGAATCTCGCTCTGTAGACCAGGCTGGCCTCGAACTCACAAAGATTCACCTGCCTCTGCCTCCCAAGTGCTGGGATTAAAGGCGTGCACCACCACTGCCCGGCCAAAATTACCATTCTTTATAATGAATTTTAGTGTTGAAAATACTGTAAAATACATATTTTGAAGGGACACAAATTCAGCAGCATAGATTTTTATTTATTTTCTCTGGCACTACATATGTACCAGTGCCTCATTCATACTAGGCAAATGGTCTGTCACTGACCTTTGCCCTTTTTATTACTTTTTTTCCCTTCCTTCCTTCCTTCCTTCCTTCCTTCCTTCCTTCCTTCCTTCCTTCCTTCTTTCCTTTCTCTCTCTCTCTCTCTCTCTCTCTCTCTCTCTCTCTCTCTCTTTCTTTTTTTGACACAGGGGCTCGGTAATTTACATAGGCTGGCCTTGAATTCACTCTATAACCCAGGCAGACCCTTAACCTGTGATTCTTTTACTTTCAGTCTCTTAAGTTGCTGAGAGGACAGGCCTATGACACTAATCCCTGTGAGTTTTATTTTGTTTACATGTGTGTCTGTGTGTCTGTGTGGGTGCATGCTTTCCACTACATGCAAGTGGAGATCAGAGGACAGTTTGTGGGAGATCTGGGGATTGAACCCATACTTGATGGCAAGTGCCTTTACCCACTAAGCCATCTTGCTTGCTTTTTAAAATATATTTTATTGTGGGGGTGGGGCAGCAGCAGTGGCACATACCTTTAATCCCAACACTTCGGAGGCAGAGGCAGACAGATCTCTGAGTTTGGGGCCAGCCTGGTCTATAAAGAGTTCTAGGACAACCCGAGCTGTTACACAGAGAAACCCTGTCTCCAAAAAAAAAAAAAAAAAAAAAGTTTAAGAAAACATCAATATATAGAAGGTAGGTTTTTGTTTTTTTTTTTCTTTTATAGTGACTTTGGAGAGGACAAAGAACAACCTTCACAACAAGTGAAAGTTGAGAGAGATTAAGGTGTAGAGTGAAATGTCTGAAGCACTAATTCAAGGTGTTCATAGAACTCAAGAGTTGTACTTCAAGGAAGAGATACTGTCTTGGTAGAGAGCAACAGAAGAATGCCACACCAAAGCAAAATCAAGTGTTTAAAGATGTGGTAATAACGTGACTACTAAAAGTCCCTTTTCTACTTCCCTGTCTGAGGTGGTACTTAGTTGATGACAAACAAGCATTAGCACATTCAGATGTTTGGGTTTAGTTGGGGGGGGGTGTTTAGATTTATTTTTAATTTGGTGTATGTCTGTGCCTGAGAATGTGCACATGAGTGCTAGTGTCTATGAAGGCCAGAGGTGTTGGATCCCTATGGAACTGGCTGGGAACTAGACTTTGGTCTTCTTTTTTTCTTTTTCTTTCTGGAGCTGAGGACCGAACCCAGGGCCTTGCACTTGCTAGGTAAGCACTCTACCACTGAGCTAAATCCCCAACACCGTCTTCTTGTAGGAGCAGCAATTACTCGAAACTCCTGAGCCATCTCTCCGGTTTTTGTGAGGGGTGGGAAGGGGGAGGGAGGAAGGGAGGGAGGGAGGGAGGGGGGAGGAGAGAGAGGCAGAGGAGAGAGAGAGAGAAAGAGAGGAGAAATGTGTGCGTGTGTATACATGTACACCTGCTACAACACACATGGAGATCTGAGGACAACTTGTGGGAGTCTGTTCCCTCCTTCTATCATGTGGGTTTGAGCACTAAAACTCAGGTTATCAGGTTTGGTGGCAAGAACCTTTACTCACTAAGCCATCTCACTGGACTCTCTTTTGTTTTTTGGAGATGCATCTCACTGTGAAGGTCTGATTTGTCTGGATTGTGCTTTGCAGATCAAACTGGATTGGAACATATGACAATCCTTATCTCTGTCAGTTGCTGGGATTATGGATATTCATCATCCCATTTAGCCAAGGGTTGAATTTTGTTGTTATACAAGTGTAAGCATTTGTGACTTCCCTAAAATAGAACTTGATGCCCTTACAAAGATAGAGGACAAGAAATAGAGAGTGAGAGCAAGTCATTAGTCAAGTATTAAGAAATTAGGTGTTCATGCTCCTGGTCACCCAGAACCAATAGGAAACTGTGAATACAAGGATAAGACAAGATCAAGAATTTAGGACTACTCTAGTTAGTTGTCTTGTGGGCTCTGTTAGAGTTGTTTTGCCTCCTAGAAAGGTTGATTATAATTTTATATGTTAACTACTTTAACTCTGTAGGTGATCATCATGTTTCTGTTTTCTAGGAGTTGACAGGGGAATTCTTCAGTTCCTTTGGGAAAGAAAACTCCCTCATAGAGAGGTCTGGTTTAGAAACATTAAATGAAAGATGAAATATACCTAGTATAATTTCTCTATTCCTATGCAGTGATTAAGTCATTGAGTAGAGTATGACCAACTATTTAAAAAATTATTTTATGTATATGGGTGTTTTGCCTACATTATGTCTGTGCACTTGCATGCTTAGTATCCTCAGAGACCAGAAGAGGACATTGGATTCCCTGGAACTAGAGTTACAGATGGTTGTAAGACACCATGTGGGTGCTTGGAACTGAATGTGGATCCTCTGGAAGAGCAGCAATGCTCTTAATCTCTGAGTCATCTTGTTAGCCCTGTAAACCCTTTTGTTGTTGTTCCTCTTAGCTCAGGCTGTCCTCTAGCTCACGCTATAGAAGAATGTAGAGGGTTTGGGGATTTAGCTCAGTGGTAGAGTGCTTGCCTAGCAAGCTCAAGGCCCTGGGTTCAGTCCTCAGCTCCGGGGATGGGTGGGGAGAAGGGTAAGTCTCTACTTCCCAGGTGCTGGAATTACAGTGTGCCCGGTTTACATGGTGCTAGGGATTGAAGCAGGACCAGGCAAGTACTCTGCCAACTGAGCTTTAGTCCCAGCTGCATGTTAAGGCTTATTGAGTGAGCACATTAAGGGAGACTACTTTTATTTTATTTTTTTAAGTGCTACTCTTGGAGGCAGAGGCAGGGGGACCTCTTGAGTTTGAGGCCAGCCAGGATTCTATTACACAGAGAACCCCTCCCCCCCCCCCAAAAAAAAAAAAAAAAAAAAGAAAAAGTGCTACTCTTTTTTATTTACTTAAGTACTCAGAATGCTGGAGTTAGAACCAGGGCCTGGCACATGCCCTGGTAAGTGACTCTGTTAATAAGCCTTATCTCTCAGTCCTTCCCCCAACTTACATTTTTTTGTTTGTTTGTTTTGTTTTTGTTTTTTAAGGACTGGAAGTGTTTTTATATCCATATGAAAGTCCTTTTGAGATAGAGTCTCCTGGAGCCCTGGCTGGCTTGGAATTTGCTACATAGACAAGGTTGGCCCTTGACCCACAGAGATCTGCTAGTGTGCCTCCTGAATTCTGGTATTGAATATGTGCACTCTCTTGTCTTAAATGAGAGCAATACCTAGGGCTGAACTGTGATAAGGACCTATTGAATACAACCTGTCATGACATACAATATCAATCACTTGGTGGATAGCTTGTTGTAGATGCAAGATTTTTTGTTGTTTTAATTGCTGAGGGGCTGAAGGGATAGCTCAGTGGTTAAGAGTGCTATATCACTTTTCAGAGGACCCAATTTGGTGCCTAACATCCACATTGTGTGGTTCATAACTGCCTGTAACTTCAGGTTCCAGGATCTGACACCCTCAATGTAGCCTCCAGGATGCTATACATGTCCACAAACTTACATGCAGATACACAAACATACACATAACTATAAGAAAATTAGACTGGAGCAGTGGTGCTTGTCTTTAAATCCCAGCACTCAGGAGGCAGAGGCAGCCAGATCTCTGAGTCTACATACCGAGTTCAAACCTAATCAGGGCTCCACAGAGAAACAATCAGTCATTCTCTCTTCCTGGTCTCCTGCCCCTCAACCCTCCTGAGACAAGTCCTGGGCCCCCTTATACATGCTAGGTAAACAGTATCAATGAGCTATATATCATTTTCCAGTTTTTCTGAAATTTTAAGTTTAATGTATTGCTTTGGAAACCATTGATTTAGAAAATAATATCTCTTGAGTATAATTTTCTGTTTACTCACTATTTTCGGAACCTTACCATTAGTGGAGAAATAAGAGTTTTGTGAGAGTCTCATGTAGGTTTTGTAATTGTATTTTAATTTTTACAGAATCAAATGAGGCACTCTTGAGCTGTAGTATATTGATGGTATTTATCAGTTGAAAAGCACTCACCCCTTGTTGTTCCTTATTAAAGTCTTAGTTCTTGAGTAGACAAAGATCTTAGAACACCCTCAGCTAAGAGCGAGCTTCAGTGTGGTGGTGCATGCCTTTAATCCCAGCACTCGAGAGGCAGAGGCAGGTGGATCTCTGAGTTCAAGGCCAGCCTGGTGTACAGAGCAAGTTCCAGGACAACCAGGGGGTGTGGGGTGGAGACAGGGGTTCTTGTAAGATAGGACTAGCCTCTAATTCCCTATATAGGGACCTCAAATTTTTTTGGTTTTTCCAGATAGGGTTTCTCTGTGTAGCTTTGGAGCCTGTCCTGGAACTAGCTCTGTAGACCAGGCTGACCTCAAACTCACAGAAATCTGCCTACCTCTGCCTCCTGAGTGCTGGGTTTAAAGGTATGTGCCACCACCACTAGTACATTTAGGATTCTTTTTTTTTTTTTGGTTTTTCAAGACAGGGTTTCTCTGTGTAGCTTTGCGCCTTTCCTGGAACTCACTTGGTAGCCCAGGCTGGCCTCGAACTCACAAAGATCCACCTGCCTCTGCCTCCCGAGTGCTGGGATTAAAGGCGTGCGCCACCACCGCCCGGCTAGGATTCTTAAATAGCTTTTACAGAACTACACCCCTAGTCTGCATAAACCATTTTTATTTTTTTTTTATATTGTGTGTTTGTGTGTATGCGAGAGCTCATGTGAGTATGAGTCTGAGTGTATATCTGCAACACACACACACACACACACACACACACACACACACACACACACATATATATGCAGTAGCCCTCAGAGGTGAGAAGGCGTGTGGATCCTCTGGAACCAGAATTACAGATGGTTGTGAATCACCGTGTGGATGCTAGGAACCAAACATGGGTCCACTGCAAAAGCAGTAAGTGCTCTTAACTGCTGAGCCATTACTCCATCTTCAGGCATAACTTTTTTTTTTTTTTTAATTTATGTATATTGGTGGTTTGCCTGCATGAGAGTGTCAGATCCACTGGAACTGGAGTTAGACAGCTGTGAGATGCCATGTGGGTGCACCTGGGTCCTCTGGAAGAGCAGCCAGTGCTCTTAACCACGGATCCAGCCCCAGCATAAACCATTTTTAAAGTGTGTGTGTGGGGAGGGCACTGGAGAGATGGTTCAGTGGTTAAGTGCTCTTTCTGTTTTGCAGAGGACCCTGTTTTGGTTCCCACTACCCACATCAGGCAGCTCACACTGGCCTGTAACTACAGCTCCAGGGGAATCATGCCTTCTGTCCTTGACACAAGTTCATGCAGACATGCACACATACCTATACATAAAAATAATCTTTCTAAAAACTGTTCACAGAACTGAAGGTGCATTTAACTAATATGTACAAGGCTTTGAGTTTTCAATTCCCAGCTCTCCACCACCACAGCACACCACAGCACACCACACCACACACACACACACACAAACACACACACACACACACACACACACACACACACACACACACACACGAAAACAAAAGACAGATGAGAGTGTAGCTCAGTGGTAGGGTACTTGTCTAGTACTTATGACATTTATATCACATCAGCTCTACTAAAAGTAAAACTCCAAACTTAAGAGTGTGATTGTGCTTCAATTGTTCGAGATCTTGTCAATTGATAGGGCTACATCAGCTGTTACCTGTAGGACAGCTTCAGGAAAAAAAAAATTGAAGCTGGGTGTGGTGGCCAACACCTGTAATTCTAGCATTCAGTATGCTAAGGCTGGATTGAGGATTGCTGCCAGTTCAAGGCCAGTTTGGACTATAGTGTGACTTTGTCTTTTTTTTTTTTTAAATTTTGAGCTGGATGTGGTGGCATGTGCATTTAATCCCAGCATTGAGGCAGAGGCAGGCTAATCTTTATGAGTTTGAGACCACCCTGGTCTACATAGTGAGTTCCAGGATATCCAAAGCTATATAGTGAAACCCTATCTCAATTTGATGACCATGTCTGCTGCTTTATCAGTACCTGTGCTACGTACAGTACTTAAGTAAGGTTGAAGAAAATTAGCTTGAGTCTGACATGCACACTCCTGTAATCTAGTACTCACAGATGCTGTCAGGAAGATCTTGAGTTTGAGTGTTTGTAGTGGGATGGTGGTTGTAAGGGGGAATTAAATAAGGAGGTCGATAGTGTGTCTTTGTGTAGTATTTTTGTAGGTTTTTTTTTTGTGTTTTTTTTTTTTTTTTTGTAGTCTTGGATGTTGACTCTGGAAACTAAATAGTTAAAGCACCATGCTTTGAGAGGAAACTAGCTCTCATGAATGAAGGCAAACTTTGGCAGTAGGCCAGAATAATGGTGGGGGGGGGTAGTTAGGGTGGGAAAAATAACTGACTTTTGTACCACAAACGACTTCTTAAAATTAAGAGATAATCCCATGTCCTGAGGTTATAAACCGGCTACAGCTGGCTCCCTAGCTCCGCTAGGCATCATGGGTAAAGTAATCGTCCCCCTGTTTCTTTTGTTTAATATAACATTATGCCATGTGATTGGCAGCATTGTACCGGATTGGAGACCAGGTTTGTGCAGGTCTCTCATTGTGGCTGCTTTGCATGGGGCCACCTCTGAGAGCTTCTTTTACTATAGGAAAGACACAATAGGAAAGAGAGTGAGGGACCCCACACACACCAGGAGGGCAAGGAAACCTGCAGTCTAAATCCATCTCTCCTGTTCTGTTTGTATGTCCCTCTTTTTTGTCTCCAGTTTTCTTGGCAGCTAGGCGAGAGAGTAGAAATTATAGAAGTACCTTAGCTGTCTTTCCACCCCACCACACCTTTTTTCTTTATCTAAAAGTAGAAACGCATTTGTTTTGAGTCCTTCACAACTGTTTCCTGATTGTGTGGTTTCTGGTGGAATTGAAGTAATAAAACACTGTTGCTTTTTAAAATTTGTTATGGAATAATTATTTCTCATACAAATATCTTTTCTCTTTTCTGTTTGGATCCTCTTACCTTCTGCCTTATCCATTTGCTGTAATGGTAACGGTTTTTGGCTCCAGTATGCTATAAGCAGCATGTGAAGGTTCGTTTTCTCTTGAGCCTCCTGCCTTCCTTCCTAGGCACCCCCCCTTCCTCCTTCATTTTAAAAAATGTCTTTTGTCTGCTGCAGGATGGTTCTAGCTCCCCTTACCCTGATACTCCCCCTTACATGTTAGCTCCAATCCTGCTCTGTGAATGGAATCAACCAGCTGACTGAGTGCTGGCATCATGCCAGGGGGTTGTGAGAAGAAATGAGAATGTGCGCGCTCTCGTGTGTGTAAGCATATACAGAACACAAAGGGAAAGGCCTGCAGTCTAGGAAATCACAGGCTCTTATATAAGGAAGTCTACGTCATCTCTGCTTGCTTGTGCTGTGGGCAAGGAGATGGAGGAGGCTTAGAGTGTAGGAAGATATCTTTTTGACACACATACATATTTTCTTTGCTGTCTTAAAACAGCAGGTATTTGTATTGCAGCAAATAAGAGAGGACGTACTGCTGTGTACAAATAGTAGCAACCATATATTTGTGGGGGCAATAGTAACTTTAAGAAGGTGAGGCAGAGCCAGTTGTTGATAGTGGTGGTGGTGGTGGCGGCGGTGGCTGTGCATGCCTTTAATCCCAGTACTAAGAAGGCAGAGACAGGCGGATCTCTGTGAGTTCGAGGCCAGCCGGGTCTACAGAGCAAGATCCAGGACAGGCACCAAAACTGCACAGAGAAACCCTGCCTAGAAAAACAAACAAATAAAAATGAATGAAAGAAAAATAGAAAACAAAAGTACAGTTCTGTCACTACTCTTTTGCATTTATGTGTGTTTGCTTCATATGTATGTGTTATATATGAAGTAGCTTTGTTTGGAAATGAGAAAGTATGTTAACAATAAAAAATTTACACTAGCCGGGTGGTGGTGGCTCTTAAAAAAAAAAAAAAAAAAAAGGCAAGCCAGCACTCAGGAGGCAAAGCCAGGCGGATCTTTGTGAGTTCAAGGCCAGCCTGGGCTACAGAGTGAGATCCAGGAAAGGCGCAAAGCTACACAGAGAAACCCTGTCTCGAAAACAAAAAACAAACAACAACAAAAAAAAAGTTAACACTATTACAGTTGGTTTTTATGTATGTGTGTTTGTTATTGTTCCCATCTGACTTTTCAGAATAGTGGCACTGATGTACAAGGATTGGGAGACGTTTAGAGTTGGAGGAAACTTAAACTGGTTTATCCTGTAATAAGGGTTTGTTAGATTGCAGTGTAGAAACTCCTTAATTGATTGGGAACGCTTGTATCTTTTTGTTTAAAAAAATTACACGCCCCCGCCCCCCTTCAGTCAAGGTCTCATCACTCTATAGCCTAGTCTAAACTCAGACTCACTATGTTTCTCAGGCTAGACTTGAATTTGTGATCCTTTTGCTTCTGTCTTTCAAGTATTGGGATTACAGGTATGTACTACTGGGTCTGGTTTTACAAATCTCTGTTCTTGCCATAGATTTAAATGTCTGTGGTGTCTTGAATTTTGGAATAAAATTCTTTTGTTAGGAAGGTAATATGAAGTTGCACCTTTTAGCACCTAACCTTTTTTGTTTTCATTCGTATTGGAGATCAAGCAGGGCTTTGTGCATGGTGGATAAAAACTCTACCACTGGGGGGTTGGGGATTTTAATTTAGCTCAGTGGTAGAGTGCTTGCCTAGCAAGTGCAAGGCCTTGGGTTCGGTCCTTAGCTCTGGGGATGGCGGGGGAGGAGAACTCTACCACTGAGTTACTTGCCTAGTCTGAGGTTAAATTTTTAAGGTTTTAGCACAGGATTGACTAAAATGGCTGCCTGCTTATTCCCTAGGCTGTCCAGTTAGTTATTTTCCCGCCCCAGTTTGCTACAGCTCAGTCTCCCAAGTTCCTTTGTATATGCGTGGAGGTCAGAGGACTTAGTTCTCTCCTTGGGTCCCTGGGGATCGATCAGACTCAGGTCATCAGGCTGGACAGCAAGCATCTTTATCCACCAAGCCATCTCTTGGGCCTGTAGATAGGTACTTTCTTCTTTTTCCCTTCTTCTCTCCCTTCCTTTTTAGTTAAGCTTCTGGTTTTGGTATCTGGTTTTGGCTTCAAAGAATGGCTTCTTTTCTATTTTATGGAACAATTTGAGAATTACTAATGTTAACTCTTCTTTAGTAGTAGGTGCCTGGCCTGGTGGCACATGCCTTTAATCCCAGCATTGAGGAGGCAGAGACAGGAGGAGGATCTCTGTGAGTTCAAGGCCAGCTTGGTCTATAAAACAAGTTCCAAGACAGTCAGGCTACACAGAGAAACCCTATCTTGAAAAACCAAAACAAAACAAAAGTTGTTTGATTCTTTTTCTAACTTGCTGGTTATTTTAGCTATAATGTACAAACAGTATCTA
This sequence comes from Peromyscus maniculatus bairdii, assembly GCF_049852395.1. Lineage (NCBI taxonomy): Eukaryota > Metazoa > Chordata > Mammalia > Rodentia > Cricetidae > Peromyscus > Peromyscus maniculatus. Next base: position 70,783,264 of record NC_134857.1, read on the forward strand.
TTTGTGAGCCTCCTGGTGCTAGGAATTGACTCTAGGGCCTTGTGCATGCTGGACACACAAGTACAGACCCATGTCTCTAGCCTGGAGTTTGGGGATGTTCTTTGATGTTTTAAATTACCTTTTTATTTATTTCTTTTACTTTATGTGTGTGAATGTTTTACCTGCATGAAGATCTCAAAGCCCACCGTCACAGTGACACACTTCTTTCAACAAGGCCACACTTCCTAACTGTGCCACTCCCTATGGGCCAAGCATTCACACACCTGAGTCTGTGGGGGCCATACCTTTTCAAACCACCACACTGTGTATTAACTAAAATGTGGTGTGTGGCTGTACTTTTATTACTGTGAACCGGGTCGGGGTTTAGTGACAGTCAAAGCCAGGGTTCATGCTATAGGTAGCTTTTGGGTCAGTTTTCTGTTTTGGTGTGTGTGATGGGGATGCTGCGTGGAGCTAAGCACTTCCTAATAGGTTTTCTATACCTTGATAGTAGATTTCTCCACTGACGTGGTAAGCCAGGTCAAGCCGAATTGAAAAAGTAAAAGAACAGGTTTATTTTGAGCAAAGCAATTCTGCAGTCCCCAGAGATAGGGGCAAGAGAAATCACATGTCTGAACTAAAGCAGGGAATTTAAATACCCTGTAGGTGAGGGGTGATGACTTGTCTTCCATAAGCTGGGTTTGTGCCCAAGTATGGTATGCTTAGGCAGGGTCTTGGGCCATCACAGCCACCAAGAATGTGGAACTGGGTTTTTGGTGCCTTTTCTTTGTTGGAGATTTTCTGAGGCAGTGTTTGGAGAGAGAGGAATGAGGCTTTCGCAGGAATGAGCTGGAAGTCCAGCCGAGCAAACACTTCCTTCATGCTAACTCCTGAGCATGTGCTCTATTGCCAAGCTGTAGCCCCAGCCTCTGAATAGAGTGTTCTTTCCTTTGTTGAGAAGAGATAGGAGTGACAGGAGATAGGATCTCATGTAGCCCTGGCTGTCCTTGAACTTACTATATAGTTAGAGCTGATTTTGAACTCCTGATCCACTTACCTCCACCTCTGAGGTTACCATGATTACAGTTGAGTGCTGCTTTTCTTTGATCTTTGAGTATTCTTTTAAAGAGACCGTGAGACCAAAGAATCAAAAAATGCTGTGGCTCAAACAAGAAAGAAGAATTTCACTGGGGGGTGGGTGGGGCATACCTTTAGTCCCAGCACTTGGGAGGCAGAAGCAGGCAGTTCTCTGACTTTGAGGATTGCCAGGGATACTTAGAGAAACCATGTCTGGAAAAACAAAACAAACAAACAAACAAAAAAAATCCCAAAACCCAAGTATTTCTTTCTTGTAATGCCCAGGGTGAGTCATCATGTTACTTTGTTCCATACAGTAATCTATAGATGCCAGTTACTTTTACATTGAATTTTCTACTGATCCTGAGAACCATGTGTTTTGGGTATTAGAGCTTATCTGAATCACCTGGATGGGTTTTAAGAACACAGTTATCATCCCCAGAATTTCAGTCTCCCTGTGTCTGGAATGGAGCTTAAGAATTTATATACCCAACAAGTTTGGGAGGGTGGTGGGAAGGATGGGGTAGGACAGATTCTCTCACTACCAGTAGGAGGAGTACACATTCCAGGGCTTGTCAGTCCATCCGTCCCCCTTTTTTGTAAATGTGTGTGCATATGTGTGACTGTGTGTGCCATGTGTGAGTGTCTAAGGAGGCCAGAAGAGGGTGTTATGTGCCCTGGAGCTAGAATTATAGGTGGTGGTGACCATCTGAAGTGGGTCTGGGATTGAACCCTGGTCCTCTGGGAGAGCAGTAAATGCTCTTAAATGCTCAGTCATCTCTCCTGTGTCCTTCTCTTAAAGATCCAAGCTGAGTTTCAACCAAAAGGGAAGGGGGAAAAGACATGGAGGAGTTGGCCTACCTTCTTTTCCTTCTCTGTCAGGAAGTGGTTTACATCATTTCCACTGTTAAGAGGTTAGCCTTAGGTAAGAAATGTATTTATTGCAGGGGCTGGAGAGATACCTTAGCAGTTAAGAACACCCCTGACTGCTCCTCTAGAGGTCCTGAGTTCAATTCCCAGGAACCACATGGTGGCTCACAGCCCATGTATAATGAGATCTGATGTCCTCTTCTGGTATGCAGGCACACATGCAGGCAGAACACTGAATATATAATAAACTAAATCTTAGAGAGGAGAGGGGCCGGGAGAAAGAAATATATTGTAGCCAAAAAGTGATGTGGCCAATTTGCATTACTATGAAATAAAGAAGTTATTTTTGTTTGTTTTTCTTCGAGACAGGGTTTCTCTGTGTAGCTTTGGACCCTGTCTGGAACTCGCTCTATAGACCAGGCTGGCCTCGAACTCACAGAGATCCGCCTGTCTCTGCCTACTGAGTGCTGGGATTAAAGGTATGCGCCACCACTGCCTGGCTAAGAAGTTAATGTTATAAAAACATTTATTTAAAGAGGTAGGGAGGAAGCCGGGCAGTGGTGGCGCACGCCTTTAATCCCAGCACTCGGGAGGCAGAGGCAGGCGGATCTCTGTGAGTTCGAGGCCAGCCTGGGCTACCAAGTTAGTCCCAGGAAAGGCGCAAAACTACACAGAGAAACCCTGTCTCGGGAAAAAAAAAAAAAAAAGAGAGAGAGGGAGGGAAGAGGTAGGGGTGTGTGTGTCTGTCTGTCTGTCTGTCCAGAAACAGTGACAGTTGTTCTGCAGGGCAGACACTTGAGGTAGCAGCAACCTAAATGGAATTGTAGAACTGGGAGAATTTTTCCAGAGGTATATTCATATAGGAAGCATATTTTTTTCCTTCCTTAGATTTTATGGAGCTTTAGTGGAGAAGTTTAGTTATTTTGTTTTTTGTTTTGTTTAACATTGGAGAAATGTGGTACACATGTGGAGGTCAGAGGACAGCATGCTGAGTTTTCTTCTACCACATGAGCCCTGGGAATCAGCAAGCTAGTCCCAAGTACCCTTTTACCCACTGAACCATATTGTTGGTCCAGGAAGTTAATTATAATATAGGCAGTGAGCAGCAGTATCATTGAGAAATTGGTGGATCTCTGTGAGTTTGAGGCCAGCCTGATCTACAGAGTGAGATCAAAAAAACTAAAAAAGAAAAAGAGATTGGGAGAATACACACTTTATTAGGGTTATGTTTTATCCGATGGTGTTTATGTAGAAGCATGGTGAGGGGTCAAGGGTGGTGGTATATGCACATATAGGAGTGAGGCCGCCCACAGAAGATTGGGACAGACAGGTTTGGTTAGGAGAGTGAAATGGAGGCTAGGCAATAAGTTATAATGAACTATTAAAAACCTTAAAAGAGGGCCTGGGGAGGGAGGCAGGAGAGAAAATTGAAACAACAAAAAAATCTAAAGAGAAGTCTTAGTTTTATTAAATTGAAACAGCAAGGAAAAGCCGCTGAAAGCTGTTCTGTCCTTTAAGGTCTTGAGGTTCTTTCTGGTAATATTCTGCGTAATTATTTTCTCCCTTAAGTCATGGTCACAAAAGCCATTTAGCGGTCTGGAGAGACAGCTCAGCGGTTAAGAGCATGTACTACTCTTCCAGAGGGCTTGAGTTCAGTTCCTAGCACCCACACAAGTGCCTTACAGCCTCCTGTAACTCCAGCTCAAGGGTATCCAATGCCTTCTTTTGGCTTCCATGGGTACCTGCATTCATGTACTCATACCCCCACATAGACACAGGCATATACATGTAATTAAAAATAAAACCTTCTGGGGGAATCTTAATGCCTTGGTGTTAGTTGCCCAAATATGGGTGTTTGATCCATACTCAGTTCAAGCAAATATATATAATGGAGAAAAAAGAGGGAGTGGGGTGAGAGTAAGGTTTTTGTGAAAAAAGAACCATCATTTTCTGTGTCAACTTAAATAAGACCATTGATAGATAGTCTGCATAAGAACCTAAGACAGATTTATTCTAAAACAGCTTCTTCTATGTCCACTTAATTTTGGAGAAGTACTGTTTGTCTCAGAAGAGTTAATAAATTGTACTTATCTTTAGGCTTAGTACTTTACTTAGGCTTGATACCTTATAGCAACACTGGTGATGTTTGTAGCAATGTGCCAATATCTTCTACACTTGTGCCAGGTTATTTTCTCAGATTTGTTAAATCTCTTTTCTCCCTTCTACTGTGCCAAGGATCAGAACCATGGCACTAGATGTGCATGTGCTCTGCCAATGAACTACAGTCTCAGCCTACCACATTTATTTTTATGTTGGTTGGTGTCTGTCTTAGTCACTGTTCTATTGCTGTGAAGAGACACCATGACCACAGAAACTCTTGTTTTATTTGAGACAGTGTTTCTCTGTGTAGCCTTGGTTGTCCTGGAACTTACTCTGTAGACCAGGCTGGCCTCGAACTCACAGAGATCTACCTGCCTCTGCCTCTGCCTCTTGAGTGCTGGGATTAAAGGCATGTGCCACCCAGCCATAGCAACTCTTATAAGGGAAAGCATTTAATTGGGGCTGACTTATAGTTCAGAAGGTTAGTCCATTGTCATCATGGCAGGGAGCTTGGCAACACGTAGGCAGTATGCAGGCAGACATGGTGCTGGAGAAGTAGCTTGACATTTCTACATCCAGATCTGCAGGCTGTGGGAAGAGAGATCCAATGGGACTAGCTTAGGCTTCTGAAACCTCAAAGCCCACCCCAATTGACACTCTTCTTTTAACAATGCCAAACCTCCCAATACTTTCAAATAGTTTCATTCCCTGGTGATCAAATATTCAAATCTATGAGCCTATGGGGGGCATTCTTAATTTAAACCACCACAATATCATTGCCAAGTAATGGTGTTACGTTGTGTTTTTGAGACACCGCTTATTCTGGAACTCATATTTAGTCCAGGCTGGCCAAGAACCTAACAGCAATCCTCTTGCCTTAGCCTTCCCAGTGCTAGGTTTACAGCCATGAGTCACCATACCCAGCTCCTTGCCAGTTACAATATAAGCAGCACTTTGGGCTTATGTCCTTTGTATTACTAGCTTATACAGAGACCTGGGTGATTTCTTCTGTTTCCTTGTTGAGTAAATCTCTTCTTAGTGAGAAACAGCATTCATAGACCCACACTTGGTACCGTGCTTTTCTCGGGCGATTGTCAATATTTCACTCTGACAATTGCTAAGTTCCAGAGATTACTACTTCTAGGATGGTATAGAAGCAACCTCTAAAGTCATCTCATTAAAATGGTATATTTAGAGATAATTTAATTCCTTGTAGACTCTGAAATGAAACTTGTTTTTTCTCTAGTTTGCTTTCTGTTAGGGACTTTTATAGCCCCATTTGAGGAATTTGTTCTGCAGTTTTGTTTGTATATGTTTAAGTTCCTTTAGGGAAATGAAATGGAGAGGTTATATTCCTGGGAAGTACATAGTTACTTACTGGGAATGGCTGGCAATTCAGAGCATTAAGTTAGCTTAGAAGGAGCTCAGCTATCTGGTCTGCATTAGGGTAGGTGGGAAATGGTGCAGGATGGAATCCATTATTCTGTGGTCTTTGCCAGGACATGAAAAATACATTGTTTCTGGTTTGGTAGAAAACATGGTTTCATTTAATTGAAAGGTTTTGTTTTTGTTTTTTGTGTGTGTCCATATGTTGTGTCCTGTCCCGTCCCGTCCCCCCCCCCCCGTCCCGTCCCCCCCTCCCCCCCCCCCCCCCCCCCCCGCAAGGAATCAACTATAGAGGCTTGCATATACTACCAAGTGCTCTAACAGCTGAGCCATACCCAAGTTCTTTATGTGGAAATTTGGAAGTAGAGGTCAAAGATTTACTAACATCTGAAGATAAATTGAGACACATCATTTGGTTAATTATTGTATTTATCCCCTTAAAATATGTGAATTGGTCAGAGGCAATTATACAACCTTCAAATTCTAGCCCTTGTGAAGAAGAAGCTTCTAGAATTTCTTTTTTCTTTTCTTTTCTTTCTTTGTTTTGTTTTGTTTTTTGAGACAGGGTTTCTCTGTGTAGTTTTGGTACCTGTCCTGGATTTCGCTCTGTAGACCAGGCTGGCCTTGAACTCACAGAGATCTGCCTGGCTCTGCCTCTCGAGTGCTAGGATTAAAGGCGTGTGCCACCACCGCCTGGCAGGAGTTTTTTTTTGTTTTTTTTGTTTTTTTTGTTTTTTTTTTTTGTGTGTGTGTGTGTGTGTGTATGAATGAGACTTTTCTAAGGTTTAAATGATTACTTTGTCCCTGTCGCAACCCCTTCCCATCCTATTTTCCCAAAGATGCAGTTTTCAAGTCCACAGCATTATTAGTCTGATTATGAAAGTAAATTTGGGGACTGTGTGGTCTGTGATGTACATTGCTGTCTTCATGTATCATAGATACAATAGTATCATTGGCAAATATGGCTTAAGTTTTTACTGTCAAAGCAGAATGCACAGAAGAGCATCCTCTTTAGCATGAGTGTCCATTGGCTGAGAGTTGAAAGCCATTTACAATCTTGATGTGGGAGAGGAGGGACAGTGTTCTGGTTGTTAGAAGTGCATATAGACTTTACCTATCACTCTCATTTGTGGTGTGTAATTTTTTTTTTTTAAGTCACAGTTTCACACAATGAGAATAATCCAAACTCCATAGGAATGTGAGAATGAAATGATTTTTGTGTTCTTCTTAGCCCATTCTAGCATTTGCTCAAATGTTGATCCCCTCTATCTTTCTTGTCCCCAGTCGCATACCTGTTACTTTTCTTCCTGCTAGAGTATACTTTCTTACATCTGACTGTGGCAACATGTCACTTGGAAGGCACTTTACTTAGAAATCTTTCTTCTGTATGTACTTAGGAAAAAGTGATTTTCAGGAGCAGTCTGAAAGATTCTTTTATGCTTTTTCTCACTGGTGCTCATTGTTATTGGTGCCATGGAATGAAACATGAAGGAGAGTTTGTTTTCCTTTCATTTAAAAGTAATATTTAGCCAGGTGGTGATGGCACACTGAAGGCAGAGACAGGTGGGTCTCTGTGAGTTCAAGGCCAGCCTGGGCTACAGAGTGAGTTCCAGGAAAGGCTCCAAAGCTACACAGAGAAACCCTCTCTCGAAAAAACAGGGATATAGCTCAAATGATAGAGTGCTTCCCAGGGCATGCAAGAAGCCCTGGACTCAATTTCCAGCACTATATATAAACTGGATGTTGTGGAACATGCCTGTAATTCTACAGCTAAGTAGATTGAGACAGGAGGATCAGTAGTTAGGTCATCCTATGATATGTATCAGCTTCAAGGCCATGCTTATCTATGAGACCCTGTCTTAAATAAATAAATGAATAAATAAAGTAAAAGAAAAATGGTAATCACCCTACATTTCAGTCCCTACATAAGTCTGCATTGTTCCCACCCCATTGTACATGTGTGTGCTACCTTGAACACGCACACTTTTTAAATTTGTTTATTTATTTTATTTTATTTTATTTTATTTTATTTTTTTCGAGACAGGGTTTCTCTGTAGCTTTGCATCTATCCTGGAACTCACTCTATAGTCTAGGCTGGCCTCTACTCACAGAGATCCGCCTGGCTCTGCCTCCCGAGTGCTGGGATTAAAAATGTGCGCCACCTCCACCCAGCTTCAAGTTTATTTAAAGATGTATTTATTATGTATATGTGTGATTTGCATGCAGCATGTAAATGCATTGTGTGCATGCACTGCCAGCAGAGGCTAGAAAATAGGAAAGAGCATTGGATCTCCTGGAACAGACAGTTGTAAGCTGCCATGTGGATTCTAGGAACCCAATTCAGGTGCTGCAAAAACAGCCAATGCTCTTAACTACTGAGCTGTCTTGCCAGTGCCTAGCCCTTTTTAAAAAAAAGTTATTTCTTTTAATTTTGCTTTGGTTACCCAGGCTGCTTAGCTTTGAATTCGGGACCCTGCTTTCTCAGTCTCCCAAATAGATGGGATTACAGTTATGTTCCACCAAGCCTAGTCAACATTGTCCACTATGCTAAATCCCCAACCCATTGGATGGATTATTATGAAAGTAAAGCAGATGTGTAAAACCCAAACCCAGTTATTTTTTAGTATTGAGAGATTCAGCAGACAGATTACAGCTAAATTATCCCAAAAGTATATACATGTTGACTCTCGATTCATGTATTAACTGTGGAATGGCTATACTTTATAGACCAGCAATAGTCTGTAGACTACTTTGAATAGTGTAGCTGTTCAGAAAATGAAAATGTTTTGTTGACCACTAGAAAGTAGCCTCTTCACCAGTCTTGGTAAGCCCAGTTGCTCATCTTCAAAACAAAGTTTTACTGCTCTGCTTATTTGGGGGAATGTCATGAGGATATGTAGGTAAAAATGAATTATATGACAAGGAGTTTGCTATCCAAATATGTATTTGCTGTGATGTTGGAGATGCCAAGTTTACTAAATTTCAGTTTAAAACATGAAATGTCCTCAGGCAGGACATGGTGGTTTACACCTTTAATATCAGTGCTGGGGAAGCAAAGGCAAGCATATATTTGTGAGTTTCAATGGCCAGCCTGGTCTACAAAGCATATTCTAGGTCAGCCAAAGCTCCATAGAGAGACACCATCACCACATTAAACAAACAAGTAAGTAAAGCCTTAGACTATAGTGTCCAGTATTTCTTTGAATATCAGTGCTTGTATTTTTTTAGTATATAGCTCTGGGCTGTTTCTTGGTAATGTCTGAAATGAGAACACTTTGGAGATATATCACAGTTTTCAAATTGCTTATTTTTGGAGGCAAGAATTCCTTTGAATTGTTTCTGGTGTTTGTTGTATATGATTATTTTGTTGTTTTTCGAGACAGGGTTTCTCTTTGTAGTTTTGGTGCCTGTCCTGGATCTTGCTCTGTAGACCAGGCTGGCCTCGAACTCACAGAGATCCTCTTGGCTCTGCCTCTTAAGTGCCAGGCAGGATTAAAGGCTTGCGCCACCACTGCCCAGATCTTTTTCTTAAGGCCGTTATAGGCAAGATCTGCACCTTTGGAAAAGGGACTATAAACAGGTCATTCCTAGAAATAATGTTTCTTCAAGGAACAATGGCAACAGAATGCCCCTTCCTTCTGGAGTATGCAGAAGGTGTGGTAAAGGAAAACACTGGACCAATGAATGTAGATCAACAAGGGACAGGCAAGGTAATCCTTTGCCTCAGGCTTCGGGAAACTCCCAGAAGGGCCTCATGCAGGCCCCCATAGCAAATCCAGTTCAAACCTTTCCTGCAGTTGTAGAGGAAACCCCTACTCAGAGCAATTAAATAACCAAATGCCTATTGGAATAAATCATGCTGGTCAGGATGATAAAACAGAGAGAATAGAAACTTCAGGAGAAAACATAAAGAAAATTTTTTGGCAAACTTCTATGAATGAACAAAGACCAAAATTAACGATAAAAATAAATGGTGTTTTGTTGTCTGTTCTGGTAGACACAGGTGTGGACGTTACCATAATTGCACCAGAATTTTGGCATCCAACTTGGCCTCTTCAGGAGGTAAACGTTCAACTGTTAGGAATTGGGACATTATCTCAGGTGAAACAGAGTGCAAGATGGCTCGAATGTATAGGTCCAGAAGGACAGAGAGGAAAATTAAAACCATATATGGCTAACATAGCTATGAACCTGTGGGGTTGAGACTTGTTGCAACAATGGAATACTCAGATTAACATTCCTCCAATCTCAGAAACAAATCATAAACTAGTATATGTTTCTGAGAGAAATATTAGAAGATATTGTTCTAATGAGTGGTCACCAGCCATCCATATTATACAAGAACAGGGCACAACAACTGATGATCTTCCAAAGACACCGACAGTTCTACCTTTTTTTTTTTTTTTTTTTTTTTTTTTGGTTTTTCGAGACAGGGTTTCTCTGTGTAGCTTTGTGCCTTTCCTGGGACTCACTTGGTAGCTCAGGCTGGCCTTGAACTCACAGAGATCCTCCTAGCTCTGCCTCCCGAGTGCTGGGATTAAAGGCATCTGCCGCCGCCGCCGCCGCCGCTGCCACCACCTGGCTAGCTCTACCTTTAAAATGGTTGACAAGCCAGTATGGGTTCAGCAATGGCCTTTAACAACAGAGAAACTCTAGGCTTTAGAAGAGCTCAGCATATTGAAGAATCAACCAGCCCTTGGAATTCTCCTGTATTTGTTATTAAAAAGAAATCTGGTAAATGGAGAATGGTAACAGACCTTAGAGAGCAATTAACAAAGTAATTCAGCCAATGGGCTCTCTTCAATCTGGAATTTCTTTGCCTACTCTGTTACCAAAAGGATGGCCTCTCATAGTTATTGATTTAAAAGACTGTTTCTTGTCAATAGCCTTACAAGAAAAAGACAGAGAAAGATTTGCTTTCACAGTGCCTACTTATAATAATTCTCAACCGGTTAAAAGATTTCAATAGAGGATCCTCCCACAGGAATGTTGAATAGCCATTCATACATATGTATACTCTCAATACATACAGAGTCCCACTGTGTATGTAGCCCTGCCTGACCTAGAACTTGGTGTGTAGACTAGGGTGGCTTTGAATTCACAAAGATCTGCCTGCCTCTGCGTCCCAGGAGTGCTGGGATTAAAAGCGTGAATAACCATGCCCATTTTTTTAAAAATATTTTTTAATCCTAGGGTAGATTATTCTATCTTTCAGCTGACTACTGGCCTGAAAATTGCTATCTAGTTCCACAGCCTTTCTCTCTTACATCATGCTCCTTTTCTTAGGATCTATTTGCAGAAGACAGGTTCTTTACTGTTGTTTTAGATTTATTTTGTGTACCAGGTCCATTCTGTGCCTGTAGAGGTCGGTCAGAAGAGAGCCCTAGAACTGGAGTTACAGGTGGTTGTGAGCCACCAAATGGGTTCTGGGAATCAAGCTCAGATCCTCTGGAAGAGCAGCTGGTGCTCTTAATTGCTGAACCATTTCTCCATTCCCCAGAAGACAGATTTTGAAGCTAGAAATTGAATCAAGAAGAAAAAAGATTTAGAGTAGCTCTTGTGTACAGGTTAGATTCAAAAGTAAGGAAATGAATTAGAGCCCAGGGTGGTGATACAGGCCTTTAATCCCAACACTGGGGCATGGGGGTGGGGTGGGAGATGGTAGGTGGAACATCGATCTTTGTGAATTCAAGGTCAGCCTGGTCTACACAGCAAATTTCAGGAATACATAGATCCTGTCGCCCCTCCACCCCCCACCCCCACCCCACCCCCCAAAAAAAAAAAGCTCAAAGAAGAAGAAATAAATTACTACATACCTCCTTGGTCTCTCTGTGATTCATAGTTTTTGTTTTGTTTTGTTTTGTTTTTAGGTGAAATGGACAAGTAATATACTAGGTACTGACATGTTCAGAATGCCCGGACAGGCTGTATAAGGAAAAGTTGCCTGGTAGAACAGGGGGGCAAGCTTTTATAGATAGGGTGACCATATAAGCTAACCCTTCTAACTGGGGCACTGTTAATCATCATTAGGGGATAAACTGGATCATGTCTCATGTAAACCAAAGCATCTGTTAGTCAGTTTATTAAAGAAATGTTTCTGTAGTTTTGAGTGTGGAGCATGCATAAAAAGGCCACAGTGTCATTCCTGAGATGCAGCCTATCTGTTCTGTTTTGTTCAAGACAGTTTCTTACTGGCCTGGAATAGCACTGACATTGCAGTCATTTAATACCACACCTAGCTGGGGTTTTGTTTGTTTCATGGGTTCTGGGGATTGAACTGACATTCTTCATGCTGTAAGCACTTTACTAAGTGAGCTGTCTTTCCCACCCATCTTCATATAGTCATAAGGCAAAAAGACTGTGTTTAAAAAAAAAAATGGCATGAACAGGTTTTCAGGCATGAAAGAACGTCAAACTGTAGATCAGTTAATTTACTCTATTATAAAATACGTATAGGAATAAATGTAACATGTTTAAAAAATTAAAAAGGTAAGCTGGGACCAGATCATGAAGGATCCTCTACACTCTAGGGTGTGTGTCACATGTGGAGTAGTCCTCTTCCTTGTTTTAGACAGGGTCTCTTTGTTCTTAACTGCTGTGAACCCACAAGTTTCCGAGGATTCTCATCTCCTCCTCGTCTCACTGTAGGAGCACTGGGATTACAGATGCATGCTATTGTCCCTAGCTTGTACAGGGTTCTGGGGTTTTGAACTCAGCTCCTTGGAACTTGAAAGACAGGTGCCTTACCATTGAACCATCTCTTCATCCCCACCCAAGTTTCTTAAAGCTGTGGGTCACAAATTTGAGTGCTGCAAAATAAACATTTGGCAACAGTAAAGGTTCTGAACATGTGAACATCAAAAGTTAAACTCACAATAAGCTTGGTGGTTCTGGCAACATCAACTATGATGTACTCTGCACCTTCACTGCAGCCTTGGTTCTGAGCAACATTAAATTACATGGCTGTCTTGCCAAGGAATACCCAGTGAGCACTGGCCAAAACACCTGAGCTCTGAATGAAGACAACATGTTGTGTGTTAGGACATGCAGTGTTTTTTTGTTTTGTTTTGTTTTTTTGAGACAGGGTTTCTCTGTGTAGCTTTGCGCCTTTCCTGGAACTCACTTGGTAGCCCAGGCTGGCCTCGAACTCACAGAGATCTACCTGGCTCTGCCTTCCGAGTGCTGGGATTAAAGCCGTGTGCCACCACCGCTCGGCCATGCAGTGTTTTTACTATACATACCATTTCCTACTCTTACAGAAAATGAAGACTTTTATAATATTTTCTTACCACCATTCCTCAGCATACAAGCTTCAAACTAGTGTATTTTACTTTATTTATTTGTTTGTTTGTTTATTTTTTGTTGTTTTGAGACAAGGTCTCATTATATAGCTCAAGCTGTCTTGAACTCACTATGTAGACCAGTCTGGCCTCAGACTCAGAGATCTACCTGCTTCTTCAAAATAGTATATCTTTGTGTTACAGTGTTTTATTTATTTTTATTGATTGATTTGAGTCATGTTTTTCTTTAGGTCAGACTGGCTTTGAATTCCTATGTAGTCAAAGCTGGTATTGAATTCCTTATCCTCTTACCTTTACCTCTAGAGTACTGAGATTATAAACAGAGGCCACTAAACCCTGCTTAGAGTCATTCATTTATTCATTTAATGTGTTTTTATTGAGATAGGGTCTCACTATGTAGCTTTGGCTGACCTGGAACTTACTGTGTGGACTAGGCTGACCTAAAACAGAGATCCATCTGATTCTGCCTTCTGAGCTCTGGGATTAAAGCTGTTATCATGACTAACCTAGAATTTCTATTTTAAAAATTGCTGTTTCATTTGCTGACTCATTTTGATCAAAAATTGTTAAGTGGGCCTTGGAGAGATAGCTCTGTTAACAGCATATACTGCTCTTGCAGGGGACCTAGGTTCAGTTGCCAGCACCCATGACATCTATAACTCCATTTTTAGGGGCTCTGACACCCTCTTCTGGCCTCCATGAGCACCAGGTACATACTCAGTGCACATAAATATATGCAGGCACACACATGTAGACAAAATTCTAAATGGTGTTATTAAGTAAGAAACACAAAGCCATATACAGAGTTCAAAGCCCAAGAGATCAGAGCAGTAGCCTTTTAGCTTACCAGTAGCTGCCTTCCTTCCTCTCAAAGATCTTCTTCCTGTGTCCTATCTTTTTATTGCCTTTCTGTTCTGCCTTCTCATTGGCTTTAAACCCAACCACATGACTTCCTTGTCACTGCCTGTTTATACAGACCTCCAGGTCTCTATGGTTGGTACTGAGATTAAAGACGTGTGTCACCATGCTGGCTGTGTCCTTGAACACACAGACTCTGCCTGCCAGATTGAATTAAAGGCGTGTGCTACCACGGACAGACTTCTGTTTAATGGCTATGACCTCTGATCTCCAGGCAACTTTATTTATTAACATACAAATAAAATCACATTTCAGCATAAATAAAATATCGCCATACTCACACATAGAAAATAAGTCTTTGGGCGGGCGAGGGGGTGGGGACAGGGACGGGTTTCTCTGTGTAGCCCTAGCTATCCTGGATTCACTTTATAGACCAGGCTGGCCTCAAAATCACAGAGATCTGACTGCCTCTGCCTCCCAGGTGCTGGAAATAGAGACCTGTGCTACTATACATAGCGAGAAATGTTTTTTAGAAATTAAGTAAATTTTACTTCAGATTATGATGACATTTCCAACAATTTATGAAATATACGTATTCATTCATACCTTTGACACTTTGTGCTGTATATTTCTATGAAGTGACATTCATTATCAGCATTGATAATGATAAAAATATCTGTGAACCAAGGTCTGGAGAGATACCTCCCTGGTTAAGAGTACATATTGCATGTGTTGAATTCAGAGGTAGATATAGGGGTCCAACGTTCAGGCCAGCTCCTACTTTTCCCAGGGTTACTATGAGGAGGAGAGAGGGATAAGAAAATATTAGATAGAAAGGTAGTGAAGAGGAGAAAGACAGAAACACAGGATAGTCATTGGGCGGTGGCGTACGCCTTTAATCTCAGCACTTTGAGTAATTTGGGCCTCCACAGGTAGATGTCAGTGTCTTCCTTTATAGCTCTCTACCTTATTAGTTTTTAAAGTGTGTGTGTGTGTGTGTGTGTGTGTGTGTGTGTGTGTGTGTGTATATGCAGTGCCAAAGAAGGTCAGAAGAGGGCATTAGAGCCGGTCGATGGTGGCACCCGCCTTAATCCCAGCACTTAGGAGGCAGAGGCAGGTGGATCTAAGTGGGTTCGAGGCCAGCCTGGTTTACAGAGCCAGTTCCAGGACAGCCAGGACCCTGTTTCAAAAAAAAAAAAAAAATAGAGGGCATTGGATACACTGGGTCTAGAGTTACAGATACTTGTGAGCTGCCATGATCCTCTGGAAGAATGCTCCAAGCTATTTTCCTTTTAGCCCGTCATCTTTTTATTCATTCATTCATAGCCCAGGCTGGCCTTGAACTCACAGAGATCCGCCTGGCTCTGCCTCCTGAGTGCTGGGATTAAAGGCGTGCTCCACCACCGCCTGACCTCAACTTTTTTTTTTTTTTTTTTTTTTTAAATAGTCATGTGTGAACATGATGTGTGAATGTGGGTGCTTCTGCCATTGTGGGAATGTGACGGTGAATGCAAGACTTTCAGTATTTGGTTCTCTCCTCCACCTTTACATGGGCTCCAGAGATTGAACTCAAGTTGTTAGGCTTGGGTCATCTTGCCAGTCTTCCACCTTATTTTTAAGACAGGTTGTCTCTCTAAATCTGGAGCTCACAGATTCACCCAGCAAGCCCCCAGGATCTGCCTCCCTTCACACACCTGCATGCACAGAGCGATTATAGATGCTTGTTGTCAAGCTTGCCTTTTTATACAGGTAAGAAGGATCCCAACTTAGGTCTCCATGTCACACAGCAAGCATTTTACCCGCTGCGTCATTTCTCCAGCCCCAAGATTAGATATTTATTTTTAAGATTACATTTAAAGTTTTTTTTTTAACTGATCTAAGTTCAGTGGTGCATGCATACATGAAATCCCAGCACTTTTCTTGTGCTTGAAGTTGTTAAAATTCTTAGATCTGTAGGTTTCATCTATATATTAAACTGCCCAAAAGTTGTTTGACTTTGGACTATTTTATTTTGAGTCAGGTCTTCACTATATATCCCAAGTTGGCTTTGAACTCTTCATCCTCCCATCTCAGCCTCTTGAGTCCTGGAATTGCAGTTTACATTACCACACCTAGCCTGTTAAATGCTAATATTTTCCATTATGTTTGCTATTAACATAAATATTTTTCCTTATTAAAAAAGATTTATTTTATGTGTATATGTGAGCACCTACATGTGTGTATGTCCATCTCTAATGTCAGAGGAGGCCAGAAAAGGGAATTTGATTTCCTAGAACTAGAGTTACGGGCCGCCATGTGGACAGTGGGAACTGAACCAAGTCTTCTGAAAGGGTATAAGTGTTCGTAACCATCACTCCAGCCCCTTCATAAACATTTTTTAAAAAAATCTTTGTTGGGGTTCACGTCCCAACAGAAATTGAGAGCAGTTCATGGGGCTGGAGAGACAATGGATCATAGGTTAAGAGCCCCATCCTGTTCTTGCAAAGGACATGGATTGGTTCCCAGCATCCACATGGGTAACTCACAAATGCCTATAACTCCAGTTCCAGAGAGATACGATGGTGCCTCTTGTTTCCTTTGACATTTGCAGTCACGTCCACATATCCCCCACACAAACTTGTACATCATAAAAATAAAATAAAATTTTAAACTATTATGTATATAAGTATATATGGAGAGATACAGAGAGACAAGGTTTCTCTGTGTAACTACCCTGGCTGTCTTGGAACTTGCTCTGTAGACCAGACTGGCTTCAGGCTTACAGAGATCTGCCTGTCTTTGCCTCCTGAGTGCTGGGATTAAAGGTATTCATCACTACTGTCCAGCTAAACTATTATTTTTAAAAACTTTTATGTATATGGGTGCTTTTCCTTTCATGTATGTATATGTATCACATACTTATATAACTCCCATACAATTGGAATTATAGATAGCTATGAGCTTCCATGTGGTTGCTGGGATCAAACCCAGGTCCCCTGGAAGAGCAATAAATGCTCTTAATTGCTAAATCATCTCTCTAGCCCCATAAAAATAAATTCTAATTGAATTTATTTTTTATAATAACTAAGGTTTACAGTTCACTGGTTTTAGTATAGTCACAGAGTTATACAGCCTTTACTACAGATTGAGAGCATTTTTATCAACCTGAACAGAAAACCTCTAGTCATTAGCAGCATTTCTTCTGCCCTAGGCAACAACTGATCTTTGTTTACAAATTTCCTTTTTTGAAAAACTTTTTGTGTATAGGTACATATTCCCATGTGTATGGGTGCATTTTTTTTTTTTTTTTGGTCTGTGTGTAGGCCGAAGGTTAACATGTCTTCCTCTATCCTTCTCCACCTTATCTTTGAGATGGTGTTTTTTTTTTCCTCCTTGTACTGAGATTATAAGCACATGCTGCTGCACCTAGGCTTTTACAAGGGTGCTAAAAACCTGTTAGGTCCTCATATACTTTTCACATATAGTAATCATCTCTTACACCCAAAGGATATGTTCCAAAACCTCCAGAGGATAGTTTTGAACCCTGTGTATTCCATAATTTCCTCTGTGTCCTGCAGGGCATAGTGCCAAAATCACTCTGTCCTCTTTTTTGATGACTCTAATACATCACTACTCCTGTGCTTTGTAGCCATTACTAAGTTAAGTCACTTGAACATGCACACTATGGTTTAGTGTAGTCAGCTATTAATGAAGAATGGTCACATTACTTAGAACATGTAATTTGGGTTTTGTTGTAGGGGTGCACACCTTTAGTCTCAGCACTGGGGAGGCAGAGACAGACGAGTCTTAGTTTGAGGTCAGCCTGGTCTACAGCAGAGTTACAGGTCAGCCAGACATACACAGTGAGACTCTGTTAGAAAGAAAGAACTATATAATTTGAATTTGGTAAATTGTTTCTGTGTTTTTCTCCATTTAATATTTTGAGACTCCAGCTGACTGAAAATACAAGTCACATGGCATAGCTTCTTGTGATTGTCTTACTTATGTTAATATTTTCAGGGTTTCTTTGTTTTGTATTGTTTTTATTCCTATAGTTTTTTGTTGTTGTTTTTGTTTTTCAAGACAGGATTTCTCTGTGTATCCCTGGCTGTCCTGAAACTCACTTTGTAGACCAAGCTGGCCTCAAACACAGATCCATCTCCTTCTGCCTCCTGATTGCTGAGACTAAAGGCATGTGCCACCACCACCCAGCTTGTCTTAGAGTTATTATTGCTGTGATAAAATCTCAATCTGAATTAGGATGAAAAGCAGTATACAGGTACATCATCTCTTGATTTTTGATGGTTTAGCAATATACAGGTGCATCATCTCTTAACTTTTTGTTGGTTTAAACAACAGTGTTTATACATTATGTAAAAACTGTGTAGCCAGTAAGAATCATACTTGAATTTTTGAATTTTGGTCTTTATTGATGGCTAGCATCATAATGCTGGTAGTTGCATCATAGGGGAGACAGCTGGTAGTTTAGCAACATAATACAATATAAAGTAAGGTAATTAGGTAGGTTAAGTACAATTCTGCCCCATGGTTTTGATTTGCTTTTTGTTTGGTTGGTTTTGGGTTTTTTTTTGAGACAGGGATTCTCTGTGTAAGAGCTCTGGCTGTCCTGGAACTTGCTTTGTAGACCAGGCTGGCCTCACACTCACAGAGATCTGTAGATGTAATTCTAAATAGTCTTATTAAATAAGAAACACAGAGTCAAATAAAGAGTTAAAAGCCCAGAGATCGAGCAGTAGCCAAGAGCTGAGACCACCTTATCTTACCACTCGCTGCC
Organism: Peromyscus maniculatus bairdii; assembly: GCF_049852395.1. NCBI lineage: Eukaryota > Metazoa > Chordata > Mammalia > Rodentia > Cricetidae > Peromyscus > Peromyscus maniculatus. The sequence continues at coordinate 70,801,609 of NC_134857.1, forward strand.
ATCCTTCCCCTGAGAGAGAGACCTGTGTCTTGTCCTTCTAATTGCCTTCCTGTTCTGCCTTCTCATTGACTCTAATCCCAACCACATGACTTCATCGTCACTGCCTGTCTATACAGACCTCCAGGTCTCCATGGTTCCTACTGAGATTAAAGGTTTGGGTCACCGCTTGGCTGTGTCCTTGAACACACAGAGATTCTGCCTGCCATGTGATCAGATTAAGGGCATGTACTACCACTACCAGACTTCTGCTTAATGGCTTGCTCTTAGCTCTGATCCCCAGGCAACTTTATTAACATGCAAATAAAATCACATTTCAGCACAAATAAAATATCACCCTATTTCCCCCTTCTATTCTAATAAAAAGAAAAAAGGAAGTTATAACTAAGAAAAACTATATGCAATAGTACAATAACTATATACAATATATACAAGCAATAAATACCTAAACAATGTCTAGTCCATTTGCATTTGACAAACTCAGAGAAAATAATTTCATTATCTATCCTATTTTGGTAAGTCCAAAATGTACCTGATTCACTTTCTATCATAACTTATATTACTAACAGAACTATCTTATAATGTCTTTCAAATTTATACTTATACCTCTTAAGTGAGTTTCTTTTCTGAAATTCTTAACAAGGAAAACTATAACTATCTAATCTTTAACTATAACTGTCTAATCTTCAACTCCCTCAGAGACCCAAGAAGGAAATAATATTACCTAAAAAAAAAAAAAAAAAAACATGAAGTGCACTTAAGCAGCTTCCTAAAAATTGTGAGTTGACAGAAACAGCCAGGTACCTGGACAGTCACCCGAGGTTTCTCCGCAATGTTGGGGCATCATCTTCAACCTATAGGCTTAGCGTATCTGACAGACTCATTTTGTGAAGTAGGATGTACACAAGGCCAACAGTTCGACCTCACATTTGGTGAGAGTCATCCATGTACCAGAAACACCTGAATTCCACTAATGTCCTATCGTGATTCAGGATTTTAAATTCTGGAAATGGTTGATGTTTTTTTTTATTCAGCTGTCCATTCTTCTTGGCTTGTGTGTGGCTTCATCTCAGCATCCTGTTCTTCTCCGCATCCCATTCTTCTTGGCTTATGGGTGGCTTCATCTCTTATTAAATACCAGTCTACCATTGAGAGGTTAGACTCCATCAGCTTAATTACTCTTTCAAGAATAACTGCTTCAGCTGCTGTTCCACTGCACATCAGAAGCCATCGGTCTACTGCCAGTTCAGCTGCCTTCGAAGAAAGGGGCTCTGTACCTTTTTCTGGATTGCAAAGGCCACTTCAGGGATGGTGCCATATTGTCCTGGCCTCAGAAAGATGCCTTTTGTTGAAGCCACAACCACACTTGTCTTGGCAAGAATAGGTAGTCCTTTGTTTCGTGTCCTGTCTGTCCTGTTTGTCAGCAGTCGATTCAAGGATACATTGCTGTCCAGTGGCTAACTTTTGTCACAGTGAAAGTTAACTCCAGGGGCTGGAGAGATGGCTCAGAGGTTAAGAGCACCGACTGCTCTTCCAGAGGTCCTGAGTTCAATTCCCAGCAACCACATGATGGCTCACAACCATCTGTAATGAGATCTGGTGCCCTCTTCTGTATACATAATAAATAAATAAATCTTTAAAAAAAAAAAAAAAAAAAAAAAAAAGAAAGTTAACTCCATGTGCAGTTTCTTCAATGCCTGTATTTTCTCTGAAGTAGATTGGTACTGCCAGGAGCCGACATGTCTCATAGTCATAAAAACAGAAAATACATTTTAAATACCATATTTTGTAGATCCCTGAGGGGTTTGAAGATGACCTGTCTATCTAAAATATATCTTCTTGATCTTGAAAACATACCTAATATGACTACAAGTTTGATTGTAATGTCTAACTACTAACTTTCATTTCTTTATATCCTAATAGTTGGTAATAATAACATTCAAGGATTAGCAAATTGTATTACATTGTTAAATGAATGGTATAAGTATTTTATTTGTGCTGAAATGTGATTTTATTTGTATGTTAATAAAGTTGCCTGGGGATCAGAGCTAAGAGCAAGCCATTAAGCAGAAGTCTGGTAGTGGTAGCACACACCTTTAATCCTATCACTTGGGAGGCGGAGATCCATCCGGATCTCTGTGAGTTCAAAGACACACTGGAAACAGCCAGGCATGATGACTCACCCTTTAATCCCAGGAAGTGATGGCAGAAAGCAGAAAGGTATATAAGGCGTGAAAACCAGGAACTAGAGCCTGATTAAGCTTTTAGGCTTTTAGCATCAGTTCAGCATAGATCAGTTTGGATGAGGACACAGCGGTTTCCAGTCTGGGGAAACAGGATCAGCTGAGGAATTGGCAAGGTGCGGTAGCTGTGACTGATCTGATCTTTCAGCGTTCACCCCGTATCTGGCTCTGAGTTTGTTTTTATTATTAATAAGACCTTTTAAGATTCATGCTACCGAGATCTGCCTGCTTCTGACTCCCCTGGGATTAAAGGTGTGCACCACCACTAACCAGCCAATTTTTTTCTCTTCCTTCCTTCCTTCCTTCCTTCCTTCCTTCCTTCCTTCCTTCCTTCCTTCCTTCCTTCCTTCCTTCCTTCCTTCCTCCCTTCCTTTCTTTTCCTTCCTTCCTTCCTTCCTTCCTTCCTTCCTTCCTTCCTTCCTTCCTTCCTTCCTTCCTTCCTTCCTTCCTTCCTCCCTCCCTCCCTCCCTCCCTCCCTCCCTCCCTCCCTCCCTCCCTCCCTTCCTTCCTTTTTTCTTTTCTTTTCTTTTTTTTTTTTTTTTGAGCTGAGGATTGAACCCGGGGCCTTGCTCTACCACTCAGCTAGATCCCCAACCCCTGTTGTTTGTTTTTTCAAGACTGGGTTTCTTCCTGTAGCCCTGGCTGTCCTGGAACTTGCTCTGATTTGTTTGTTTTTTTAAATGGGGTCTCATTCTGTAGCACAGGCTGGCCTGAACCACACTCAGGATGACATCAGTATATGGCAGTCTACATGCCTTAACCTCCCAAGTTTTGGATACAAGCATGTGCTAGCATACTAAAAATGTTTATTTCCACTACCTATCCCCTGAACATGATGTGTAGCATATACTTTAATATTTATAGTGTGATTAGATGGACAAGAAAAATATCAATACATGAAAATACACAGTACTGCTTCTTAAGGTGTCTAGCTTTGTACAAGAAGATGCACTATGTAATTTTAGTGGAAGATGTACTGTATAATTTTTTTTTTGAGACAGAGTTTCTCTGTATAGCTCTGACTGTCCTGAATCTCATCCTGTAGACCACGATGACCTTGAACTCATAGAGAGGCACATGCTTCTTCTGTCTCCTAATGCTGGGATTAACGACATGTTCCACCCTCTCCCAGCCTGTATAATTTTTTTATTGCAGGATTGAGAAGTGTTATGCAACAAACTTTTCCTGAGGAGATACAACACACACTTCTACTCATCCTGGATAGGGAGCCTATTGACAGACCAAAGTATGGATACCACCAAAGCCCACCTTAGTGGGGTTACTTACAGGAATTTGTGTGAGGGCTTAGTTAGAGTAGCAGAAATGACTCAAAAACAACTGCATCACCAGAGCATGGTGACAGCTCACAAAGCTGGAAACCTGGAGCACAGTGTATACCCTGCAGCCGCTCAACAGATTGGAGGTGTCCTTTCTGGTGGCTCAGTTCGTTTGAGCCTCTTCCAGGTAGCTCAACTGGTCTTTGTTTCTTTGTTCCCAACCTGTGGGTTGTGGTCCCTTTGAGGGTCAAGCAATCCTTTTATGGGAGTCACCTAAGACTACTAGAAAACACAGATGTTTACATTATGATTCATAACAGCAAAATTACAGTTATGAAGTAGCAATGAAAATAATTTTATGGTTGGGGGTCACCACAACATGAGAAACTATACTAAAGGGTCTCAGCATTAGGAAGTTTGAGAACCACTGTTCTATGCAGTTCTTTTGGTCCCTGCTTCCAAGTGGTTTGAAAAAGTCTCAAGATTTTTAAAAGTTGTAAGATTTTGAGGACTGGAGAGTTGACTCAGTGGTTAAGAGCATTGGCTGCTCTTCCAGAGGACCTAGGTTCAATTCCCAGCACCCACATGGTGGCTACAACTGTCTGTAACTCCGGTTCCAGGGGATCTGACACCTTCATACTAATATAAATAAAATAAAGTTAAATAAATTATTAATTATTTTAGTTTTAAGATTTTTTTTTTAATCCAATTGTATGTACAATTGAGGGTAGATAACAGGCTCATGTGTATAATGTTACTTGAATGTACATTTTCAGGGCTGACCATTTGGCATTAGGCAACCAATTGGTGTGCTCTTCTCAGGGTAAGACTATTTCTCTAGCTCTCAGCATACCATAGTTGCATGTAGTTGTTTGTATAGATTTGAGGCCTACTGGACTTTCCATGGTCTATTGTTATCTTTCCTTGTTCAGCTCTTGTTTAAGGCAGTCATGTTGGTGAGACTTTATACATGTGGCTTCTGACATTTCTAGGAGACATAATCGCATAGCAAAACTCTTGTTTTTCTGGCTCTTAAATTTCTTTCTGCCCCAATCCCTAAGCCTTAGGTATGGGAATTGTGTTGTAGATGGGCTCTGCAAATCTGCATTTTGATTGATTGTGGTTTTCTGAAATGATTGCTGTCTGTGCAGAGAGAAGTTTCCTTGATGCAGGGTGAGGGCCACACTTACCTATGGGTAGAAGGGGATAGTATTTAGAATGTCGTTATGAATAATATTGGTTTAGTAAAGTGGTGTAATCCCAGCGCTTGGAAAGGCAAAGGTAGGCAGATCTCTGAGTTCACACATACATACCCTGGAGTTCCAGGACTATGTAGAGAGACTCTGTCTCAAAAAAATGATATAATATATGGTACATTTATTTGTTCATTTGGGGGGTTACATATGCCATAGCATTTATTTGGAGGTCAGGAATCAGCTCTTTACTTCCATCACATGAGCTCTAGGATTGAACTTGGGTCATCAAGCTTGGCAGCAAGCACTTTTGCCTACTGAGCCATTTTGTTGGCTCTATTTGTTGTTTCAGTTTATTTTTTAAAAAATTGTGTGCACATGTTTTTGCTGCAAAGAGACCAAAGGGCATTCTGGATTCCCTGGAACTGGAGTTTTACTGACACTTGTAAACTGCCATGTGGATTCTGGTAGCTGAACCTCAGTCTTCTGTAAGAGCAGCAAGTATTCTTAATCACTTCTCCAGTCCCTGTTGGTTTGTTGGTTTGTTAACAGGATATGGCACTATAGCTGGCCTTAAATTCTAGATACTCCTGATTCAGACTCTCAAGTGCTGGGATTACAGGCAAGCTCTATCATCCTCAGCTTGAATGTTTTTGTTTTTACTTTTAATTTTTGTTGTGGTTTGGTTTCTGTTTGTTTGTTTGTTTGTTTATATTCTTCAAGGCAGTGTTTCTCTGTGTAGCCCTGGCTGTCTTGGAACTCTAATGTAGACCAGGCTGGCCTCCAACTCACAGAGATCCACCTGCCTCTGCCTCTTGAGTGCTGGGATTAAAGGAGTGCACCACCATGTTTTGTTTGTTTCTAAAAAACCATCTACATGAATATAGTGTTGATTTCACGTACCTTTTATAATTAAAGGCCTTGATGACTACAGTGTATTTGAAGTTTATTTTCATTGCTGAAGTTAACTGGAGAAATAATACGGATGTTGTAGGACAATAATAGCATTGGAAGTTAGCTCTGTTATCTGTATAATACATGAATTTCTTTTTTTTCTCTTAACACTTCATACTCCTGCTTTTGGGCCTACATTAGAAACTTTATTCTGATCTTTCTTGTGTGTTTCTTTCCATAGGATGGATAGAATGACAGAAGATGCTCTTCGCCTGAATCTTTTGAAGAGGAGTTTGGACCCAGCAGATGAACGAGATGATGTCTTGGCAAAGCGACTCAAAATGGAGGGACATGAGGCCATGGAACGTCTGAAAATGTTGGCACTGCTCAAAAGGAAAGATTTAGCAAATCTTGAGGTGCCACATGAGTTACCTACCAAACAAGATGGCAGTGGTGTCAAGGGTTATGAAGAGAAACTCAACGGCAATCTGAGGCCTCATGGAGACAACAGGACTGCTGGGAGGCCAGGCAAAGAGAACATCAACGATGAGCCTGTGGACATGAGCGCTCGGCGGAGGTATGCAGTTCGTGGCCTCCAGAAATAGGGGCTTCTCTAAAATAAGCTTGTGAAAATGGGATGAATTCCAAGAAAGGGAGGGAGGTGCTTTTCATCCTAAAGCTGCCTTTTTTGTTTTATGTATTTTGTTGTTTTGCAACGGGGTCTCACACAGTAGCCATGCTGGTCAGGAGTTTTTGGCAATCCTCTTGCGTCAGTATCTCAGTGTTGGGATTACTTACATGAGCTACCATATGATGATGTCCTAAAGCTTCTTGAAAGAAGAGCTGCGTCCTCTGGCTTGAATTGATCGTGAATTCCTCTCATTTCTAGATGAAGCTAGCTCACATGGATAGTCATAGTTTTTACCTAAGATAAGATTATTATTTCTGAGGACAGAGTTGTAACATGATAATTAATAGTGTTTGCAACTCAGTCATGAGGACTGGAATTCAAATCCTAGCTCCTCCATTAAATAGTTCACAGCTATCCATCCAGCTCCAAGGGATCCAGCACCCTCCCTTCCCCTCTCCTTCCCTTTCCCCTCTCCTCCCCTCCCCTCCTTCCTTCCATTTTGGTTTTTCGAGACAGGGTTTCTATGTATAATAGTCTTGGCTGTCCAGGAATTCCTCTGTAGACCAGGCTGACCTTGAACTCTCAGAGATCCGCCTGCCGCTGCCTCTCAAATGCTAGGATTAAAGGCGTGCACCACCATGCCTGACTATCTTTTTCTTTATGAAAAAGGCTACATCTGGCCTCTCAGTGGTAGGCATGCCTTTAATCCCAGCACTCGAGAGACAGAAGCAAGTAGATCTGTGTGAGTTCGAGGCCAGCCTCGTCTACAAAGGGAGCTCCAGGATGGCCAAGACTACAAAGAGAAACCCTGTCTTGAAAAACAAAAAACAGTCTTTCCTTCAGATCATTCCATGGATTTGGGATCTGTTTGTTATAGAATCTCAGATTCTATTACATAAAAAAAAAAAAAAAAAAAGGTGGTGGCACACGCCTTTAATCTCAGCACTGGGGGGGAGGCAGAGGCAGGCGGATCTTTGTGAGTTCAGGCCAGCCTGGTCTCCAAAGCGAGTTCCAGAGTTCCAGGAAAGGCACAAAGCTACACAGAGAAACCCTGTCCCAAAAAACAAAAAAAAAAAAAAAAAGTCATGGACCTGGCTTTTTTTGTTTCAAAAGGAAAACTATCCACATGTGGTCTCTACATTCTTGCTCTATCTATACCACTTCCCTCAACCCCCACACAGGTTTCTTTGTATACAAATGCTCATTCCTGTTCTGTCTCGGTGTCTTTCTCTCTCTCTCTCTCTCTCTCTCACACACACACATTTTCACAGGCCCCTTTTCTGGTATCTGTCAAAGTGTAGTTTGAAGAAAAGAACCTGGAGGTAACCAAGGCTTGAATCTGTGTGGTTGTTGAATCACAGTATGAACACCCCTGATTTTAAGAAGACTTAAGTGGGGGGTGGGGGTGGCGCATGCCTTTAATCTCAGCAGCCTTTAATCCCAGCACTCGGAGGCAGAGGCAGGCGGATCTCTGTGAATTCGTGGCTAGCCTGGTCTACAGAATGAGATCCAGGAGAAGCACCAAAACTACACAGAGAAACCCTGTCTCGAAAAACCAAAAAAAAAAAAAAAAAGTAAGAAGACAAGTTTATTAATAGTTCAGAAAAAACTGATAAAAATAAAAATTACTCATTCATTTGCCTTGTTGACTTTATCCTGGTACTAATCTAAAGCAGGATCTTTATTAAGCTAGACTAATGGAGGAGAGAAGGAGCTTTACATGTGTTTCTTTAAAGATTTATTTATTATTATGTATATAGTATTCTGTCTGCATGTATGCCTGCAGGCCAGAAAGGGGCAACAAAACTTCTTACACCACGTGGTTGCTGGGAATTGAACTCTGGACCTCTGGAAGAGTAAGCAGTGCTCTTAACCACTGAGCCATTTCTCCAGCCCCTCAGAACTCTTTTTTTAAGCTTTCTCTGTGTAGTTTTGGTGCCTATCCTCGCTCTGTAGACCAGGCTGACCTCGAACTCATAGAGATCCACCTGGCTCTGCCTCCTAAATACTGAGATTAAAGGCGTATGCCACCGCCACCCAGCTTCAGAACTCTTAAAAAATAAAACAAGCAGCCTGGAGAGATGGCTCAAAGGTCAAGAGCACTGACTGCTCTTCCAAAGGTCATGAGTTCAATTCCCAGCAACCACATGGTAGCTCACAACCATCTGTAATGAGATCTGGTGCCCTCTTCTGGCCTGCAGCCATATATGCAGGCAGAATACTGTATACATAATAAATAAATAAATCTTTTTTAATAAAATAAAATAAAATAAAACAAACAAACCTTACAAAAACCATAATAGTTAATCTTGGTAATAGTATTTGATAGTATTTAGAAATCCTTGTAAGAAATTTATCACTAAGATAAATTTCTTAGTCATGCTGGAAGAAGAGAAACTTCCTTGGAAGCTACAGGTAGATTTGGAGAAATGTTGTATAAGTAGATCAGCCTGTTATTCTTCCAGGAGAGGTGGTGTTGAATGAATGAGAACATGTGCCAGAGAGGCTCATTTGCCCCGTAATCATCCAGCCTTTCAGAGCAAGTGAATGAAATACTAGATAGATTTTTCATGTCTCAAAGTGAAGCTCTTTAAGTACATTCTTCATGGACACATTGTTACACTGCTTTGATGAGCTGGCAATGCTGTTTTAAATAAATTAAACAGAGTATGGGATTGATCATGCAGCTGAATAGTACAGTGCGTACTTAACATATAAGGTACTAGGATCAGTCCCAAATACTGTCCCCCTAAAAGGTCTTATAACCCTGAAAACCCAACCATTCTATTTAATTTCATGTGTGGATAATGAACTTACAAAATAAAATAGATTGGATGTTATGGGCATCAAGTATTACAGCATCTCTTTCCACTTCCCCACCACCTGCTCTGTAAGAATGAACTAAGGAGAGACATGATCTCTTTGATATGAATAAAAACAATGCCACTGGATAGATGGCTCAGTGGTTAAAAGTACTTTGTGGCCCTTGCAGAGGACCTGGGTTGAGTTCCCAGTACCCACACTATCTATAATTCCAGTTCCAGGAGATTCATCTCCCTCTTCTCACCTCTCATAACACCAGGCATGCATGTGGTGAACATATATGTATGTAGGCAACACTCATACATTAAATAAAACAAATCTTTAAAAGAATAAAAAAAATATGGAAGGTGGAATTTTTGTAACATAAGACCTTCTGTGTTTGTTGCCTAAGTACCACTCATGGGGTGAATTCTAGTATCTGTGAAATAACATGTATGAAGTGAAAACTAGTACAACTACTGTTTTAGGATGGTAGAGAAAGAACTTTTTTCTTCTGCTGGTTTGTAGTAGGGCTTGAACATGCAGTCATCCTTCTGCCACTGCCATGGGATCCCAGATCTGCATCATACCCAGGCAGACTTCTTTTTTTATTACTCAGATAAGAATTAGGAGCTTTAAGATAAGTAATAATTGGGCTGGAAAGATCACTCAGCAGTTAAGAACACTAACTGTTCTTCCAGAGGACCTGGGTTCAATTCCCAGCACCCATATGGCAGCTCACAACTGTATGTAACTCCAGTTCCAGGGGACCCTGCACCTGTGGCAAAACACCAATAGACATGAAAAAAATTTTCAAAAACTTATTGAAAGATAGACAGTAGTGGTGCAAAGGCATGTGGGTCTATGTGAGTTTGAGGCCAGCCGGGACTAAAAAAAAAGACCCTGTCTCAAAAAACAAGGAATTACGAGCCTTATGCTAGATTATAGCACAAGTGGTGTTTAGCTTTTAATAATCTCTTTAACAAGTTTCATACTTAGAAGCCTCAAATACTGATTTAAAAAATGTTGGACATCCAAGGTGGTGGCACGTATCTTTAGTCCCAGCATTTGGGAGGCAGGAGCAGGCAGGTCTCTAAGTTAGAGGCCAACATGGTCTACAGGGTGAGTTTGGGACAGCCAGAGCTACACAGAGAAACCCTGTCTGGAAAAAACAAAATAAACAAACTGGGATGAAGGCTTGACTTGGACTTTGCCTTCTCTATGCCATCTGTCTTAATATGTGTCTGGTTGTATCTCAGCATAAAACTCTGTTTAGTGTTGTTTCTAGTGTAAGTTACTGATAATGTTACACAGTCCCAAAATGTTCATTCAGGAATATTTCTGCCCAACTTGGTATTGAGCAGTACATAGTAATCATTTGTGCAGGGAATAATGTTTTACCTTAGAAACAATCTTCTTACAGAATATACTTCCCTAGCCAGGACTAGAATTTCATAAAGCTGCTGATTGGTGACATAAACACTAGTGAATCAAGGAGTGAATTTCCAGACCTCATAATTATTGCTCACCCATGGCAATCTTAGTGTGAGAGGATGAAGGAATGTAGAAGTGACAAGTAAAACGTGAACACAAAATTAGATTCAGACTCTTTATTTAGGTCTTTTTGGTCTAGAGAACTAAAAACTTTTTCTCCCTTTAGTGGCATTTTTTTTTTTAGGTAACTATATTCTCAGCTTGCTGTCTGACTTGTGGCTACAGTGCAATCCAGACACATTGACTAGTCCACACAGTAGTCATTTTCCTTACTCCATCTCTTCCTGTTCTTTTTTCTCAGATTTACCCTGTTGAGAAAAGTAAAGGCTTATCTCAGTCATCAGGGATCCCTTGTTCACCAGGAATAGTAGTGCACTGTCTTTATAGTTCTAGCACCTAGGAAGCAGAAGCAGGAGGTGCTTGATGTGAGTTCAAGGTTAGCCTGAGTCACAGGGGCCAGCAAGATGGTTCAGTGGGTATAGGCACATGTAACCAAAAGCTGATGACCTAAGTTAAATTCCTGGACCTCCCACAATGGAAGGAGAGAACTGACTCCACAAAGTTGTCCTTTGACCACATCTGCCCTCTGGCACATATGTACATGCATGTACAGACACTAAATTAAAATTAAAAACATAAAAAAGGCTTCTTGGGGCTAGAAATGTTGATGGTAGACTACTTCTCTAGCATGCATAGGATCCTAGGTTGGATTCCCAATAACATACACTTTTGCCAGGCAGTGGTAACCCATGCCTTTAATCCCAGCACTTGGGAGGCAGAGGCAGATGGATCTCTGTGAGTTCAAGACCAGCCTGGTCTACAGAGGGAGTTCCAGGACAGGCTCCAAAGCTACACAGAGAAACCCTGTCTCAAAAAAAAAAAACATACAATTTTATGTTCGAAAAGGACCTGAGACCAAAACAAAACAAAACAAAAACAACAAAGCTTTGAGAAAATAGTGGATAGGGTCTTAAAACTAATGACCTATGAGCTTTTAGGTTTTAAGTTCTGTGTTAAATAAGACCTACAGCCATGCCATCATAACCTAGCCCTATGTATTCCCAGCTATTTTATTATAGAAAGCTATAGCTGTATCTCAGTGATAGAAGGCATTCTTAGGTATCTGTGAGGCCTTGAGTTCTATCCACAAAAGAAAGGGGGAAATACAACTTCAGTCAGGCATGGTGCTGCATTCTTGAGATCATAGTGCTTGGGAAGAGAGGTGGGGAGATCTTGAGGCCTGTCAGTTGCATGAGACTGTCTCACAAAAATTTAAAAATCAGGAGAGGTGGAAGACACAATTGTTGATTTGAGAATCTAAGGCAGTTAGATTTTTCAGGATCTCTTATATTTGGGCTGCAGAAATATGAAAACAAGGATTATCTAATGAATAGATTTGGAAGTAAGAGAAGTCCATATGAAGGATTTTAGATGTCAGAGTAGTTCCTGGATAGTTTCCTTTCAGGGAAGGTGCTAAATACTCTGGCTAAGTTGTCTTTTGTTTAGTCCTTCTCCCAGAGGCTGCATGCTTTAGAGTTGATAATATTCATTTTCTGAAGCCATTATCTGCACCTTCTTATGCCTTTTCTTTATGACTCACTCTAGACAGGATACAGTATCACTTACCAGAACTATGTTATTAGTGTTAGAGTGAGCTATTTCCTTTTTGTCCAACAGTAGATGACTAGATTCTAATGGATTTGCTCTTTCTCCAGGCCTCTCCATAACTAATAACATAATTAATGACAGCTCAGGGATGTGATAATAGGGAAAACAGTTATAATTACAATATGGTATTAGAGCACTTACCTCAATTTTTTAATTTTATTTTTAAGACAGGGCTCTCGGGCGGTGGTGGCGCACGCCTTTAATCCCAGCACTCGGGAGGCAGAGCCAGGCGGATCGCTGTGAGTTCGAGGCCAGCCTGGGCTACCAAGTGAGCTCCAGGAAAGGCGCAAAACTACGCAGAGAAACCCTGTCTCGAAAAACCAAAAAAAAAAAAAAAAAAAAAAGACAGGGCTCATTATATAGCCCAGCTAGCCTGGAACTCACTGACGTTCTCACCGACGGCATTAAAGGTGTGAGCCATCACACCGAGCATTTCATTATTATTTTTATGTGTATGGGTGTTTTGCTTGCATGGATGTCTGTGAACTATGTACATACAGTGCCCATGGTGGCCAGAAGAGAATGTCAGATCCCTGGGACTGGAGTTACAGACTATTGTGATGCTAGGAATTGAACCTGGGTCCTCTGGAAGAGCTAAACGCTCTAGCCAGCCCTCCCCCTCCATCCTCCAATTTTTAAAGCTTCTCATTACTTTATATCTTTGTGCCTGCATAGCAGACCTGACAAATTGAGATTAGAAAAGTATTTTGCTAAGGTTTTGTCCTCACATCTTGGTGTCTTTATTCTGGGAATTGTCTGTCTTTGTCTTGCTGAGTCAGGACAGACCTAAGTTCTCTTAGATTTCTTTGTTGTAGTAAAGACATTTTCTTAACTTTTTAAGGAACTGTCACTGTTGGAAATACTGTAATCTTTTCCTTTTCTCATCCAGTGAGCCAGACCGAGGAAGGCTGACTCCTTCCCCAGACATAATTGTTTTGTCTGATAATGAGGCTTCCAGTCCCCGGTCCAGCTCCCGGATGGAAGAAAGACTCAAAGCAGCCAACCTAGAGATGTTTAAGGTAAAAGAGAAAGGGAGTTGTTTTCCTCCTCCTCCTTCTTCTTCTTTTGAATTTCATATTCCTTAAATTCTCTTTAATTCCCTGGTTTGGTTTTGTATTATTGTTTTAGTTTGCTTTTTGGATCTAAATAACCACCTACTTTATAAGTTCATAATGATTCTCCACAATGCGCCCTTTTGAGAGGTAGCTGTTCAGCCGAGCAGAAAAGATGGTTTGCTAAAGCATGTTATATCCAATATAATTCATCTTTAGAAAATGAAATAGAACTTCATAATTTAAGTCACATAAAACAAACCGTTAGGTATGACAATATCCTTTACATTATCTATCAGGTATAACAATATACTTTACACTATCAAGAGTCTCAGAATATAGAGAATTCTTACCTGTTTATTTTATCTACATCAGATAGGATTTTTAAAGGTTTAGAGGCCATTTTAAAGGAAAACGTTGTGTCCTTCTTGTCACTTGTCTATGTTTCACCAGGAATACACTGGTTGGCATTTAGAGATAGTCTGTAAATACTTTTTGAGTACTTCTGAATGCCACTCTGAAGGACTGCAAAGATAGAGTCACATCTTCACTTTTTCTCATAGAAGATGAAGGTTTTAGAAGAGAAATACAGATCATTTCTAGCAGAAAAGGATTCTGGGTACTTGCTGCTGTTGTTGACCTACAATCTTCGTGTTTCCTCAGGGGAAAGGCATTGAGGAACGGCAGCAGCTTATCAAGCAACTGAGGGATGAGCTACGTTTGGAAGAAGCTCGCCTGGTTCTGTTAAAGAAACTAAGACAGAGTCAACTACAGAAAGAGAATGTGGTCCAGAAGGTAGTATTTTGGGGTGGAGAAATGGCTCAGAGGTTAAGAGCACTGGCTACTCCTCCAAAGGACCCAGGTTCAAAATTCCCAGCATGTACAAAGCAGCTCACAACTGTCTATATATAGTTCGGGTCCAGGGGATTTGACACCCTCACACAGACATACATGCAGGCAGAACACTAATGTACAGACAATAAAAATAAATCATTTTTTACGGCCGGGCGGTGGTGGTACACGCCTTTAATCCCAGCACTCAGGAGGCAGAGCCAGGCGGATATCTGTGAGTTCGAGGCCAGCCTGGGCTACCATGTGAGTTCCAGGAAAGGCGCAAAGCTACACAGAGAGACCCTGTCTCGAAAACCAAAAAAAAAAAAAAATCATTTTTTAAGGAAAACAACTTTTTTAAAAAAAGCAGTATTTCTAGAAAGGGGGAAAAACATCTAGTTTGAGATTGACTACCCAAGGTTGATTCCGCTTTGTGGACCATTCTTCTGTGGGTCTGTAGTTTTTTTTTTTAGTTTCTACAAGTAGAGAGATTAAAAAGTAGTACTTTTGTTTTAACCTTAGAAATTAATCAAGAAAACCCTTAAGTGGGAATGGTGGTGCACGTCTGTTACGCCAGCACTTGGAAGGTAGAGTTAAAATCAAGAGTTAAATTCATGCCGGGCATGATGGTGCACACCTTTAATCCTAGCACTTGTGAGGCAGAGGCAGACAGATCTCTGAGTTTGAGACTAGCCTAGGCTACATAGTGAATTTCAGAACAGCCAGAGCTACACAGAGAAACACTGTCTTGAAGAAAGAAAAAAAAAAGTTTAGCCAGGCGGTGGTGGCGCACGCCTTTAATCCCAGCACTTGGGAGGCAGAGGCAGGCAGATCTCTGTGAGTTCTGTAGGCCATCTTGGCCTACAGAGTAAGTTCTAGGACAGCTAGTACTGTTACACAGAAAAACCCTGGTCTGGAAGGGGAGTTGAGGGAGCTGGAGAGATGGATCAGCAATTAAGATAAGAGCACTTACTGCTCGTACAAGACCTGGCTCTGGTTTCCAGCACCCACATAGCAGCTCAAACCCAGCTATTGCAGTTTCAAGGGATTTGATGTCCTCTTCTGGCCTTTTGGCCCTTGATAGGTACACTGCAGGTACCACCAGGTATACACATGGTACACACACATAAATAAAGGCAAAAACAATCATGTACAAAAAAAAAAATCAATCTCTTTTTTTATAGAGGAGTTGAGCTGGCTGTATGAGACCCTGTCTGAAGAGAGAGCACCTGGCATAGTGACACACGCCTTTAATCCTAGTACTTGGGAGACAGAGCTGAGTGGATCCCTGTGAATTTGAGGCTAGCCTAGTATGCATATCGAGGTCCAGGTCTGCCTGGGCTACACATAACAAGACCAACTCTCAAGGAAACAACCCCAACCCCACCCCCACCCCCCCACACACACATAAATCAAAAAGCCTTAATTTCATTTTTCTCGTCTTCTGTATCAATAGGTATATTCTATTTGTTCTTTACACTCACACAAAGAAATTTTAAAAGCCTAGAACTTTACTGGATTCTACTTCTCAGTTTTTGGATTTGTTTGTTTGTTTTGGTGAAGGTGGTTGCTTTTTTTTCTTTCTTTCTTTGTTTTCATAGTCTCATTTTCTGTTTCCCTTCCCAGACTCCAGTTGTACAAAATGCAGCATCTATTGTTCAGCCATCTCCTGCACATGTGGGACAGCAAGGCTTATCTAAGCTTCCCTCCCGGCCTGGGGCTCAAGGCATTGAACCTCAAAATTTGAGAACATTACAGGTATGTGACCCATAGTGTGGGACCTTACTGTTGGAGCAGCCTGTTGTAACATGAATTGCTAAACAGTCTTGTTAATAGAAAACCCAGAGCCAGACATTGGGGTGAAAGCTGAAAGATCAGAGAAGCAAAACAGCCAGCCACTAGTTCTTACCTCTAGAAATCCTCAGTTTCAAAAGAGTTGAGTTCCTGTTTCCTCATGCCTTATGTACCTTTCTATGTCCTGCCATATTACTTCCTGGGATTAAAGGCGTGTGTCTCTACTGCCTGGCTCTGTTTCTCTCATGTAGCCCAGTATGGCCTTGAACTCACAGAGATCTAAATGGATCTCTGCCTCCCGAGTGATAGGATTAAAGGCGTGTGCTACCATTGCCAGACCTCTGTTTAATATAGTGGCTGGCTTTGTCCTCTCATTCTGAGGTAAGTTTATTAGAGTACACAATATAGCACCACAGCTTGTCTCTCTTGTCGGTTTTTGAAGATTATAGAGGAATCTGAATATGGGGCCAGCCTGTTCTACATAGTCCCTGGCTTGCCTTTTTTGTTTTTGTTTTTGTTTTTTGTTGTTTTTTTTTTTTTTTTTTTTCCTGAGACAGGGTTTCTCTGTGTAGCTTAGCGCCTTTCTTAGAACTCACTCTGTAGACCAGGCTGGCCTCGAACTCACAGAGATTCACCTGGCTCTGCCTCCCGAGTGCTGGGATTAAAAAGGCATGTGCCAACACTGGCTTGCCTTTTTTTTTTTTTTTTTTTTTTTTTTAAGACACAGTGTCTTGGAGCTAGAGAAGGCTGAGCTGTTAAGAGCATATAGAGCTCAGTTTGCCGCACCCACTTCACTTGGCTGGTAATTCTAACACTCTTCTGGCCTCTTCATGCATGGCATTTATATGCATCTACATACGCAGACGCATATATAAATAAGAAAATAAATCTTTAAAGAAAAATTGGAGGGGGCTGGAGAGATGGCTCAAGGGTTAAGAGCATTGACTGTTCTGGAGGTCCTGAGTTCAATTTCCAGCAACCACATGGTGGCTCACAACCTTCTATAATGAGATCTGGTCCTGAGTTCAATTTCCAGCAACCACATGGTGGCTCACAACCATCTATAATGAGATCTGGTGCATCTTCTGGTGTGCAGGCATACATGTAGAGAGAATACTGAATACGTAATATGTAATAAATAATAAATCTTTTAAAGAAAAAGAAGAAAGAAAAACTGAAGATGGCTTAGTGGTTAAGAGCTAGCTGCTCTTCCATAAGACCTGGATTTAATTACTAGTACTCACAAGAGGCTTACTTCTTTCTGTAACTGCAATCTCAAGACCTCTTCTGGTCTCCAAGGGCACCAGGTATGCATATGGTGCATAAACAATACATGTAGGCAAATCACTCATACACATTTAAAAAAATAATAAAATAATTAGGCAAGGACTTTGTAGCCACTAATCAGCATTAAGAGTAATGGTAGAGGGCCTGGAGAGAGTCATAAGAGGTTCAGAGCACTTCCTGATCTTGCCGAGGACCTGTTCCTGCCACACACATGGTGGCTTGCAACCGTCTATAAGTGTAGTTGTAGGGAATCTGGCATCCTCTTCTGACCTCAACAGGCGCACACATATACATGCAGGTAAAATCCATCCACATGAAATGAAAATAAGTAAATTAAAAAAAAAAAGTTTTTAACTAGAGTAATGGTAGATTTATCCCATTGATTTTTAGATGAAATTATCAAATGTGTGTTCCCATGGTTCTGCTTGCTGTCCATTATAAGGATTGTTTTCATTTTGCATTTTGTAGATATTAATGCTATCTGTGAGTTCTTTTCCTATTCTTCCCCTATAGGGTCACAGTGTCATCCGTTCAGCAACCAACACCACCCTTCCACACATGTTGATGTCTCAACGTGTTATTGCACCAAATCCAGCCCAACTTCAGAGTCAACGGGGGCCACCAAAACCTGGCATTGTACGCACCACAACACCTAACATGAATCCTGCCATCAGTTACCAACCAGTAAGAGCAAGCTCTGGTATAGAAACAGAAAAATCCTTTGCTTTTCTTATCAAAAGAGCCACAGGTTTTAAGTTTTTATATATAGAGAAACTAGGACAAAAGAGTCATTTGAATAGAGAGCATTCTCCAAAATGGATACTTTAAGGAAGTATATAAAAATGGTGATAGAGAATAAAAAATTTCTTAATAAAGAAAAATAAATAAAAACACACATAGAAAAAAATGGTGGTAGAAAAAGGTAGAACAGAGGTAAATTAGCTAAAATATGCCTTAAGAAAGAGACAGGGTTTCTCTGTGTAGCTTTGCGCCTTTCCTGGAACTCACTCTGTAGCCCAGGCTGGCCTCGAACTCACAGAGATCCACCTGGCTCTGCCTCCCGAGTGCTGGGATCAAAGGTGTGCGCCACCACTGCCCGGCTCAATAAAGAGATCTTAATCTAGGGGTGAGAGTGGGATGGAAATGGCATAAATACAGTACTCGTGTATGAAAAAGAAAAGGAGATGGAGATATGTATGTGATAGACCATAGGTACATGGCAGAAAGCATCCCTAATCTCTTCTTTTTCAAACAGCTTTAGCTTATAGGTGCCATCATTTTTTTTTTTTTTTCTTATGTGCCAGGGTTATCTTTCAGTAATGAGTTGATTTGTTTCCTATTTTGAAGAAGCTAAGCAGTCCAGACTAGGATCATATAGTAACCTCTATTAAAAGTCAAGAATTGGTCTTCTTACACTTACCAGCCACCTGTCCCCTGTTCCCTTTCAGCAGTCAAGTTCTTCTGTTCCCTGTCAGCGCACAACATCTTCTGCCATCTATATGAACCTCGCCTCCCATATCCAGCCAGGGACTGTGAACAGAGTGTCCTCACCACTTCCTAGCCCCAGTGCCATGAGTGATGCTGCCAACTCACAGGCTGCAGCCAAATTGGCTCTTCGAAAACAGCTGGAAAAGACGCTCCTGGAGATACCACCTCCAAAACCTCCTGCTCCCTTGCTTCACTTCCTGCCTAGTGCAGCCAATAGCGAGTTCATCTACATGGTAGGCTTGGAAGAAGTCGTACAGAGTGTCATTGACAGCCAAGGTAACACTTCCTTCCAGTTAAGTCTCTAAGCAAGGGGTTGCCAAGCCTCTGGCAGAGAATTATTACAGGGAAATGTACAATATTAAATAACTGCTCTTAAAGCCAGGCGATAGGGGCCCACACCTTTAATCCCAGCACTTAGGAGACAGAGGCCAGCCTGGTCTACAGAATGAATTCCAGGACAGCCAGGGCAACACAGAGAAACCTTGTCTTGAAATAAAAAACCAAAAAACTGCTCTTAATCCAGGCCTAATAGCTCATTGCTCATAATCCCACCACTTTGTAGGGGAGGCAGGAGGACTTGCTCCATGTCCAAGACCAACCGGGGCTACACAATCAAGTGAAAGCCAGCTTAGGATACAGACTGAGACCCTGTCTTGAAATGTTTTAATTTATTTAGTACTCCTAAACTGGGTATAGTGGGACATGTGTATAGCCCCAGCACTGAGACTAAAGTGGGAGATAACTGAGAGTTTGAGACTAGCCTGAGCAACATAGCAAGAGCCTGTCTCAAAAAGAAAGTTGGGCCCGGAGGTGGTGGCGCACGCCTTTAATACCAGCACTTAGGAGGCAGAGCCACTCGAATCTGTGAGTTCGAGACCAGCCTGGTCTACAGAGTGAGATCCAGGACAGGCACCAAAAACTGCATAGAGAAACCCTGTCTTGAAAAAAAAAAGTGTATGCATAGCCAGACGGTAAAAGTTGGAGGTACATACAGGTAACTAGTATTCAGGAGGCTGAGACTGGACAAGTTCAAGTTCGAGGCCCCACAAGGGTTATATGATGAGACCTTGTAAATTAAATTAAATCTGCTCCATTATTACTGCCAAACCATCTCCCATCACTTAGTTATACAAGCTATCGGGGAGCAATATCTCAAAAAAGAGGGCTAAAGAGATGGCTCAGTAGCTAAGAGCACTGGCTACTCTTTCAGAGGACCTGGGTTCAGTTCCCAGCACCCACATGGTAGCTCACCACCATCTGTAACTCTAGAAGATCTGATGCCTTCTTTTGGCATGGCATCAAGCACATATATAGTCGATAGACGTCCACGCAGGCAAAACAGGCATGCACATAAAGCAGAAGTAAGTCTTAAACCAAAGTAGAGTCTAGAGATGTAGTTCACCTGGTATAGTACTTGTTAACCTGGGAGGTAGAGGTAAGAGGATTAGAAGTTCAGGGGCCTCATCAGATACATAATCAATTTCTAGATCACCCTGAAACACATAGAAGAATTCTGAGGGGCGGGGGGGGGGGGGCGGGGGGGGTGGGACGGAGAATGATATATTTTTGTTGTTGTTTGTTTACTTCAATATATTGTTTAGTTCCTTTTTAAGAGTTTGTTCTGGCTCACATTTTGGGAGTGTAACCCATCATAAAAGGCGAGTCAAAGGCATCAATCATGTCCTTGAAGCAACTGGTCACATTACATCCACAGTCAGGAAACAGAACAGTGAATACATGCTGTTTAGTTCCTTTTTTTGTTTTGTTTTGTTTTGTTGAAACAGGGTCTCATATAATTCTGGCTAGTCTGGAACTATGTGTAAACCAAGGTGGCCTTGATCTCACAAAGGGACCTGCATTGCCTTGCCCTCCACAGAGTGCTGCTATTAAAGGCACAGACCACTGTACCTGCTCTTTAGATGAAGAGAACTTCTGGGTTTCGTGACTTTGTGCTGAGTTACTATATTCAGTCCCTACCCTTTTAATGCTTCTGTTTGAAAACTGTATATACTAATATAAATAACCAAGCATCAACACATGAAAATTGCAACCCAGTACTGAGCTAGATGTTCACACGATGCAGTGTGATACTAACAGGCATTATTAAGCTTAAATTTCCAAACAGTATGGGAAAGTCCCTAGAGGACTGACTAAACACTAGCTGTAAACAGATCAGAGTACTTTAATGTCAGCCAGGTAAGGTGACTTATGCCTGTAATTCCAGCACTTGGAGTAGTGAGGCAAAAGTGTTGCCATGAGTTCTAGGCCAGCCTAAGCTACAATGTAAAGCCTTGTCTCAAAAAAGTCTTCACAAAGTAAATATTTAGAGCCTGAGTGTTGTAAATCTGTATATTTGTAAAGGGAAAGTTAGTATATAAGTGATGTTAAGAAACCTGAAAGCAGCCGGGCGGTGGTGGCGCACGCCTTTAATCCCAGCACTCGGGAGGCAGAGCCAGGTGGATCTCTGTGAGTTCGAGGCCAGCCTGGGCTACCAAGTGAGTCCCAGGAAAGGCGCAAAGCTACACAGAGAAACCCTGTCTCGAAAAACCAAAAAAAAAAAAAAAAAAAAAAAAAAAGAAACCTGAAAGCAGCTGAGTAGTTGTGGTGCATACCTTTAATCCAGAACACGGGAGGCAGAGGCAGGCAAATCTCGTGAGTTTGAGGCCAGCATGGTCTACATACTGAGTTCTAGGACAGCCTGAGCTACATAGTGAGACCCTGTCTCAGCAAGGCAGTAAATAAGTTTTAGATTCATTTATTTAATTTTGATGAGTGTTTTTCCTGCATATATGTATGTCTATCACATGTTTGCCTGGTGCCCTCACTTCAGAAGAACACATCAGTCTCTGGAGTCACAGGTGGTTGTAAGCTACTGTATGGGTGCAGAGAGCCACACTCCAGCCCTCTGGAAGGGCAACATAATGCTTTAACTGCTGACCTCCAGTACCCTGAATTGTTTTGGTTTGTTTATTTTTGTATAGTTTCTTGTTTCAATTTTTTTTTTCTTTTTTTTAAATTTTGTTGGTGAGGAGAAGAGAATGGTGTGGAGGGTGCCAATGGGCACATTGGGAGGCCAGAGACAGCTTTGTGAGATCATCTCTTTGCTTCCTCCTTTACATGGGTTTCAAAGATGGAACTCAGTTTCTTTAGGATTGTGTGCTCTGAGTCATCTCACTGACCCTGTATATAGTCTCTGAGTGAACAGAGTTAGCTTGTGGGAAGGAAACTGAAATGAGAAGAAGCAGAAGAGGTGGGAGACGTGACACCATTAACTGTTTTTTTATTTGTGTCTAGGCAAAAACTGTGCCTCACTTCTGAGGGTCGAACCCTTTGTATGTGCCCAGTGCCGCACAGATTTCACCCCTCACTGGAAGCAAGAAAAGAATGGTAAGATCCTCTGTGAGCAGTGTATGACTTCCAACCAGAAAAAGGCTCTCAAAGCTGAACACACCAACCGGCTGAAAAATGCTTTTGTTAAAGCCCTACAGCAGGAACAGGTAAGGTTTCTGGCTCCTACTGCACAGTCATCTGAACAGGACCTTGCTTTTCCCAAAAGGTTGTTGTTAGCCAGGCGGTGGTGGCACACGCCTTTAATCCCAACACTCAGTAAACAGAGGCAGACAGATCTCTGTGAGTTTGAAGCCAGCCTGATCTACAGAGTGAGTTCCAAGATAGCCAGGACTGTTTCACAGAGAAACCTTGTCTCCAAAACAAAGCAAAACAAACAAACAAAAAAAGGTTGTTGCTTCTAGTTTAGAGGGTACCCATGTGGTTACCATAGACCTCTGGGTCTAGAAACCTAGGTTTCTTTAAAAAAAAAAATAAAAGCCAAGTGTGCCTTTAATCCCAACACTTGGAGGCAGAGACACATAGATCTGTATAGACAGCCTGGTGTATAGAGTGCATTCCAGGACAGCCAGAGCTATACGGGGGTGGGGGTGGGGAGTTCAAAACAATAGTAACAAAAAAGCACACCTTTTCTTGCCAAGTATGGTGACACATGCCTTTAATTCCCAGCAAAGGGACTAAAAAAGTCAAGGCTTGAAACTTGACTTGTCCATAGCTCCTAAGAAAGTCTCCCCATTAGCTCTGAATGGCCTGGAACTTGTGTTCCTCCCATCTTTGCCTCTTGAGAGCAAGGATTACTGGCATGCCCACAACATCCAGACCCTCTATTCTCCACTTGATTTTCTTGTCAAACAAATGAATGTTGCTCCAGGGAATTTGCTGCATGCTTTCAAGTCTGCAGTCTGTAGTTAAATGGCAAAGGAAAGAATAGCGTCGGGAAGCTCAGTGGTAATAGAAGTGTGTGAACATTCCATGATGCTAGCTATAGAATGAGTTTTCTCAAAGGGAAGGATATGTTAAGATGCTCAGATCCTTTTCTCTGCCCATTTTCTACTCTACTAACCATCAGAATCCTTACGTAGCATCATGAGCCTTGTGGAAAATAGATAAGCAGGAATCAAAACTAAGGTCCTAGTTTAATGGTAGAGCACTTGCTTCCATATCTGAGGCTCTGGTTTTGATCTCCAGCACTGCATGGTAGTTATGTGCAGACATGAATGAATCTCTTTTTAAAAAAAATTAAAGAGATAAATAGGACCTCAATGATTCATTAGCTTTAATTACATTACCATCCATCGTCCTCTAGTTATCCTCATGAGAGATAGCTTTCTAGAGAGAAGGGAATGCTTTTAATCAATAAAACATGTTGGCTACTTGTACCTGGAGATCTCAGTGTAGCTATCTCACCATACTTTGCCTTTTTCTTATTATTGAAACTAGCTGTCATCATTACAGAAATAAAACCCTTTATTGTCTAGTTAGAAAATGTAGGTGCTGTCTTGTCAATCTCATCTCAATAACTCCCGACAGGAAATTGAACAGCGATTACAGCAGCAGGCAGCACTCTCCCCTACTACAGCTCCAGCTGTATCCAGTGTCAGTAAACAGGAGACCATCATGAGACATCATACACTTCGGCAGGTGAGGAACTTTCCCCCAACCCGGCTTTCTCTTGGGGGCTGCACTTGTGCAGGAATTGGTTCTGTTCTCTTTTACTTGTATGCCTTTGTCTTCTACTTGAACTTCTGTAATGGCAAGGTTTCATCAACTGTCCCCTTGTTTCAGGCTCCACAGCCCCAGAGCAGCCTCCAACGTGGTATACCCACATCTGCCCGCTCCATGCTTTCAAACTTCGCACAGGCACCCCAGTTGTCTGTGCCAGGTGGCCTCCTTGGTATGCCAGGTAAGATGAATTGATGTCAGAACTTAGCTCACGGGGTTGACTAATTAGTGGACAAGTCTTTGTTCTAAGGATCTTGTATAGTTCAGGCTGGCTCTGAGCTTGCTGTGTAACCAAGGCTGTCCTACTTCTGCCTCTCCCGACCCCAAGTGATAAAGTTACAGGCATGTACCCCCTAGCTTTAGTGCACAGTTCGTTTTGTGTATAGGAAGACGTGTGTGAGTATGGGTGCATGGATAGAGGTTAGAAGTCAATCTTGAGTGTCATTCCTCAGGCACTATCCATTTGTTTTTTGAGATAGGGTTTCTTATTGGCCTCCAGCTCATGGAGTAGGTTGCTAAAGCTCCAGAGATCTGCCTCCCATTGCTAGGATTATGAGCATGCACCACCAAACCCAGCTTTTTATGTGGCTGCTGGGGATCAAGCTCAGGTCCTCATTCATACTTGCATGGTAAGCACTTTACTGACTGAGCTTTCTGTCTAGAGTATAGTTCTTTTGTTTTTAGTATATATGAGTATTTCACCTGCTTGTATATCTGTGTACCACTTGCATACCTGGTGCCCATTACGGCCACAATAGGGTTTCTGATGGCCTAGAACTGTAGTTACAGACAGTTGTGAGCCATCATATGGGTGCTGGGAATCAAACCTTGATCCTCTGAAAGAGTAGCCAATGCTCTTAGTTGCTGAGCTATCTCTAGCCCCTATGTATAATTCTTTAGCAGCCCCTTTAGGCCCATTATTTTTTGTTTTCTGTTTTCTCCTTAGGGCATAACTACTCTTGGTATTCTACAAATGCGTTTTTACTAAGTCATGTGAGTGCGCTAGGACTTTGGTGGTGAAAACAGTAGGGTCCCCACAAGTGTGAATTGAATTCTGATGTACTTTCCATTGGGCATGCAAGTTTTTATTTCTGTCAGCTAAAATAGCAGGGTCTGCTGTCCAGCATGAATGATCTAGGATTCTTCTCCACACTTATTGGTACCCAAATCAGAGCAGATCTTTGATTCTTTCTCATCTTTTCAGTCATTTTCCTCTCATCACTGTTTAGCCTTTTTCTTTTATGGCATATTGTAGAGACTGTTCATTATTCCTGGGAGGGCTGACATTTCTGGAGGAACTCTTTCCCTGAAGCTTGGAGTTAAAGAGTGTAGCTGCTGCTGAGACAGCTAGCTGAGGCTAGACAAGTGCAGGCAATTGCAGATGTTTCCTCCCCATCTCTTACCTCTGCAATTGGAAAGGACAGAAGGCAGTGTCATTTCTTAATACCTGTCCTCTTCTTTTGTCTCCTGAATCTAGGTGTCAACATTGCATATTTGAACACTGGCATCGGAGGACATAAAGCCCCCAGTTTGGCAGACCGGCAGCGTGAATATCTTTTAGACATGATCCCTCCCCGGTCTATATCTCAGTCCATCAGTGGACAGAAATAACGCCTGTTCCACTTATACTGCCCATCCTTGAATCCTTTACCCATTTCTCCTATTGCCCCCAACTTCCGTCGCATGCAGTGCCTGTACTGGTGCCTACCATACACGGAAAGCAAAACCGAGAAAACAGAAGACAAAAGTAGACATCAACAAGAAAACACACGCCCCGCCCTGCCACCTCCCCTTTATTTCACACTGCTGCGATCTGTTCTCCTGCTGCTCTGTCTTCTCTCTTCGATTTCCTTTAACAGTGAGGTGGATCTTTGCCTCTGATAGAGGTCAGAATGAGGTCCTGAGGAGAATCTAAGCCCTTTGATGTGTGTTTCTAAAGTTTGTTTATGCTATAATTATTATCATTTTTAATTATATTGTGTGTCTTCCCTTTGTTCTGTGGACGGTTAACACCCCCATCTTCTGTTTTCTTCCCTGCCTCCTTTCTGCTAATACTCCCTCTTTTTTAAGAAAAAATACAAATGATATACCAGTTCAATGATCACATGCAGATTGCAATGGATCCTCAGCTACCAAGTAGGACATAACTGAGAATGTTAGGGACAGAGATTTTGAATGCACTTAACCTGAGTTGTGAGTGGGTATCATCAAGCAAGTAGGAATAGCATCCCAGCTCTTGTTGGTCAGGATCTGGACAGTTGTGGAGGCAATGTTTTAGTAATGAAGTTGGGCTCTTTAAGAATAAGGAAAGGAGCTTGGAGGAAGAAGCTTAAAACAAAAACTACTGTAGGGAGATGGGGGAAGAGGTGTGATACAAGTTTAATAGTGTCCCAGAGAGGACTGTGACCAGGTCCTGGCTTCAGTGCTGGGGGAATAAGATTGGTCTCCTGACCCCAGTGAGGACACAGACATCTGTTCCAAGCCAACCATCCCAAGATCGTTCATCTTATTTTCTTTGTAAAAGTTGTCTCCCATCACATGTTCATACCCTCTTAACAAATGTTAATCTTCCTTCTAACTATAGTCCCAGAGGAATGGCTGCTTCCAGGCAGCAGGTGGCTGGGGTCCTAGAAGTTGGAATAGGTTTAAGTGAATCACGTGACAGAAGGAGAACCTAGACATAGAGGAGGAAGAGGTTTCTCCCAGCAGTCAAGATCCTGGAATTTTCCTATCCCTATCCCCTCTTGAGTGCTGAGAGAGATGGGTGTAGGTCCCTAATCAGGTTGGCGCTCTGCTCCATCTCTGCTGTGCTGACTATAGATCCAACTCCTCAGAGCCAAGCAACTCTTGTTAAATTAGCCATGGACCTCAGCTATACAAGTATTGTCTTCCCCAAGCTCCCAGATTTTATTAATTTTGCCGTGTTTTTTTTTTGTTTTGTTTTGTTTTTTTCTTAGGCGCTACTAATGTAGAGAATGAATTGAATTGTGCAATGTTGCTGTTCTGGGGTTAGGGAGGTAAGCATCCTGTTTGCCCATACTGTGGCAAGGAGGAGGGGACCAAACTGTTTTTGAGGTAAGAGAAGCCTGAAAATGAAGGGTTTCTGCTCTCCTCAGAGTGTGTGTGCGCGCCTGCCTCTACAGCTCTAGAAGCCGTCAGAGTGTACTGGGGACACTCTGAGCAGATGTAGGAGGAGTTGTGTGATATTTTGCCCTTGATAGCCACCTGAGGAAATTCCCTCATTTTTATTTTTAAAAACTAAATAATTTTTTTAAAGTAAGAAGGCACTTTTAAAATTATTCACACACACACAAATTGCACACCTTTCCCATAACATTGGGGGTAGGGTGGAAAAAGAAGCTGAAATCAAGCTCAAGTCCCTACTCTGGTCTCTCTTTCCAATACTCCAGTGCCACTGTGGGTGATTATACTGGCCCTACGGGCCTTCCTGGCTTTTTTCTTTCTTCTCTTTCCTTCGAATTCGTTGAGCACTTAATAAAGGAGCAGAGATACAGCTGTGTCTGGGCTCCCCAAGTGGTGAAGTGACCTGGAAGCTGGATGCTAGTAACAAGTAGTTTGAGCGGGTCATTTCGAGTGTTTTTCTGGGGAGTGTGGTGCCCCTGACTGTAAGTGGTGGGGAGGGAGGGGGGCTAATGGAGCTGGGTCTGGGATTATTTTAAAATTATATACATATATATATATATAAAGATATATTCTTACATCTTTCCTTTGCCCTCTGTGCTTTGAAAGCACTGGATAAATTGATTTTGTTTCTCTCTTCCACAAAATGGGAAGATTTTTTTTTCCTCCATTTTTTAAATGTTTTTCTTACCAGTCATCTTGCCTTGTGGCATGTCTGTCTAACCTCTCCCTACCCCGTGATGAAGTGCCATTTCTGTTAAGTCTCCCTGATCCCCAGCTCAGAGGTGCTCAGAGGTACAAGGTGCCCAAGTTTGTCAGTTGAGATTAAAAGGAACAGAGAATGTGCAATACTGTCCAGCTGGGGCCTGTCCCTGCCCTGAGCTCGGTTCTCTCCCTGGGAGCCAGGCCACTTTGAATAGGGTTTGGAAGTAAGATGTATAGAAATGGGGATGGTGGGAAGGAAAGCCCAGAGTACAGTGCCTGTTTAGGTGCTGAGGCCATAGGGGAGAAGGTAGATCTTCCCTGTTTTTATCCCTTCAGGGTCAATCACATAGAAGCTGCTTATTAATTAGTCTAGCTCTGTGGCCCTTTGCTCAGTTGCTGAGGTTTGGTTTCTCCTCCTCTCTTCCCCATCTTCATGTCCTTCCAGGGATTAGTGAGAGGGGTGAAATCTTTCTTAATCATGGTAAAGTGTTAGCCTTCCATCTCTTCCTTACTCCTGCCCCTGCCCCCCTTTCTTCAAGCCTCTACATTTTACATCATTGATTGCCTTGTGTCCTTCCAAGCCTTTTTTTTTTTTTTTTTTTTTAACTCTCATCCTCAGGCCATGGGCCCTTAGACACTAACCCTCATGCCCTAAGGATAGGAGGAAAGGCCCTGAGGTCAGCTGTCAAAGCTTTACCATTGGACTTTGACTCTCAGGTGTCAGGAGAGTGAGGATCCAACCAGTACACTCTGGCTTCCTCTAGACCCTGAGGCACTCTTAAGTAGTCATTCATGGATGGTGTCCTACTCTGTAGAAACCTGAAGTGGGTGGATTAGTGGCAAGGCTGGGGGGTAAAATTAGGAGACAGAGGTCCTTATTTGTCAGTTTTATTTTGTCACTGACCATAGCATCTGAACTCCCTCCATCGCTGAATAAGTATTTTTCCTGCATTTTGGGATATATGTATGGTAGACATTTCTTTTTAAAGACACCGAGATAAATGTTTTCCTGCCTTGGTTACCTTTCCTTGCCCCTTTGAAAGGAATTAGCTATAGAACTGCTTTGTAAAGATGCTTCTTGATATTTTACTTTTGTTCCTTTCCCTGAACCATTCCCATCTCTCCCTTCCTTCCTTCTAGAAGGCATAACCCTTCTTTCCACAGCCCCTCCCCCACTCATCCTAGGCTCCCTTCCTTTCCATCAAGATCTTCATTAGCTTATGATATTTGCTGCCGAGATGTTATAACAAGGACTCATTCGTGTATATAAGCTATTTCTTGATCCATTTAAAAGGAATTGTACATTGTGTAGAAAAAAAAAAAAACTGAAAAAGAGAAAAAAAAAAGCCCTAGCCATGGATATTGTGAAACTGTGTTATGTCATTTTGTAATGTGCCCGTTTGTGTATGATCCGTGCAAAAGGGTTTCTGGGGAAGGGGAGGGTGTAGGGAGGCAGGGCTGTGGAGGGTGGGGAGAGGAGTGGGCCGGGCCCAGCACACTGAGACTGGCAGCTGCTCCAACCCCATCCCTCCTTAAAGATGCCACCTCCCCCACCACCCACCCCTAATTTGTGCCTTGCCCTCCCCACCCTGGAGTAATCCCTCCAGGTCACCAGCACTGCCTTGGCAGAGCCCACTCCCTACCCTAACCTGCCCACTCTTCCTACCCCCAGCATTAGGTTGATACTGTGGGGAAGTGCTGGAGGTTGGGAGGTAGCCGAGGAATGGGGCAGTTCCTGGGGGCATCGAAACCAAGTATTATTATGAATTGTAATTGTATTTGCACTGTTTTCCCCCTCTGATTGCATCAGCATATATACAATATACCTGTATAACAAAATCCAGTGTCAAAGCTTTCTTATGCAAGGAATTTCCCCACCCTTCAGAAAAAGAACCTCATGGACCTCTGAGAGGGTGGATTGTCAGGAGATAGTAGTAAAAAGGAAGGATTTTAGTTATCCTAAGGAAGTTACCTGCACCGTTCTAGGCTGTGTGGATTGAGGTGAGGCTGGCTCCTGTGAATTACAGGACTGCAGGGCTAGCACCGTAGAAAGTCAGACTCCAGGACACAGGCACAGTGTGGCTCTCTGGGGCCTACTGACTCGCTGTGTGATCTTTGGTGGAGCTCAGTGTCTTCAACCTGTGAAGCCAGAGAGGAAACCACTGGCCTCCACGCTTCAATTTCCACAGTTCTTTCCCCATCTGCCAAAAAACAAAAAGCACCCTGAGGGGAAGGACATGCTGGGCTGAAAGACCAGGGAGGAAGTGAGGAGCGACTTGTCAGTGTCCCTTCTGTTGACAGGAATCTAGGAGAGGCGGCAGTGACCGGGAGGAGGTTAAGCCCTTGTGTTGCCAGCCATGTCAGGACAGGGACCAGGCTCCAAGCCTCACCTCACAGTCACAGTCCTTAAGGATGGTTAACCAATGAATGCCCACCAGGTTGGTAATCCAGTTGCTATAGGATGTGGAATTTCCTTCATCTTGGTGACAGGAGAGCTCAGATGTAGCCCACATCTTTCCTTCCCTCAGATCTCACCTGAACCCCCAAAGGCAACTGTTCACAGTCTGTCTCCTTCAGAGGCCCAATTTATTCCCTCATTTCCTGGGCTGAGTGTTTTTACTCTCTTAAATTATTGACTCTAAAGCCTGGAGAGAGCATAGGTTGATGGGTGAGGCCTTGGTGAAGGTGGAGGATAGATTGGGGTGGGTGGCGGGGAGCAGGGAGGTGGGATGGGCAACGGCCTTCCCTGAATAGGGTGGGTGGGAGGGGAACAAGACCCTTTTGCACAACTCTCTTTTAAGTTTCCTTTTTTTTTTCTTTTATTTTTTTTAATAACTCATTCTAATTTTCTGCATTGTGTTTGGGAAATAAAATGGAAAAACTAAGACCAATAGGAACTGGTTTTCAAAAGGTAAATACACTCCCATCTGTTTCAGAGGCTGCTGAGCATTTCAGCAGTGAAGATTCAAATAATAAGCTAATTTTTGGAGAAAGGATTAAAAGAAAAACTTTGTAATATTTATCACTTGCAAGCTATGTTTAATAAAGAAAGGAATGGTTTCTAAGCTTTCCTGTGGCTTGTGCTTTAGTTGTGGCTGTGGTGGGAGAATCTGAGGCGTATTGATGCATGAGTTATGGCTTGTGCTCCTACAGTCCTACCATAATACTGTTGGCTCCTACTAGTAAAGCCCTTACCTACTACCTCTGCTGTTCCTCTCCACCTCTAATACCCTATCAACTATTCGACTATCTGATGACTTTTTTGGGGGGAGGGGGTGTTTTTGAGACAGGGTTTCTCTGTGTAGCTTTGGAGCCTGTCCTGGAACTCACCCTAGCCCAGGCTGGCCTTGAACTCACAGAGATCCGCCTGCCTCTGCCTCCCAAGTGCTGGAATCAAAGGCGTGCGCCACCACCGCCCGGCTTATCAGATAACTTAAGAGTCCAAAGGTATTAGGAGCGGGAGTCAAGCTTGGCATATATATATATGCCCTACCCGTCACACACTTGTGTTGGTCTTAGTAGAGTATAATTGTTGGTAGCTGGTTTCTCTGGACACTAAACCTTAACGTCAGAATGCATCATTCTCAGAAAGGCCTAGAACTGCTGTCTCAACACAAAGCATCAGTCATCAGATGGCTCAATGGTTAAGAACACTAGCTGCTTTTCCAGGAGACCTGGGTTTGATTCTCAGCACCCACATAGCAGCTCACAACTGTCTGTAACTCCAATTCCAGGGAATCTGACACCCTCACACAGACATACATGTGGAAAAACACCATGGGCATAAAGTAAAAATAAATTATTTTTTTTTTAAAAAGATTGCCAAAATGGCTTGGGGTTAAGATCACTTGCTGCTATTGTTGAGAACTTGGGTTCATTTCCCAGCATCTAAGAACACCAGGTGTGCACATAGCACATGTGTATGCAGGCAAAACATTCACATAATTTTTTTTTTTTTTTGAGACACTTCTCTTTGTAGCCCTGACTGTCCTGCAACTCACTCTCTACCTCCCTAGTGCTGGGATTATAGGTGTGGGCCACCACTGCCCAGCCAAATCCTTTTTTTTTTTTTTTTTTTTTTTTTAATGTATGCAATGTTCTGCTTGCATGTGTGTGCATGCCAGAAGAGGGCACCAGATCTTATTACAGGTGTTTGAGAGCCACCATGTGGGTGCTGGGAATTGAACTCAGGACCTCTGGAAGAACAAGTAGTGCTCTTAACCTCTGAGCCATCTTTCCAGCCCCTGCCCCAGCCAAATCTTTAAAAATTAAAAAAAGAAACAAACTGCCAGGTGGTGGTGGCACATGCAGGGTAGGTGGGTTTCTGAGTTCAAGGCCAGCCTGGTCAACAGAGTGAGTTCCAGAGCTACACAGAGAAACCCTATCTGGAAAAACCAAACAAAACAAAAAGACATTGGACTGGAGACATGGCTCAGTAGTTTAGAGCACTGGCTACGCTTCCAGAAGACCGGGTTCAATTCCCAGCACCCATGTGGTAGCTAACAACTGCCTGTAACCAGGGGGATCTGATACCCTCATTTTGACCTCCACAGATACCAGGCATACATGGTTCACAGACATTCATGCAGGCAAAGCACTTGCGCATGCGTGCGTGTGCGTGTGTGTGTGTGTGTTTTTAAATGAGGCAGTGGTGGTGCACACCTTTAATCCCAGCACTCCGGAGGCAGAGGTACGTGGATCCCTGTGAGTTCGAGGCCAGCCTGGGCTACACAAGAGAAACCCTGTCTTGAAAAACAAGAATGAAAGAATACCAGGCATTGCAGTACATGCATGTAGTCCCAGCCAGCAACACAGACCAAGGCAGGAAGAGCCTCATCCTAGAAGTTCAAAGCCAACCTAGGCAAAGTAACAAGGCACTTTTCAAATAAGTAAATAAGCAATATTAGAGGTTCACTCAGTTCTGTGTAGAGGAAGAAAATATCACTGCTTGCTAGGAACAGGGACCCCAGAGAAGGCAGCTGGCTGCTGGAGACAAGGAATGTGAAACCTTGGATAGCGTCGTAGTTATGGTTTGTATTGCTCTGATGAAACATCTGACCAAAAGCAAGTTGGAAGGAAAGGGTTCATGTGACTTACACTTCCACATCTTAGTCCATCACTGAAGGAAACCAGGGCAAGGGCCTAGAAGCAGGAACTGATGCAGAGGCTGCAGAGAGATGCTTACTGTCTTGTTCTCATGGATTGCTCACTCTGCTTTATTACAGACCCCAGGACCACCTACCCCGCACTAATTAGAACATGTCCGTCGGCCAGTCTTAACGGAGGCATTTCCTTAACTAAGGTCCCCTCCTCTCAGAGGATTATAGCTTGTGTCAACATAAAACCCACCAGTCAAGTGGCCCAGCCAGGGCGATGGCGCTCAGGCAGCCTGCACAGAGGTGGTGGCACCACAGCACACTTTGGTGGAGAACCCCCTGGTAGCAGGGTTACAGAGAAAGACAAAATAGATGGCAGCCCCAGCCCTCCTGGAGTCAGGGACTCTGCAGCACTGAGGCAGCTAGCTACCAATGCTGGAGACTGGGATGGGGTCCGAGTCCTGGGCGGCAACTTCAGCAGAATGAGCCCTTGAATGGGGGTTATAGGCTGTGGCCACCTCCAGGTCAATGACATTCTCAAGTGTGCCTTTCCTCACAGTCTCTTAGAGACCAGCTTGGCATCTCAGTAACCTCTCTCCCTAGCCACATGCCCCAGCTCCATAAGGGAGCTTAGACCTCTCCTGACACCCTGGCTGATCTGTCCAGGTCTCAGGAAAGCAGAGAAGGACGCTGCTAGATCAGAGCTAGGGAAGGAGACCCCAATTAGTCTGCCAGACCTGAAGAGCAGTGAGGAAGCCCAAGAGCGCATACAGAGGCAATCCCCGGGAACACTCCCAGAAACCTATCAAGAGGCTAGAAGAGGGGGCTGGAGAGATGGCTCAGAGGTTAAGAGCACCGACTGCTCTTCCAGAGGTCCTGAGTTCAATTCCCAGCAACCACATGGTGGCTCACAGCCATCTGTAATGAGATCTGATGCCCTCTTCTGGCCTGCAGTCACATATACTGTATACATAATAAATAAATCTTAGAGTCTAGAAGAGGCCGGGCGGTGATGCCACACATCTTTAATATCCCAGCACTTGGGAGGCAGAGCCAGGTGGATCTCTGTGAATTCGTGGCCAGCCTGTGTACAGAGTGAGGTCCAGGACAGGCTCCAAAGCTACACGAGAGAAACCCTGTCTCGAAAAACCAAAGCAAAACAAAACAAAAAAGAGTCTAGAAGGGGATGACTAAGGTAGGGCCCAAAGTGACTTTTCCAGGACACACCATCTGGGCAGAGCTGAACTAGAGCCACTCATGGTGCCCAGTCTGTGAGTGAAGGCCTTTCTTACCCACACATCTTGGGACACTGGCAGATCCCTGGGAGTTGGGTGTGGCTCTGGGTTCCCTATCATAGCTGAGTAGGCACTGGCCTGATGGGAACCCATGCTGTTTTCTGCCTCGAACTGGTAAAGAGCCTCATCATCAACAGAGACTCCCACTCTTAGTGTGCTGAAGAAAAGCACAGAGCCAAGATTCCCAGGCTGAAGGAGTGGTCCTAAAGGATGAAGCTGAGACCTGCTCAGAGAAAGAAGGGCACATCACTTTTATGAAGCAGTCACTAGTACTGCAGGAAGGGGACAGAGCCACAGGTGGGTGGAGGAACTCGCTGGAAAGAGAAGGCTCTGTGTGTGTGTTGGGTGTGTGTGTGGGGGGGGGGATATTTGTACACTGTGTGAAGGTGTATTTCTGTGATTGGTGTAATAAAAAGCTGAATGGCTAATAGCCAGGCAGGGGGTATAGGCGGGACTTCCAGGCAGAGAAAGAGGAAGGAGGAATAATCTATGTGGATGAGAGAGGTGGGATGAGACACCGAGGAAGCAGGATGGGCGGAACGTGACAGAATGCAGATTAATAGAAGTGGGTTGATTTAAGTTATAAAAGCTAGTTAAAAACAAGCCTAAGCTAAGGCCAAGCTTTCGTAATTAAAGTCTATTTGTTGTTATCTGTGAACTGGCAGCCCAAAGAAAAATCTGAGTGTGTGTGTGTGTGTGTGTGTGTGTGTGTGTGTGTGTGTGTGTGTGTGCAAGGAAGAGAGGAAGGCACCCTGAGACCCAGGCTCCCTGCCCCCTTCCATTTGGGTCGTTTCCTGACCTAGGAGCTGAGTGCTGCAGGCCCCTCCTGCCAGGCCATGGAGGCTCACCCTGCACGCAAAGAGTACCCTGCACTCTTGTGCTGGCTGTGGGTGCTTGACGGATAAGGAGCACAGACACAGATACCCAAGTGCTGGACAGACACATCAGAAATCACCAGGTCCCCAGTACCCAGAACTTGGATGCATCTATACTCGAGGGAGCAGCCATCTGTGGGAAAGCGTGAAGGAAGGGCAATGGCCTGGGTAGGGTAGGAGGAGCGCAGCTCTATACCCAGGAGGCTTAGGAAACAAGTGGCCGTCGGGGGCAGAGGGGACTGAGTCGTCAGATTCTAACACCCAGGGCTGGTACACTGTGGGAGTTAGATACTGAGGCCAGGCAGAAGCCCACTGAAGTGGAAACAGGCTAATACGTAGGAGGGGAGAACCCTTGCCATCTCCCATGTGGCTTCTGCTCCAGGACATCTGTGGCCAGGCTTTAGAGCTGCTTCCTTGTGGCTGCTACTCCATCAGGTAAAATGACCTATGCAAGACTGGTCGTGGTGATGCGTGGCTCTGACCCCTGCAGAGAGGGCGCAAGAGGACACTTGTGAGCTGGAGGCGAGTCTGGGCCACAGACCCGGTTCAAAGCCAGCTGGGGTTATATTGTGAGGCCCTCTCCTGGAGGAGAAAGAACAAATAGAGACTGAGTGTGCACCCTGTGTGTCAAAACCTTAGCTAGACTCACCCTCCCCTAGGTGCCTCCCCTGGAGCACTCGAAGAATTAGACACTTGTGTCAAGTCTTGGGACAAGTG
The DNA here is from genome assembly GCF_049852395.1 of Peromyscus maniculatus bairdii. Classification (NCBI taxonomy): domain Eukaryota; kingdom Metazoa; phylum Chordata; class Mammalia; order Rodentia; family Cricetidae; genus Peromyscus; species Peromyscus maniculatus. The sequence goes on from NC_134857.1 coordinate 70,837,159, forward strand.
TCAGAGAATATTTAAGAGGAGAGATAAATGTTTTCCCAAAACACTACCACTTTGCATGCTCTTTATGTGACACCCACCCACCCCATTTATTATGGAAAAAAGTTAAAACCGCCATGGAGGCTGCTGTGTGCCTGGCACTGTCCTCAGCCTGGGGTAGGGGTTCTCAGCCTTCCTGGTGCTGCAGCCTCTCTAAAACAGTTGCTCACGTTGTGGTGACCCCAGACCATAAAATTCTTTCTTTTTTAAAATGATTTACTTGTTTTATGTGCATTGGTATTTTGCCTGAAGGTATCTCTATGTGAGAGTCAAATCCCCTGGAGCTGGTGTTATAGACAGTTATGAGCTGCCATGTGGGTGCTGGGAATTGAACCCGGGTCCTCTGGAAGGGCAGCCAGTGCTCTTAACCACTGAGCCATCTCTCCAGCCCCCATAAAATTCTTTTGTTGCTACATCCTAACTATAATTTTGCTACTGTTATGAATCATAATGTAAATATCTGATATGGGACCCCAAAGGAGTCATGACCCACAGGTTGAGAACTGCTGGTTTAGAGTGTAAACTAGCCTTGGCTTTTTTTTTTTCTGTTATTCTCACCGATCTTTTTAAACCTTGTAATTTCTGGTCCTTTCTAATAGGAACTGAACTTTTCATGCCCTTCACTTAGAACCATGCAGATTCGACTCCTGAGTATCTAACATGAAAATTTTAGCAGGGTCTTCTGGTTCAGGCCTGTAAATTCTAGCTACTTAGGAGTCTGAAGCAGGAGGATCCCAAGTTCAAAGCCTGTCTAGGGGCTGGTAGTATAACTCCAAGTGATAAAGCACTTGCCCAGCATGTATGAGGTCCTAGACTAAATTCCCAGCACCATAAGACAGAACAGTACGAATGAACAGATGAGGAACTCCTGCAGTCTCAATACTTGAGAGGTGGAGGCAGGGCAAGGAGGATGAGGAGTTTGGGGCCGGGCTGGGCTGCTCTTCCAGAGAACTCAGGTTCTATTCCCAATATTGATGTCAAACAGCCCACAACCACCTTGAACTCCAGCGCTGGAGACTCTCACACCCTGCTCTGGTTTCCAGGAGTGCATGCACACGTGCGCACACACACATATACAGAGAGCGCCAAAAATAAAATCATTTTTAACTTTTTTCATTAAAAAGTGTTTTAGATCTATTTACGTGTGTGAGTGTTTGCTTGCATGTATGTACACCATACATGCCTGGTGCCTGCAGAGGTCAGAGGAGGACATCGGATCCCCTAGAACTAGAGTCACAGATGGTTGAGAGCCACCATGTGAGTGTGGAAAACCAAACCCTGGTCCTCTGTGGAAAAATAAAAAGAAAAATCAGGCAGCTTCAGTGAGACTGTCTCAAACTAAAACGTTAAAAGGCATCTGGGGTTGTAGTTTGCCTAGCTCAATCTTCAGCACAATTAATTAACTAATCAATTAATTAAAATGAGAGCTTTTTCAAGGGTTGAATTTTAAATTTTAAGTTTCCCTCCAGCTGTAGAAGAGGACCCCCACCCTCCACCTGCAGCAATGGCTGTCCACTTAGAGCCTGCCTCAGGCCAGGGGCTGCTCAGGTTGTTGCTAGAAAGCTCCATCCAGTCAAACTTTTCACTGTTGGAAATCTTCCGGTCTCTTACCGGGTCCATATGTGGGGCACTGTGCTGTGAGCCCCACACACCTCACCTCACTTGATTATTACTTCAGTTCCCTCACTCCCCCACAGAGGAGCCCACAGAGCCTGGACTCCGATGACCTCAGTAGCCCTGACCAGCGGACAACATGAATCCTCCAACCTCGGAGTTCCTTCAAAGTCTGGGAGAGTCTTTCTCACTCTGAGCATGCCAGAAAGAGTGCCTGTCCCAGACAGGGTCCTCCACAGGTGAACATGCTACCAGTGAGCGGTTTGAGTTCAGCCCTTGATCCTCTGCTCTCCCGGGAGTCTCCACCATCAGCCCCTTTCCTGGCCTTGAAGCAGCCCTTAAATACTGGGTACTGGTTGCCTTCTGGCCCTGAATAGGCACCTGCCCCTTCTCCTGGCTTCCTTGAAGCTCTCCGGTCACTCATGGCCCTGGAATCACAGGCAGGACATTTTCTTACTGCCTCCTGGTAGCCTGGAACTGGCCATGAACACTTAGCATCCTGGAAGCAAGGTAGCCTGTTCTGCTGCCCTGTAGTCCCACGCGGGAAGGTGGGATAGTAGATGGGAATGGGAATAATGGTCCCGGGGACCCCCACTGGGCTCCTCCTACTTTCTCAGAGGAAACCATCCCCCACCCTTTGCTTTGGGTTTCCAAGTCAGTTCCAGATCAGAGATCCCACCATGTCACCTTTCCCTTCAATCTTTAATTTAAAATTATTAACCCGGCCGAGCGGTGGTGGCGCACACCTTTAATCCCAGGACTCGGGAGGCAGAGCCAGGAGGATCTCTGTGAGTTGGAGGCCAGCAAGATCCAGAACAGGCACCAAAACTACACAGAGAAACCCTGTCTCGAAAAACAAAACAAAAAGTTATTAACCCTAGGGGTGGAGGTAGACATCTATAATGGCAGCACCCAGGTAACTGAAGTAGGGAGATTGAGGCTAGCATGTGGATAAAAAATGAGCACACACACCCCAGTTTTGTTTTAATTACATTTACTTTCAGGAAAGTCCAGCTCATGGGAGTTAGTTCTCTCCCTCCACCACGTGACACCCCAGGATTGAACTCAGGTCCTTGGGTGTTTCACCAAGGGCCTTTCCCGTCTGAACCATCTCATCTGCCTTCCCCGCGCCCAACCCCTGGGAGAAGGAGAAGTTTATTAGGAGAGTTATTGATCCATGCACAGACAGTCTGCGTTTCTTGTCTATTGCTGTGACAAACACCATAAGCAAGGCGTTTGGGGCCCCACGGTTCCAGAGGGTCAGACCCCATGACCATCATGGTGGGGAGCATGGCGCTGAGGGCAGGGAAGGCTCAGGAGCAGTAGCTGAGAGCTTTATATTCCTGATCTGAAGGCCGCAGGCAGGCAGACACCCACTGGGCCTGGCCTGAGCTTTTGAAACCTAATCCTTCCCTAAGGGTTCGGCCAACTGAGAACCAACTATTCAGACACATGACCTATGGGGACCTTTGTCAAACCACCACAGATGGTGACGGCGCCTTGGGGGGTGCTCCAAGGAGGGGTCAGGCTCCAGCGCTAGAGGCAGACAACTTGGCAGGGCTCTAAAGAGGATCGGCTTGCTTTTGTTTTTTCTTCTTCTTTTCCATTTTTCTTTTGCGTTTGCTCCGAGACAGGGTCTCAGCGTCTCTCTGGCTGGCCTGGGACTCACAGAGGTCTGCCTCACTCGACCTGCCCAGCACTTGCACCCCCACACCAGGCCTCTTTTTCATTTATTTTCTTTCTTTTTAAAATTAAAACAAGGGCTGGAGAGATGGCTCAGAGGTTAAGAGCACTGGCTGCTCTTCCAGAGGTCCTGAGTTCAATTCCCAGCAACCACATGATGGTTCACAACCATCTTTAATGAGTCTGGTGCCCTCTTCTGGCCTGCTGTCATATATGCAGTATACATAATAAAAAAATAAAAAATAGCCGGGCGGTGGTGGCGCACGCCTTTAATCCCAGCACTTGGGAGGCAGAGGCAGGTGGATCTCTGTGAATTCGGGCCAGCCTGGGCTACCAAGAGAGTTCCAGGAAAGGCGCAAAGCTACATAGAGAAACCCTGTCTCGAAAAAACCACCACCACCACCACCACCAATAATAATAATAATAATAATAATAATAATAATAATAATAATAATAAATTAAATTAAATTAAATTAAAACGAGCTTTTTATTGGTTTAACTCACATGCCTGGCACAGCCAGAACAGAGTTTTTATCCCCATCACTCCAGTCTTCCCCATCCTGGGAGTTCCTGGCTTGTCCCAGGAGAAGCGTGTCCTGGGCAGGGATGATGGCCGGGAAGAACGTATGTACGGGACTTGAAGGGGGCTTCGGGAGATGGCGGAGGGGACGGGCACTCCGAGTCCCTCCTAAAACATCCGGCCATGAAGAGAGCTGTTGACCTGCACAGGCCCCTCTTCCTCAACACAACCGGAAGGGTTAGGATTTCTTCCTTTTCCTCCTTCTTTCTTCCTCCCTCTTTCTTCCTTTTTTCCTCTTTCTCTTTCTTTTTTCTTACTGCTTTTGTTTTGTTTTTGAGGTAGGGTTTCTCTGTGTAAAACTCTGGCTGTCCTGGAACTCGCTCTGTAGCCCAGGCTGGCCTCGTACTCAGAGACCCGCCTGCCTCTGCCTCCCGGGTGCTGGGATTAAAGACGTGCGACACCACCGCTCGGTTTCTTCTTTTTACATGTTTTCAGTTATGCGTCCTTTGGTGAGACTTCAAAGAGTGGCCATGCCCTGGAGCCTCCGGTCTCCTGCCGGTGCCGGCTTAGTTATACCCAGGAGCCCTCTAGTGGCGGATGAAGGCATGACTACCCTCACCAACACTAGCAGCCCCCGCATGTCCTGCCTCTCTTGGTGTCCTAGGGGGCTGTTGCAGCCTTCACTCAGGAAACGAAATCTCCCGCCCCACTTGGCCACCCAGGCTGGTTGCTCTCAGTGACGAAGCTTTGCATCCTCACCCTCGGGAGGCACTCCCTAAGGCACCCATAGCTGCAGACGCAGGAACTCATACAGGCTGACTGAGCCCTCTCCCCGCCTCACTGAGAGCTCCTATGTCCTCTGCATCCAGTATGAACCCCATTCTGGGCCTTGCCTTTTCTCAGCACCCATTTCTGGAGTCCGTGTCTCTGCTGCCTGCACGCTCCCTGCTCTTCTCTCCTGGGCGTTTGCCCTTCTGCCTCGCTGACCTCCATCTGCCTTTTTCTGTTCACCCTCCGACACCTAGCTTGACCCAGCCTAGCCAGAAAGGCCCTGGCCATCCCTCGCCCAAGCCCAGGCCTGCTTCCCATTGTACTTCTAGCAGGTGCTGAGCCCTAGGGAGCAACATGAAGGGGCAGGATCCCTCTACCTTGTGCAGAAGTAAGATGCTCAGAATTCCAAAGCATCTTTTCACAAACAACCAGCTAGACACACTCTCCCTGTGCCCAGAGCCCACCCTGGTCCTTACCCAGGGGCAGATGGGCACCCTGGATAGTGCAGATGCTGACCACACTTTATGCCCTACAGTGGTAGGTGATCACTGCGTCCTGGCTCACACTAGTAACAAGGAGAATTCCACCAGACAGCAGTGTGACCCAGAGGACACAGAAGTCACAAATCCCCAGTTTGCACCCTGCCCCCAGCCTACCAAACAGCACACTCCTGGCTTCTGCTCAGCAGTGGCCAGTGATGGTCCGGGCTGCACCACCATGCTGCAGGAAATGGACCATTAGGCAGACATTTGAAGCGGCCAGCACCGCTCTGTTCCACCTGGACAACCTGGACCTCGGTGGAGCAGGATAGACATAGGGGTAGGTGGTGTGTGAGCATCCACACAGTAGACCCGGGCTGGGCCACGCCTGCCACTTCCTATTGCTCATCACTACCCAATCAGAGAGTCACCTGTCCGTGACTTTGGTGGACTCTAAACACTTGGTTTTCCTTCATTACAATCCCTTAGTTTGTAGCCAAGCCAACTGGACTGGAAGTCCTTCCTCAACCTCCAAAATCCTGGGATTATAGCCATTCTTTGCTCCTTGATTTAAAAAAAAATTACATATCACAATTGTGTTGGTATGAAGTCAAACATAATCTAAGTTGGACACATTACACACCCATTCTTTTTTTTTTTCCCCCCAATTCTTGTTTAAATGAAATTGTGGAGCTTAGGGATGTGGAGTTGGTCGAGTGTTGTTGCTTGTTTTTGCTCTTTTATTCTTTTGGCTCTTTGCTCTTTTGGGGGGCCCACCACCCAGCTCTGAAATAAATCACACGGAGTCTTATTCTTACTATGAATGCCCGGCCTTAGCTTGGCTTGTTTCTAGCCAGCTTTTCTTAACTTTAAATTATCCCATCTACCTTTTGTCTCTGGGCTTTTACCTTTTTCTTACTTCTGTATATCTTTTCACTCTTACTCCATGGCTGGCTGGGTGGCTGGCCCCTGGCATTCTCCTCTCCTTGTTCTCTTGCTCTTTTTTTCCTCCCAGATTTCTCCTTCTATTTATCCTCTCTGCCTGCCAGCCCCACCTGTCCTTTCTCCTGCCTCATTATTAGTCGTTCAGCTCTTTATTAGACCACTCGGTTATTTTAGACAGGCAAAGTAACACAGCTTTACAGAGTTAAACAAATGCAACATAAAAGATGCAACACATCTTTGCATCAGTAAACAAATGTTCCACAGCATAAACAAATGTAACACATCTTAAAATAATAGTCTACTACAGTAGAGTGCTTGCCTAACTTGCACAAAGCTCTGGATTCAGTCCTCAGTATTGCATAAACCAGATGTGGTGCCGCAAACCTGTAACATAGACCAGATGTGGTGGCGCAAACCTCTAATCCGGCACTCTGGAGGGAGAATCGGGGAGGATCAGAAATGCAAGGCCATCCTCAGCCACACACTGATTGTGAGGCCAGGGCTATAGGTGAGCTGCTTGATGCAGATGCTGGGCCTTGAACTCAGGGTCTCTGGAGGAACAGAAGCACTCTCAACTGCTGAGCCATCTCAGAAGTGCCCAAGGCACTGTGCAGCCAAGTCTGGTGGCGGAGCTCTTCCTGTCCGGGTCTCCTGTGGGTACCTCTGCGCCCTATGGGTACCTCTGTGCCCTGTGGGTACCTCTGCGCCCTGTGGGTACCTCTGCGCCCTGTGGGTACCTCTGCGCCCTGTGGGTACCTCTCGGGTGCTGCCATGCCTTCTCATCCTCTGTCCCCATAGCAGCCCCAGCACTTTCCAGCTGAGCACAGGCTCATCAGTCCCTGACTGGTCCTGGGTTTTACAGCAGGTGATCGTGGGAGGGCAGGAGATCCTATGCAGGCAGCCATTTGACATCAGGCTGGCCCTGCTGTCACTGGCCAAGGCCAGCCCAGTCTACCGCCACCTGGCAGGGCAGCTCCAGCGGGGGTCCCTTGACTCCCACATGAAGGGCAGCTCAGAACCTGTCCAACAGCCTGGAGGGACAGTCAAGCACTGCCTGAACCTAGGGCCTCCTCTCATCTTTGACTAATTCTGTGCCCGAGGATGGGACAAAGGGCCGGATCTAGGTACCAAGGGAGGAGCTGGGAGGGAGAGCGAGGCCTGGTTGTCATCAGAGCTGGCTGCTGTCCCAGAGTTGGTCACCAGAGCTGATGTCTGACAGGCCTGATTGATGGCCTCATTCAGCTGAGCCCTGGCAACAGGACAGGGCTGGGACAGGCACAATGGAGAGGTTAGGGGCTGAGGCATGGCCATTGTGTTCCCCGGGAGACAGTGGGGACACCTCCTCCTCTCCCGGTGGGCCCCTCTGCCTATCCACCCATAAGGTCAGCTTCCCAGGACTCCTGGCTCTGCCTTCGCCCCTCCCGACACTAGCTCAGCCTCTGAATAGGGAAGAGCCTGCTCAGGCTCACACAAGCACACATCTGTAGCAGGGCTTTCCCAGACCGCCAGCCCCAAATCATGACGTGGAGACTTCTTGTTAGTTATGAATGCTCAGCCTTAGCTTAGGCTCGGGTCTTTTGTATTTTTTTTTTTTTGTTTTTTTTTTTTTTTTTGTTTTTCGAGACAGGGTTTCTTTGTGTAGCTTTGCGCCTTTCCTGGAGCTCACTTGGTAGCCCAGGCTGGCCTCGAACTCACAGAGATCCGCCTGGCTCTGCCTCCCGAGTGCTGGGATTAAAGGCGTGCGCCACCAACGCCCGGCTGGGTCTTTTGTATTTTTGTTTTGTTTTTCTTTAACTTAAATTAACCTGTTTTTCTTCATCCACATTTTGCCTCGGGGATTTTTACCTTTCATTCTGTGTGTCCTCCTCCGTGTCTGGCTAGCAGATGTCTCCTTCTCTTTCTCCCTCCTTCTCCCCTCTCTCCCTTCTCCCCTCTCTCCCTCCTTCTCTCCTCTCTCCCACTCTCTCTCTCCTTGAGCCTTAATTCCTCCCATTTATTCTCTCTGCCTTCCAGCCCCACCTCTCTCTCTCCTGCCTCGCTATTGGCTGTTCAGCTTCTTATTAAACCAATCAGGTGCCTTGGGCAGGCAAGGTGAAACAACAGCACATCTTTACATAATTAAACAAATGCAGCATAAACAAATATAACTCACCTTTACATAGTTAAAGTAATATTCTGCAGCATAAACAACTGTAATTTGTTGTATTCCACAATGCGCACCTGTACTAGAAATTACGACCTTACAGTCCATCTGACTCCAGGGCGCAGACCACATGCATCGTCAAAGAAGCCACAGATATGCGTCACTAGGAGATGCTTCTACCGATTCAAAGTCAAGTGCAGAGGCACAGGTCCACAGTCACCCACGTCAGCAGCCCAGGAGCATGACAGAGCTGGGAAGCCATGTGCACAGACACCCCTCCACAAACATCACGACCCATGACCCAGCCTGCAAGTGGGGTGGGACTGATGGGCAGACAGCAGCAGCCTTCGAGAGGCCTACAGACCCACGCCTTTGCTAGGAATATTCTCCATTTTAGGCCCTAAGTGCTAGCCATATGACCCTTCAGCTCACCTTCCAGCTCTCTGGGCCTTAAGAATGGCTCTGTGAGCCGGGCGGTGGTGGCGCACGCCTTTAATCCCAGCACTTGGGAGGCAGAGGCAGGTGGGGATCTCTGTGTGTTCAAGGCCAGCCTGGGCTACCGAGTGAGTTCCAGGAAAGGCGCAAAGCTACACAGAGAAACCCTGTCTCAGAAAACAAAAACAAAAACAAAAAAAAAAAGTCTCTGTGAGTTCGTGCTTCCAGAGAATGTCTCTGTGAGTTCATGCTTCCAGAGAATGTCTCTGTGAGTTTGTGCTTCCACAAGGCCCTGGTCCCCTAGCTGGCTCCAGCAGTCTCTGTGTGTGCAGCAGGCCTTCAGGGCGCCCTGCTTCTGCTGCCTCATCCTTCACTCCTTCCTCCCACCCACCTGTCCACCTCTACGTCTCCCCTGCCCACTGTTGTCTGCCACCTTCACCTGACTTTCCTCTCAGATCCTGATAGATCCAGTTTGCGTGGACCCCCAGTGCCTCCCCCAACCCCAGCCTTATAGTGGGGGGGCCATGTTTACCAGGCCCTGCCCTCTCAACCCCACACTTCTCAAGCAGCTCTAGGTTTCTGCCCTCGCCTGAGGCCCCTGGGCCTTCAGCATTCCCACCAACACTCAGGTGCACAGTGCGGTGCCTCTGACCTTCATTTGGGGCTCCCAGATTCTGGGGAGTCAAGTTCTAGGGTCAGCGTCCAATGCTACTGTCCTTCCTCTGTCCTGTGTCCTCTGGAGGCTAGGCCTCTCTCTGTTTTTTGTCCTGGTCCCCCCCCCCCCCGCCCCCTTACCCCACTGCCTTGGCCTCTCACATAGAAACATTTGGGGCAGGAAGAATGGAGGGGCCATGAGAACAGGGAAATGTTGCAGGGGTCACACCTGCCCCTTTCTCAGGCTCCAGGGCCTCAGACCCCTCCTGCTCCCCTCAGATGACCGAATGAGAGTGAAGTTCTAGGCAGAACTGGGGTACCTGCTCCATGAGTCCTTCTCTGAGCACCCAAGGCCTAGTCAGTGGTGGCTTTAGGGGTCTTGAGTAGGGATGCCAAACCCCAAATCTCTGAGCAGCGCTGAGGCCTCAGGTTCTGAGCGAGGGCCTGGGGGCAGGGGGAGATGACTCCTTTATCCCGTTAGCTCAGCCGCAGGCCCAGCAGCCCCTCTCCATTCATAGCCACTTCCCAAAGCTGTTCTGTTTTCACTGGGACAATGGAACTGAGCCATGGGGGTCAGGAGGTTGCCAGCCACTGAACGTAGGGGACCTCCACTGGCCCCACCCTACAGAGAAGAAAGAAGCCAAGGCCTCCAAGGCCTCCAATCCCAGGCCAGACTGGCCACCTAAACCAAGCAAAAAGCGGGGCTGCCTGCCACTGAGGGAGCCTGGGACTCAAAGGGAGTTTCCCTGGTTTGAAAGTTGCTATCTGTGTCTACGGGATCCCTATCCCCTGAACTCCAGCCGCCTTCCTAAAAACAGAGCTCCCCAAAGAGTAAGAGCGATTCCTGGAGAGGTGAGTCTGTCATTGCCAAGTGGATCTCTGCCTCCTGCGTGTTATCTATTAAGCGGCGCTGTTTACTGCGTGAGAAAAGCCAGGAGGCACAACAGAACCCACTCTAAGAGTTTATTAAGGGAAGGAAGTAGAAGGGGGTTCTCAGGCCTATGGAAAGGCCATGCAGGAAGAGAGGGGAGGGATGGGTGGAGCGCACTTCTTTTTTTTTTTTGTTTTTTTTTTTTTTTTTTCGAGACAGGGTTTCTCTGTGTAGCTTTGCGCCTTTCCTGAAGCTCACTTGGTAGCCCAGGCTGGCCTCGAACTCACAGAGATCCACCTGGCTCTGCCTCCCGAGTGCTGGGATTAAAGGCGTGCGCCACCACCGCCCGGTAGGAGCGCACTTCTTATAGGTCCCCCCTCCCCCGGACATGCGCATATGTGCTTACATAGCTAGGTCATACATGTGCATAGATTATGCAGGACATAAGGCCCTGGGATGACTAAGCATCTTGCCGGCATATTTGCAGTCATGGGGGAGTGGGCTAGGAATTCTAACACCGAGTGCTGGGATTAAAGGTGTGCGCCACCACTGCCTGGCCTCTATGTTTAATCTAGTGTCTGGCTCTGTCCTCTGATCATCAGGCAAATTTTATTTGTTAAGAGTACAGAGCCGGGCGGTGGTGGCGCATGCCTTTAATCCCAGCACTCGGGAGACAGAGCCAGGCGGATCTCTGTGAGTTCGAGGCCAGCCTGGGCTACCAAGTGAGTTCCAGGAAAGGCGCAAAGCTACACAGAGAAACCCTGTCTCGAAAAACCAAAAAAAAAAAAAAAAAAAAAAAAAAGAGTACAGACAAAATATCACCGCACCCCAGAGGGGCCTACTAAGTCAGAGCAACCAGGAGCGCTAGCCTAAGTGCCCGTCATAGTTCATTTTAATTGTTAACTTGACACAATCTAGAATCGCCTGGGAAGAGTCTCGTTGAGGGATTGTTTGGTTAGGTTGCTTTCCCGCTGTCTGTGAGATGATGGAGATTGTGTTGATTGATGTGGGAGGGGACAGCCTACTGTGGGCAGCACCATTCCCTGGGCCAGGGCCCTGGCTTGTACGAGAGCGAAGAGAGTGGGCTGAGCAATAAGCATGCATGCATTCCCTCCCTGCTGCTGACTATGGATGGGATGTAAGGGGCTGTTTTAGGTCCCTGATGCTAGAAATAAGTTCGGGGTTGCAAAGAAAGAGACTTCCATTTCAGCTGAAGTGTCTGGACAAGCAAACACTGCTGTTGACCAAGAACGTGAATTGGGGAAGCATGAACACACCTAGACAGGAAGTTCACTTGGTTTTTTATTCTAGCCCAGGTGGTGGCTGTGTCTTTTTCCTATTGGCTGGGGTCCGATGCACAGTCTTGTTCAGTTGGCTAGTCTAAAAAGGATTGGCACAGAGGGAACAGAGGAGGGGAAGAGTCCACAGCTTCAGGCCATCGATTCCTGGAACAGAGCAGTCTGTGTTTGTGTACATAAAGGTTTTATGGGCTGGGGAGGGCTAAAACACTTGCATAAAGTCTTACAAGTTAGGGAAGATAAAAGGTTATTTTTTTAGATTTATTTATTTATTATGCATATAGTATTCCAGATAAATTTATTAGAGTACACAATATTTTGGGGAACACAATACCACCACATTTCCTCTCTTTTTGTCTAAAATTAAAAAAGCTTATAACTAATACAAGAAAAACTATCTTCAATAAGTATATGCAATATACAGTCAAGATTACATAAACAATGTCTAGTCCATTAACATTTGACAGATCCAGACAAAAAACTCCATTATATATATTAACAATGTCCTGGAAGAGGTGGGAATGGAGGGTAGGCTGGGGGTAAGGGGAGGGGGTGGGACGGGGGAGAATAGGGGAACCCATGGCTGATATGTAGAACAGAATGGTATTGTAAAATAAAATATATATATATATGTTGCCGGAGGGCTTCTCTCCAGGTTCCCCAAGCCCCGCAGTCCCACAATCCACATATAAAATAATCACTCAGACGCTTATATCACTTATAAACTGTATGGCCGTGGCTTCTTGCTAACTGTTCTTTTATCTTAAATTAACCCATTTTTATAAATCTATACCTTGCCACGTGGCTGGGGGCTTCCCAGCGTCTTCACATGCTGCTTCTCCTGGCGGTGGCTGCAGTGTCTCTCCTCCTTCTTCCTGTTTCCCCAATTCTCCTCTCTCTTTGTCCCGCCTATACTTCCTGCCTGGTCACTGGCCATCAGTGTTTTATTTACATAGAGTAATATCCACAGCACTTCCCCTTTTCTTCTTTTTTTAAAAAAGAAGGTTTTAACTTTAACATGGTAAAATTACATATAACAAAACAATTACCGAGCAAGAATTATAGTTACAATATTAAAGAAGATGTCTTATCTATCTTATATTTGTGAGTTTAAGGTTTTATAGCTAACTTATCTTTTATCATAACTGAGGAAATTATAACTATCTAGTTTTCAACCACATCAAAGACCTGAGAAGGAACATAATGGTACCTGAGAAATGGTAGATGGATGCAAGCAACTTTCGGGAATCTTGCAAGAGTAGACCAAGACAGCTGGCAGCCTGGACAGTCACCTAATGTTTCTCAGCATTGTTGGTGCATTCAAATTGGCTATAGGCCTAGAGTATCTGACAGACCATTTTCAGAAGCAGGAATTCTGAGAGACCATCTTACCCTGTCTTGGCAGAGTACAGTGGTCGCTTTCCTTGTGTCCCGCTTGTCCAGAAAGGACAGCATTGCATTTGTACTGTCAGCCGTCAAAGTAAGGGCAGTTCTTTGCCCAGTAGGCCATTTTGTGCCAAAAGACAAACTTCCAAATGGAAATGTCTTAGAAGCCCAACATTCTCTCGGGATCAATTGGTGCAGCCAGGAGCAATTGTGTCTCACGTCAACAGAATTTTAAGTTATTTAAATGCCATATTCTCTAGGTCTATGAAGTGTTTGAAGATTACCTATCTATCTGAAATATCTCTATGTATACCTAGAAGACTTAACTAACATGGCTACAAATATGATTATCATAGATGACTAATTATTAATCTATTTTAATTATCCATTATAATTTTAAATGAGTTACATAAACAATACCTCAAACAAGAATAGAAATATATATATATACAGTATAACAAAATTAACTTCAAGTTTGTATCAATAAACTAAAATTTATACCAATGTAAAACATTTTAAACATAAACTAAAATCTATACCAATGTAAAACATTTTAAACATAAACTAAAATCTATACCAATGTAAAACATTTTAAACAAGTTGTTCTTTAAAAGTAGGTTCATTAATCTACCCTTTTATCTTATCATCTCTATATCCTCCTATATATCTAATCATATCCCCTTTTTCTTTTTTGGTGTTTCGAGACAGGGCTTCTCTGTGTAGCTTTGCGCCTTTCCTTGAACTCACTCTGTAGACCAGGCTGGCCTCAAAAACTCACAGAGATCTGCCTCACTCTGCCTCCCAAGTGCTGGGATTAAAGGTGTGTGCCACCATCGCCCGGCCTATACAAAGATTTTGAAAACAATCTGCCACCCAGAAAGCAAGTGAAATGGAGTCAAGGACTTCAATGAAAGAAAAGAAGAACAATGTAGGAAAAATCAATGGGATGGTCAGACAATCTTTTCCTGGGACATAGAAACTAGACCATGAAATCAAGAAGCTATTTCGTCTTGATCTAAGTGCTAGCCTCCAGCCTGAACACAAAAAGATCCAGATTATTTGAACTGGTTGTCGATCAGGGTCCCCTTCATTTTTGCTTTCTTGGCTTCCAATTCAGCCAGCTCTTGCAGTCGCCTCTTGCTCATGCCTTTGCGCTCCAGCTGTTTTTCAATCACTTTGGCATTCTGTGCATAGGAGTCAGCAACTTCCCGAGCCTCTATCTCTTCTTCTTCTTCATCAATGGTAGACACAGTAACAGAGCTGAACTTGCCCATGTCTTTAGTCCGTTTGGTCATCATAACCTTCTTAGGAGGCTCCTGCTTCTGGGTATATATATTGGTTTTCCCAAAGCCTTGGCCCAATTTCACTACGGCTCCATCCACGATGAAGGTCACAGGAGCATTCTTTGGCTGGGACTGGTAGAAGAGCGGCAGTCCACACTTTGCACACTTCTTTCTGTACTGACGTTCAATGCCCTCAGGCCTCCGAAGATAGGTAGTCTCCTCATCTTCTGTGTTACAAAACTTATGAGCATGTTTGGCAGCATCAATCACGCGAGACTGGTCCCGGGGTCTCATGGGCAATTTCTCTAACTGACAATCCAGCACCAGGACCATCTGGCTGCACAAACAGTAGTAAACATGGAGGGGCTTCTCGCCGTTATCATATTCCTCGCGGTCCCGGGTGTCCGAGCAAACCACCGACCGGGACACGACTTTCGGGCCGCCCGCCCCCTGAGTGGCTGCTGCAGCGCCAGGAGTCGAGGATGGTAAAATGACCCAGGGGAAGAAAAAGAAACGGGCCGCGAACCGCAGTATCATGCTGGCCAAAAAGATCATCATTAAAGACGGAGGCACGCCTCAAGGACTAGGCTCCCCTAGTGTTTACCATGCGGTCATTATCATCTTTTTGGAGATTTTTGCGTGGGGACTCCTGACAGCACCCACATTGGTGGTATTGCATGAAACCTTCCCTAAACATACATTTCTGATGAATGGCCTAATTCAAGGAGTAAAGGGTTTGCTGTCCTTCCTCAGTGCCCCACTTATTGGTGCTCTTTCTGATGTTTGGGGCCGGAAATCCTTCTTGCTGCTAACAGTGTTCTTCACCTGTGCCCCCATTCCTCTGATGAAGATCAGCCCCTGGTGGTACTTTGCTGTTATCTTTGTTTCTGGGGTTTTTGCAGTGACATTCTCTGTGGTATTTGCATATGTAGCAGATATAACTCAAGAACATGAAAGAAGTATGGCTTATGGGCTGGTTTCAGCGACGTTTGCTGCCAGCTTAGTCACCAGCCCTGCGATTGGAGCTTACCTTGGACGCGTGTATGGGGACAGCTTAGTGGTGGTCCTTGCTACAGCAATAGCTCTGCTAGACATTTGTTTTATCCTCGTCGCTGTGCCAGAATCATTGCCTGAGAAGATGCGGCCAGCATCGTGGGGAGCGCCCATTTCCTGGGAGCAGGCTGACCCCTTTGCATCTTTAAAAAAAGTGGGCCAAGATTCCATAGTGCTGCTGATCTGTATCACGGTGTTTCTCTCCTACCTACCGGAGGCAGGCCAGTACTCCTCCTTCTTCCTGTTTCCCCAATTCTCCTCTCTCTTTGTCCCGCCTATACTTCCTGCCTGGTCACTGGCCATCAGTGTTTTATTTACATAGAGTAATATCCACAGCATATATATATATAAAAAAAAACCCTGGGAACCTGGAGATGTGGTTAGGGTATAGTGATCTTGCAGAAAACCTGAGTTCGGCTCCTGGCACCCACACTGGGTAGCTTACAACCTCCTCTAACTCGAGTTTCAGGGAACGGGTTTTTATCCTCTTCTGGCCTATACACACATATTTAATTTAAAATAAATCTTTATTTTTTCCCAAAACAGGCAAAAAAAATAGATTTATTTATTTATTATGCATATAGTGTTCTGCCTGCATGTATGCCTGGAGGCTAGAAGAGGGCACCAGATCTCATTACAGATGGTTGTGAGCCACCATGTGGTTGCTGGGCATTGAAATCAGGACCTCTGGATGAGCATCTCTCCAGTTCAATAAAAGATTTTAATTCTTTGTTCTTAACACATTTTATAGTATTTGATAGAAAAGACTTGCCAGGTGGTGGTGGCCCATACCTTTAATCCCAGCATTCGTGAGGCAGTGGCAAGTGGATCTCTGTGAGTTCGAGGCCAGCCTGGTCTTCAAAGTGAGTTCCAGGACAGCTAGGGGTACAAAGTGAAACCCTGTCTTGGGGCGGGGGTGGGTGCTGGTGGTGGTGGGGGAAGTAACTTGGGGAAAAGAGAGTTTATTTATTTTTACCTTATAGGTTATAAGTCAATTACTGAGCAAAGCCAGGATAAGAACTCAGGGCAGCCGGGCGGTGGTGGCGCACGCCTTTAGTCCCAGCACTCGGGAGGCAGAGCCAGGTGGATCTCTGTGAGTTCAAGGCCAGCCTGGGCTACCAAGTGAGTCTCGAAAAATCTAAAAAAAAAAAAAAAAAAAAAAAAGAACTCAGGGCAGAGACCTGGAGGCAGAAACTGATGCAGAGGCCATCGAGTGATGTTGCTTTCTGGCTTGTTTCTCATGGCTCATTCAGTCTACTTTCTAATAGCACCTAGGGCCACCAGCCCAGGGTAGCATTGCCCACAGGAAGTTAGGTCCCCCCACATTAATCACCAATCAAGAAAATGTCAAGCATGGTGGCACACACCTTTAATCCCAGCACTCAGGAGGCAGAGGCAGGCAAGGATCTCTGTGAGTTTGAGGCCAGCCTCATTTACAGGGTAAGTTCCAGACCAGCCATGGCTACATAGAGAGACCCTGTCTCAAAAAAGAAAAAGAAAGAAAGAAAGGGAGGAAGGAAGGAAGAGAGGAAAAATGTGTGTGTGTGTGTGTGTGTGTGTGTGTGTGTGTGTGTGTGTGTGTGTGTGTTTTGCCTGCATTATGTCTGTGCACCGTGTCTTTGCCTGGTGCCCTCAGAGACCAGAAGAGGGCATTGGATTCTCTGGAACTAGAGTTACAGGTGGTTGTGAGCCACCACACAATTAGAATCGAACCCAGCTCCTCTGCGAGGGCAGCCCGTGCTTTTAACCACTGAGAGCCATGCCTCCAGCCCTTACCTGGAATTCTTTCATAAACAAGAGCTTTCCAGGGCCCGGGAGACGACTCAGACGACAAAGTGCTTGCTTGCACACAGCGTGAGGAGCCAGGCTTGACTCCCGTGCTCATACAGAAGCTAAGCGCTATGTGTCACCTATGATCCCAGCAGCAGGAGGTTATCTGCGGCTCACTGGCTAACCAGTCTACCTGAATGGGTGAACTCCAGGTTCAGAGAGATTCTGTTTCCAAAAACAGAAAAATGGAGAGAGATTGAGGAATATGCCCTGTGCTGATCTCTCGCCTACACACACACACACACACACACACACACACACACACACACACACACACTCACTCACTCACACTTGAGAACTTTCCAAATGGAAATGGAAAAAAGAGCTGGGTGGTGGTTAATCACAATACTCAGGAGGCAGAGGCAGGGGGATCTCTGAGTTGGAGGCCAGCCTGATCTATAGAGTTCCAGGACAATCTGGACTACACAGAGAAACACTTCGAAGGGAGGGAAGAATGGTCTTTTCTTTTTTTGTTTGTTGTTTTGTTTTGTTTTTCGCTTTTTGTTTTTCGAGACAGGGTTTCTCTGTGTAGTTTTGGTGCCTGTCCTGGATCTCGCTCTGTAGACCAGGCTAGCCTCAAACTCAGAGATCCGCCTGGCTCTGCCTCCCAAGTGCTGGGATTAAAGGCGTGCGCCACCACTGATCAGCAGGAATGGTCCCTTACCACCTAGGACAACCTGGTGACTCCCAAGGTTCACACAGAAGGGACCAAGACTCTGTTCTTCCCTTAGCTGCTCTTTTCTCTGTCTGTACCTCCCGCTTTAGTCTCGCTCTCAGAAGACACTCTTAAAAACCCTCTGTGTTTCCAGTGCATTCGCTAATCAAATGCGCCACTGGCAGGCAGACAGGAGCCCCTTGTTCTTTATGGAAGCCCATTCTTCGCTCTCTTTGTTTGGTGGCACGTACTTCCCAGACCTGGGAATCAACCTTTCCTCTAAGGAGCTTTTCAGTGATACTTTCTGGGGACCACGGCCTGCCGCCGCCGCAGCCGCCACCACCACCGCATACACTTGCTAGGGCCTCACATGCTAAGCAAGAGTTCTATTCTTTTTTCCTTTTGGGGTGTGTGTTTTTCCATGTGTGTGCATCCCATGTGTGACTAGTGCCCACAGAGACCGGATGAGGACCCTGGATTCTCTGGAACTCGAGTTACAGATGGTTTGTGTCTGGGTGGGCTCCTAGGCAGAGATCAGAGGTCAGCTTCAAGCATTGCTGCTCAGGAGTTGTTCACCTTGTTTTCTTTGGGTTTTTCAGACAGGTTTTCACTCTGTAGAGCCGTCTAGCTTCAAACTCCCAGAGATCTGTCTACCTCTGTCTCTGGGATTGGTGTGTACCACCACATGCCATCTACCACCTTGTCATTTTTTTTTTTTAAATCAGGTCTCTGATTAGGTCAGTGAGCCTCCAGATCTGTTTGTTTTTGCCTCTGCAGTGATGGGACCACAGGGCTTGGCTTCCTTGCTTTGTTTTTATTTTTCTCCTATTTTTTGTGTATTTATCTTTTTATTTATTATTTTTGATTTTCCAAAATAGGGTTTCTTTGTGTAACAGCCCTGGCTGTCCTGGATCTCATTCTATAGACCAGGCTGGTCTGGAACTCAGAGATCAGCTTGTTTCTGCCTCCCAAATTCTGGGATTAAATGTCTTTGCCACCAAGCCCTGCTTTTAGCCATAACTATCTGGTGCTTATATTTTATTTATTTATCTTCACATGTATGGATGTTTTGCCTGAGTGTATGTTTGGGCACCATATGCATGCCTGGTGCCAGTGGAGCGTGGGAACTCCTGGGACTGGAGTTACAGACAGTTGTAAGAAGCCACGTGGGTGCTGAGAAGAGCGGTCAGGGCGCTTAACCACTGGCCCGTCTCTCTAGTCTATGAAGTGCCTTTGAAACACAAGTGTTTCAAAAAAGCAGATTATCACAATCAATAAGGGGAAAAGGGAGGGAGGAGAGGAAGGAGAAAGGAAGATGGGTACAGCAGCCATGAGGTGCAACAATGTAATCCTAGCACTTGGGAACTGAAGACAGAAGGATTAGAAGTTCAAGGCCACCTTGAGATGCTCCGAAAGAAACAAAATCAGGGGCTGAGAGAATGGACAATAAAATGTGCATCATTCAAGCTTAGAGGCCGGAGCTTTATACCCAGCATCCGCATAGAAATCAGAGCATGGCCAGGCATGATGGTGGAATGTCACCTGCCTCAGTCTCAGCATTCATGAGGCAGAAGCAAGCAGCTCACTGAGTTTGAGGCTAGCCTGGTCTACATAACAAGTTTCAGGCCAGGGTTAAATAGTAAGACCTAGCTTTAAAAAAAAAAATGCAGGATGTGGTGGCTCACACCTTTAATCCCAGCATTTGGGAAGCAGAAACAGGCAGATCTCTGAGTTCCAGGCCAGCCTAGTCTACAGAGGGAGGTCCAGGATACACAGGGAAGTCCCATCTTGAAAAATCAAAGCAAACAAGCAAACAAATAAATAAATAGAGGCACTTTCCCACAAGGAACTGAAACATTTCACAAAGTGTAATAGCAGGCTTGTGTCTGAACAAGAAACACTCTTGCAGCTCAGTGACCAAAAGCCTAATCCCCAGGTCCTGAGTTATATGAGACACCAGGAGTTATATGAGACACCAGCAACAGCAGTTCCTCATGCGGAGGAGGGGAGGAAGCATCAGCAGGAGGGAGGCAGGCGGAGAGTGCCTAGCGGAGAGTGCCTAGCGGAGTGTGCCTAGTGGACTAGCGGAGAGTGCCTAGTGGAGAGTGCCTAGTGGACTAGTGAAGAGTGCCTAGCCGAGTGCCCACCTGGCACACACAAAGGCCTTGCATTGGATGCCCAGGACTTCATAAGTGCGGCAAGGTGGCTTGTGCCTCTAATCCTAGTACTCAAGAAGCAGATGCAGGAGGATCAGAAGTTTAAGGTCATGCTCAACTCCCTGTATAGTAAGTTCAAGGACAGCCTGGGCTACATGAGATCCTGTCTCAACACACACACACAAAGAGAGAGAAAGAGAGAGAGAGAGAGAGAGAGAGAGAGAGAGAGAGAGAGAGAGAGAGAGAGAGAGAGAAATATATAACAGGCTGCTCAGTCTTCTCTCAGAGTTCAGGCCTCAATTTCAGTTTCCTGAGACTTGAGCAAGCAGTTTCTGGGAGGGCCATGAACAAAAGACATAGTCCTTGCAATAGCTCCCTTTCTGCACGTACTCTGACTGCTCAAAGTTCAGCCAGATGTTTACTGTCTGGGACCCCTCGCCAACTTAGAGCTATGTTCAGGAGTCAGTGTGAAAGCCTGGGCCACTGAGTCAGCCCACACAGTCAGTACATGCTAGGCCAGCCAGCCTCCACGGCAGCTCAAGGACAAAGCCTGGACTTGTCTAGGCCTGCCCCCAAATGGAAAACTGTAGCCCCCAACTAACCCTAGCCAATTAAAAGTTACTGACATGATTGCCACTCACATAAACCAATCCTGGGTTTGTTCCTATGTAGTCTGTAGACCCCAAACCCCTCACTTTAAAAACCCTGCCCCATTGCTACTCAGGGTCTCTCCTGCTCTGCTGCTGCGTCAGGCAGAGTCCCGAGTCAACTCCTAACAATACAAAGACTCTGCTTTTGCATCTTGGTGGTCTTTGGGAGACTCTGGGTACAGCAATATTTATCTATAAAGTGGAATGAAACATGGATACATCAATCTAAAATATGCTAAGTGAAGCCAGGCAGTGGTGGCACATGTCTTTAATCCCAGCACTTGGGAGGCAGAGGCAGGGGAATCTCTGAGTTCAAGGCCAGCCTGGGATACAGAGTGAGTTCCAGGACAGCCAGGATTACACAGAGAAACTCTGTCTCAACAACAACAACAACAATAATAAGTAAATGAAATAAAATAAAATATGCTAAGTGAAAAAAATACAAAAGATCACAAAGTCTATGATCTCACTTATATAGAATGTCTAAGCTGGGCATGCTAGCTGATGCCTGTGAAACTCGCGTATACTCCTGAGGCCGGCGGGGCCACCTCGCTCCCAGAGAAACGCTCAGCCTGCATCTTTAGCCCCTAAAGACCTAGGGAAGAGATGCCAGAGGGTTGGGTCCTGCCCCTCCATTCCCTGCTCAGCTTCTGGGCGGACGAGGGGAGGGGAGGCTTCACAGGAGTCAGAGGAGTAGCTTGCCCCATCCAGCAAGGAGCAAGATGACTTCTCCAGGCTTCCTGCCACTGTGTGCGCTTGCGCAGTGAGCCCGGGCTTGCGCTGGGCAGGTCAGACTAGGTGGAGTCTTCCGGCTGTCGTCTCCCGGGTGACCAAAATCTTCTGGAGAGATGCGGCCCAGGAACTAGGAAAATGTCAAGGCCACGTACAAATGGTGCAGCTTTGCAACCCTGAGGTCTTAGTCCTGTGCGGCACAGAAGCATTTTCAGGCAATTACAAAAACGTGGAGGTGGCTGTGTCTTTGCTTAGAGACATTGAAAATTGAACGCCTAGAATCTTATATTTTTTTTTTTAATTTTTCTCAATCACCTAAAAATATAAAAACTTTTCGTGGGGTTGGGGATTTAGCTCAGTGGTAGAGCGCTTGCCTAGCAAGCACAAGGCCCTGGGTTCAGTCCTCAGCTCTGGGAAACAAACAAACAAACAAAAAATGTGTGCATTCCAGGAACAAAAAAAGAGATCACACTTTTCAGATTCCTGCCTTGGGATGGATGGGGTGCCCTTCCTCCTGGCCTTAAGTGTTCTGGAAAAGACTTCACAGCCACAGAACTGGGAGACCAGAGAGGAGGCTTGGCTGAAAAAGGCACCGGTTGCCTGGCTGGATGACCCAAGTTTGATCCCCAAGACTAATATGGTAGGAGGAGAAAATGGACTCCAGTAAGTTGTCCTCTGACCTCCATATGTACACTGTGGCTTTGCTTCTGCTCTAGTAAATAAAAAAAAAAGAAAGAAAGAAAAAGAAAAGACGGCGTACACTGATTCTTTCCACTGTGGCTTCCCAGGGAGGCTGACCATCCCCTGATAAAAGGGCACCAGTCAGCAAATTTTGCAGTTATCTTCTCATAATCCTACTTTTGTTTCAACTTTTTTTTTTTTTTTTTGTAGGAAAACCTAATTCTTTTGAATTAAGTCAGCCTGAGGCAGGGAGGTTCAAGGCCAGCCTGGACTACACAGTGAGTTTAAGGCCAACTGGGCTACACATAAGAGTCTGTATGAAGGCCTCCCCTACTAGAAAACAATAAGGCCTGCTTGCAAGCTTTCCCCTGGTATCACTAGTTGCAGCCTCTGAGATAGAGCTGAGCAATAGCTGGTCCCACGACTCGGGGCCAGAGTCCGCCCTGGGTCAGCCTTCCTCCCAGTCTGGTTAAGCACAGGCATCCTGCACTCACAGCTAATGTTTTACTACAGAGTGAAGTCCGAGGTCAGCATTTAGGCCAGCGTTGTTCAGTAGAAATTCGTGATCCATAATGTGAAAAACAGGAGACACAGTGAATACACTGAATGATCTGGAAGATGGAGAGAGAGCAAGTGAGCCGTGTGATTCTAAAGCAGCAATGCTTTGTTAAGGTTTTAACTCCATTTAGTCAAGATTGTATCTCCTCATGTAAGCAATGCATAACGTAAAAACATTCCATTTATTTTTTGAAAAAGGGTCTTATGTAGCCTGAGCTGGACCTGAACTTCAGATCCTGCCTCTGCCACCACAGCAGGCTTTATGGTTTTATGTGGTGCTGAGCATCAACCCTGGGTTTCCTGCGAGCTAGGCAGACACTACTCACTGAGCCAAGCCCCCCACCCCGTATTGTTTTTGAGATGCGTTTCTGCTGTTTCCCAAGCTGGCCTCAAACTCCTGGGATTGATTCTCCCAAGGGTTGGGAACACCAGTGCACATTACTTTCCTGGACTATAAAACAACTATCAATGCATTTGTGTCCTAGATTTTTCGTGTGGTATGTATTGTATGCATATTACATATTGACAGCAGATCCCACTTTTGACTAACCATACTTCAGCCTCTCTCTCATGTGGCTAGCAGCTACCCGAGCAGACAGTGCAAATTTGGGTCCACGATTCCAAAGGGAAGAGGTGTCCACTCAGCTCTTGGGCCGGGCAGACCTGGGCAGAGGTGGTAGAGGCTGCCATAGAGGAACTGCTGTTAGCCAGCTGGCACCTCTGCCTACCCACCCCACCCAGGCTTCCCTCACTGCTGCACTTTTTAGCAGTGAGCCCAGTTCCTAACGAGTCAGTGTGTGGGTGCGGACTCCATCCCAGTTAGAGCGGGCTCTGTTTTCAGGGAGTCCGAACTGAACTTGCTGGTGAACATGGGGTGGGATGCAGGCTTGAATATCAAGAGGGCGGGCAGTAGGGGTCCAAGCTTTGGAGGTGAGGTGTGGTTCTTTCCTTTATACAAATAACTAACGCTTGGGAGGCAGAGCCAGGTGGATCTCTGAGTTCGAGGCCAGCCTGGGCGACAGAGTGAGTTCCAGGAAAGGCGCAAAGCTACACAGAGAGACCCTGTCTCAAAAACAAAAACAAAATAACTAGATAACTCTTCTTGTTTAAACTTTTATGTGCATATGCCTTCATGTATGTATGTGTACAACACACATGCAAGCCTGGTGCCCACAAAGGCCCGAAGAGGGTGTTGGTTCCTCGGGAACCGGCGTCACACGCAGTTGTGAGCTGCCTGAGGAATGTGCTGAGAACTTACAGCAGCAGCAGCCAGCGCTCTTAGCCACTGAGCCCTCTCCAGCCTACCATGGATGCTTCTCACCACTCATGTTGGGGAGGGGGTGAGGAGGAAAGAGAAAACAAAAACAAGGCCCCAGCTCCAAACAGAGGCACCGTGGTTCCTGGGAGACCACCTTTCCAGATGGTGAACTTTCTAGATTCCTCCTTCAGGAGACAAGGAGAGCCCTCTCTCTGTTTCCCAGCATCCCTGTTACGCCTGCAGCTTCTCAGAACCCCCTGCTGAGGGACTGTGGAAGTCAAATTTCCCCTTCGTGAAGTGTAACTGCGGTGACCGGGAACAGAGACACAGGAGTCTTGAGGCCGAGGGCTCCCTTCCCCTGACCAGCTTCTCTAGATCACGGTACCTCCTTCCCCAGCCTGCCCACATTTGTTTTCCAGGGTTGAGACTTCCTCAGGACCAGCCACACATCAGGCTGTGGTGAAGTGTGAGCAGGCCACGGGGATGGGGAGGGCGGGACGGCAGTGTTTCTGAGCGCCTCCATCTGCTTCTGCCATCGGAGGAGGCAATCCTTGGGGATCCTACAGCTCCTGAGTAAACGGACACTCAGGAGCACAAACATCAGCCGCCAGGGCTTCTCCAGGACCAGCCAGGGTCAGATGCAGTTATCAGAAAGGATCAGCCACAGCTCAGGGTCACACAGGTCAGGACAGGAATGTGGAGCCCGTGGCTCCATAGGAATGCAGCCCCCCAGACACACAGAGATGAGCCAGATAAGCTCCAGCTGTTTATTACAAAATAATAATGACTCCATATACAAAAGATCCCCGAAAACCCCTGGTACTGCCATGGTGGCCTGTACCCCCAGAGGCCCTCCCTTCAGTGGAAGGTCTCAGATTCTAAGGTCTCCAGATAGGAGGGCACTGTACCGGGCAGGTGTGAGGGGCAGGTAGGCACCCGCATCCTGGTCCAGAACATAGAGAGGGTCAGACAGCGCACTGGGGTCAAAGCCCTCATTCGCCATCCTAACCTTCTGCTGTTTGAAGGTCTCGGTAGTGGCCAGGGATTCCTGGGGAGAGAAGGGTGTTTTCAAAGAGAGTTGGAGGAAAAGGAATCTGTCCCCTTAGTTCAGGTGAGTTGCCTGAACTCTGTTCAGGGGCAGACGTGAGGGAAGAGGACATCATGTAAAATTGAGAGGAGGTAGCAACAGAGAGAAGCGTGAGCCAGGCCTGAAGAACGAGGGCGTAAGAAGGGAGATAGCCCAGTCAGCAAAGAGCTCTCCATGAAGCATGAAGACCTGGATTCAGTCATCAGAACCTGTAAGGAATGCTGGGAGAAGGTGGAGTCGGGAGCATCTCTGGGATTCACTGGCCAGTCTACCCTAACTGGTAAGCCTACAGGCCAAGAGGAGACCCTGCCTCAAAGGAGGCGGCTGGCATTCCTGAGGGTGACTTCCAAGGCTGTCCTCTGCCTCCATATTCACATGGACACACCGAGCATGCACATGTTCCCACACACACAAGATAAAAGGGGGGAATGCGAAGCATGTCCAGCAGGAGGAAGTGTCCTTTCTCTTCACGGAGTGTCTTACGTTGGGTCCCTTTGTAGAGTTAGGGAATCACTAACAGCTGCAGATACGTGGGTGAGGGGTTGGGCCAGGAGCGGCTGGTTACCTGGAGCCTGAGGAACCGAGGTCGGGCATAAGGTGGCAAGTTCTCAGACACATGGGCGTGGAGCTGCACAAGGTCCAAAGCCTGTGGAGGCCGCAGGGCCAAGGCTGCCATGCCAGCCCGGCCTTCGTGCCCTGGTGGGTGTGGGAGATACATAAGCCCCTCTAGTCCTGGTGCCTGAGCACCACTATGTGGGGTACCATGCTAGACGACTCCCCACCTTCCATGCCTAAGCACCTGGCACAGTGACTCCATAGATGTTCACCTCCTGAAGGAAGTCCAGGGCCTCGAGGACCTCGGCCACCTCAGTTGTGGCCACATTCTCCCCCTTCCATCTGTTGGGAGAGCAGAGCGAAATGGAGATGGACGAAGGGCTGATAATATTGCTGAGGTGATAGAGAGGCTAGGGGATAATGCTGCTGACGAAGCCTGAGGGGGGGGGTTGGACATGGGGTGAGGTGGGAAGAGCATCGAGGTGGGTTTCTGAGGTGTGAGTCGCTGAGTTTGAAAGTCTGGGCAGATCGGCAAGTTACCAATACCTGAAGGTGTCTCCGGTGCGATCATGGAAGTGAAGAAAGTCTTGCTTATCACAGACCAAGAGGTCCCCAGTGTTGAAGAAAACGTCCCCAGGACAGAAGACATCCTTCAGCAGCTTCCCCTCGGCCAGTTCTGGAGCCCCGGCATAGCCCAGAAAAGGAGACTGTTGGCTCACAGGGGCCACCAGGAGCCCTGGCTCGCCTGGAAAAATTCGGGGGTCAGGAGTGGGTTACCCAATGTCACCGGGACCTCTCGGCCCCACCCACCCCACCTCCGTGGCCAAGTCCAAACCTTGTCTGCCAGCTTCATCCCAACCCACGACGTACAAACCTGGAGATGTGGCCACACAATGCCCCTGGGCATTCCGAATAGGCTCCCCTGTCATGACATCATACCGAATCAAGGAGAAGGGGAAGACGTGCTGGGGGAGGGGAGAGCCACACTGGGTCACCAGCTTCAGGGGCCTCCTTTCTCACTATCCCCCTCCTGCCCCAGGGGGCGCTCATGTTCCTCCTGCCTCTCACCTTGTAAAGCCAGGAAGCGCGCCCCACCGCCCCGGGCTGTCCCGTGTAGTTGAAAGTGGCCACGTTGCCCTCGGTCATCCCGTAGGTCTCGAGTATCTGCAGAGGCCCAAAGCGCCGCACGAAACGCTCCCAGGTGTCGGGGCGCAGCCCGCTGCCCACCGCCAGCCGGACCTTGTGGCCACGCTCTGCCTGGCTCTGGGGTGAGCGAGAGAGGGGTACAGGCTGCAATACCAGGCTTCCAGGTCCCCGGGGCGAAGTTCTGTTGCTCATTCTCCAGGACCTCCTCCCACCGTGCCCTCCCTCCCTAGGCGTCGTCGGAGGGCCTGTTCAGCGGTGGGGTCCTGGCACTTGGTACCATCTCTTCTCCGCCTGCCTTCCTCTCCCAGGGTCGCCTGCTGTCCGGCCTGCTCTGAAGCCTACTCACCGGGGGCTGGTTGACAAGGTATCGGCATAGCTCTCCAATGTACTGGAACACTGTCACGCCGTGCTTCTGGCAATCTTCCCAGAACTGGCTAGCTGAAAACCTGGCCTTCAGCACCACCGTGGCCCCTGCCGGGAAAGGGAGGGAAGATCAAGAGATGACCCTCACCACCTCTGCTCCCTGCGAAGGACCTGCTGGAGTCGGGTCTTTAGGAGGCTGTGGTGGCCGAATCCTTTCTCACGTGTGTTGGGCAAGGCTAATATTCCTTTCTGGATTGATACAACCCTCTCCGTTCTCTCCCTGAAGTCTAGAGTCTGTGAACGGTGCAGCCTCCCCAGCTGCTCAGCCTGTGGCCCTGAGTGGGTAATGTTTCCTACTATACACCAGGCGTTTCCACCGTACGGACCGCCTCCCTCTGCCTAGGACTCGGGACACCTCCCGGTCGAGGCAGCCGTCGAAGGTACTTCCGCACTTGCTGAAGCCGGCTCTTCGCCGGTGAGTCACACCTCAGATCTTTACGTTACGATTCCTGACAGTAGCAAAATTACAGTTATGAAGCAGCAACGGAATCATTTTATGGCTGGGGCCGGGTGTGTGTGTGTGTGTGTGTGTGTGTGTGTGTGTGTCACCACAGCACGAGGAACTGTATTCAAGGGTCACAGCGTTAGGGAGGTTGGGAACCACTGTGCCCTCGGAGTATATGAGGAAGACTGACCAATGCCCAAGCAGCCCACAATGCCCAGCAGGGAGCCAGACATGTGGTACAGAGGGAGCGCCAGGTAGATCACATCCTTCTGGTGGACGCCACACAGCTGGTAGAACCCCTGGCACTGGAGGACCTTCAGGTGGCTGATGCGAGCAGCCTTGGGCAGGCCTGGAGGGTGGCAAGACAGGCACGGTCAGATGAAGGTCCCCAGACCTTGCCACCCTCTGCCTCGGTGTTGGTCCTCACCAGTAGTGCCAGAGGTGAAGATGTACAGGCAGGTGTCCATTACGCTCTGGGGGGCCGAGAGGTACCCAGGCACTGGCTCATCCGCTTGGGCTGCTGCCTCCGACATCAAATTGCTGATTCCAGCAAGATGAGTTGCAGGGCCCGTCGCCCACAGGTGGAGCCCCATGGCTCTCAGGGCCGGCAGGTCCGGCTCCAAGGACTCCAGGAACTCTACAGGGATGGGCAGATGCAGCTCTATGGCGCTCCAGCTACCCTGAAGCCTTCACCACCCGTTGGTTTGCTCTCTGTCCCTGTGAAAGGCTCTAGGGTGAGGGTGGCACTATGGGTGTCCCCACATCGCGCCTGGGACCTGTCATCCCACGGCCTGGGAGTCCTTCGGGTTCGGCACCATCCCTTCCCAAACCCAGGGCCTCTTATTGCCACTCACTTCGGCACTTCTGTTCCGGGACCAGACACGCCCCTTCTGGCGCGGCAGCCTTACCTGGAGCCAGCACCATCGCGCTCGCCTCGCAGCTGCGGAGGCAGTGCAGCAGGGGCCCTCGGCGTAGGGCGGTGGGCACGAAGGCCGTGCGCAGGCCGGCTTTGGCCAGTCCGAACCAAAGCCACAGGAATTCCGGGCCCGCGGGGAGGAGCAGCGCCACAGTCGCCCCGGGTGCCAGAGGGGGTGCGGTCGTCTCTCCTCCCGCCGCGGAGTCTCGGGCGGCAGGCGCCGCGCGTGCGCCTTCCTCGGTGCTGCTAGTGCCCGAGCCGCCGCCGCCGCCGCCGCCGCCGTGGTCCCCGGCCCAGCCGCGTGCGTGCAAGAAGGCGCGAGCAGCCCGGTTGCTCTCGCGCTCTGCGTCCGCGTAGCTGAAGCGCCGGGCTCCGTGAACGAGGAAGGTGTGTGCCGGACGCTCCCGGGCCAGGTGCGCGAGGCGCCAGGCCAGGCTGCAGCCGCCCTCCGGGCTCTCCGGGTCTGCGGCCGCTGCGGCCAGCGCGCGATCTCGAAGGGCCTTTTTGCAGCGGAGGGCGCGCACTGCGAAGGCCAGGTCGGCCAGCAGCCAGCGCGGCTGAGGCCAGAGGTCCAGCTTCAGCAGCAGCAGCAGAGGCAGCAGCAAGAGTAGGGGCAGCAGTAGCAAGAGGGCCGCCATGGTGCCCTCTTCCTCTGGTCCGCCCTGGCCGCTCGCATACACTCCGGGTGGTCCCTCCTGAAACACTGATCTTGCTCGGGCTCCGGGAACGCTAGTCCCTGGGATCGTGGCGCGCGTGCGCTGGCACCCGCCCTTCCCACCCAGCCTCTGCGGTGTGGCGCGGGAGCCAGGAGTGGGGGGCGGCCCGGCCCTCCCCACAGACCAGGCCCCGCCCTAGGCGCACACGCTTTGGAATTTGACTGCTGGTGGCCAGCAGCCTGCAGAGTCTGAAGAGGTGCCTACCCTCATCCCTACAGAGGTGCGTTTTTCAGGGCCGGCTAAGCTATTGGCTGGCTGAAGGAGTCCTGGTCCAGGAGCCAGGGCGCATCTGTCATTCTTTCCTTTGGTGGTTCTTTATCACCCGTGATGGGATGATACCATTGCTCTCTTTCCAAGGAGACTGAAGAATTTGGCCCCTGGCCCGTTCGGTTCTGCAAGTCCGGGCAGGACAGCCAGATCCATGTGCGGCCTCCAGGTAGCAGCAGCAGTAGCAACCCCAGGGAATGGGTGGGGTCCTGAGAGTTAACTAGGGGAAAGGTGGAGGCCAGACTGCCAGATTTTTGGAGGGAGGCCCTTCATTTTAGGCAAGGATACAATAATTGGGACCAGCCAGCAAATGCTTCCCATCCTGGTTTTAATAGGTGCGTGGAAACTGGGGATGGGAAGAGGAAGAGAGGCCTCTGGTGGTGTAGATTTTTAAAAGGAGTGGCTTTCAAGGAGCATGGATTCTCTGAAGAGTCAGATGTCTGGGCCGAATCAAGGAAGTATATGCACCGTCTTCACGCCTCTCCTCAGCAAGCCGTCGAATGTTAAGGGAACTAAAAGCAAAGCCCGGCTGCTTCTCTGCTGCAGCCAGGCTAGGAGGGTCTCCTATCTCTGGTATTAGAACTGCATCCTCTCTCCTTCAAACCTCAACCCCTTACAAAGCATGCTTAATAAAGCAGAGGACAAATAGCAGCTTTTGAACCATCTGGAACTGTGCGCATGTGTATTCATGGGTGGGAAGGCCCGGAGTGGAGGTCAAGATCCTCCATCTCACTCAATGAGGTGGGTCTCTCTACCGAACCCTGAGCCCACCAACATTAGTAACGAGCTAGCCACCTTCCTGCCTTCTGAGCACTGGGATCACAGGCAGGCCACCACACCCACATATCATTTACATGGGTTCAGGGGTCAGGACTCTGGTCCTCACACTTGTGTGGCAAGTGCTGGATCTACTGAGCCGTCTCCCCCGGCGCCCTCTGAAAGATGGAGTTCCTGAGAGGCAATGGGCAAGGCCAGCCTGCGGGGACACGGTGCCAACATCAGCTTCTGAGTGGAGGAAAAGGTCAGATGCCTGACTCACACTTTTAGCGGGAAGGGTAGCCAACCCCTCCTGTGGATATTGTGTGTGTGGGGCGGGGCGGGGAACAAGTGAAGGCATCAAACTAAACAGAGGCACTTTACACACAGGATGAACACAGATATCAACTCAGGCACAAAAGATGCTCTGGCTTGTTTCATTATCACTTAAAAACAATTTTAAAACTCGATTATCTTTGCCAAAAGAAAAAGCAAAAACAGAACCACAGAAATCAGGCCATTTGACAGTTCTGAGGAACTTGCCTCTGGGACTCCCCTGGGCTCTGGCTCAGCTTGAAGTGTCAATGTTGGGCCAACCCAAGCATCCCAGGCGCACCAAGAGGCTCTCACGCTGTCATCAGGTTCTTTTCTGAAGGCTGTGGCATCCGCCCAGATGGGCACTGCCCACCCCAGGTCAGATGCCCATGTCGCACTGGTGTATAGACCACCGTCCACAGACTACAAGTCTGTTCAGAGAATGCAGCCTGAAGGGAAGCAGGAGGTGCGCCCATTCCCGCAGCATCTGCTGTCATCCTGGCCCCTCTGTCCAGCGGCCTCTCCATCACTCCCTTCTCTGTCCACACGGCTCTTTGGAGACTGGGGGAGGAGCCAAGGGCTAAGGACTCCACCACGACCTGGTTTGCACAGCCTCTGGCTGCTGTGAGAACCGTGGGAGCAGCAGTCCAGAGGGGATGCAAAGAGCTGGAGGCCCTGGGACAGAGGAGGGGCGGGGCTGCATGGAAGTTTCTCAGCTGGGCCACAGGAAGCAGCTCGATCCTACCCCACGTGAGGGGGCTAGGAAGGGTATACCCTTGCATCTCTCAGGCTGGGGCGGGGCGGGAACACCAGGCCTCAGTCACTGTCAGAACCCACAGCAGAGGAACCTTTTCGTTTTCGTTTGGTGGGCTTAGGCTTCGTATCTTCTTCCTCCTGGAAGAAATGGGGGGGGGGGGAAGAAGGCGATTACCAGCCTGGGCAGTGGCTGACCACACCCTACCTGTGCCCATCACTCCCCGGCTCCTGCGCACTGGCTGTGGGTCTCACCGAGGCACTGCTGGAGCCCGACTCTTCTTCAGCATTGGGGGGCTGGGCAGTGTTCTTTCGACTTCGAGGGCTGGACAGAGCTGCCTTCCTCCGGCTCTTGGGGGGCTTAGTGGAAGAGTCCTCGTATTCCTCCGCCAGGGAGAAGAGGTCGCTGAACCTAAGAGGAGCAGGCTTCCTGAGATGGGCATCCTGCCCAGGCCCCTCCCTCCGTGTTCTCGGCGGCTAACCTAGTCTGTTTCTCACACCCAGGATCTGCTGGTCAGTGAACTTATGTCCCCAGCGACCCTCTTCTCCCCACCATTT
Source organism: Peromyscus maniculatus bairdii (assembly GCF_049852395.1). NCBI lineage: Eukaryota > Metazoa > Chordata > Mammalia > Rodentia > Cricetidae > Peromyscus > Peromyscus maniculatus. The sequence continues at coordinate 70,868,787 of NC_134857.1, forward strand.
CCCAAAGCAGAAGGGGCTCACTTCATCTTGTGGGCCTCGTCGCAGCTCGCCTGGACATGCTGCAGCGCCTGGAGGATCGGCGTCTGGCTAAAAACTACAGAAGGGAGAGGGAAGGGAAGCGCAGTGAGTGTGTCAGGAAGCTTACTACACGGCACCCAAGGTTGTTTCTTCTGTGGGCCTGAACAGTGGGCTTGACATCTCATCCCTGCCCCCTGACTGGCTGGAGGGGATTTGAACCAGGGCAGCACCTCCCCGCAAATGGCCGAAGGGGAAGGGAGCAGGAAAGGAGGCAGCGTACAGTTCTGCTTGGTGTTGGCTAGGTTGAGTCTTAGGTTGTCCAGGTGCTCCAGGATCTGCTCCAGGGTCAGCTGGGCCAGCTTGCTGCTAGAGCTCCTGAGGCTGCAGGCGGAGACAGGGAGTCAAACACTCTCCACTCCACCAGGGGCCTCCTAAACTTAGGTCACAGTAGTCCTCAAGGACACAGGGCTGGGGAGGGCTCGGGGGGTGTGCACTCGTGGGACTCAGGGGCGGTCCTGTATTAGAGGACCACAAACCAGGCTGGTAGAGCACTGGCAAGCCACCATGCCCGGGCAGCAGTCCCTGACCGCAGCCTGCCCTGGTGATAGCTACTGCGGTGCCCAGGTCTGTGCGGGGCGGTGCCCAGGTCTGTGCGGGGCGGTGCCCCACCTCTGCCTCTTGCGCGGAAGGCTGTTGTTCTTGATGAGCAGGGCCTTGATGTGCTCTGCCAGCAGCTCATCGTGCTTCATGCACCAGTGCCTCAAGATGCTGGTGGTGAACTGGTCGTCAGGGTGGCAGGGTCTGCTCAGCACCATCTTTACCATCTCCTCGCTGGGCCTGCGAACGAGAGCGTGCTGGGTGCCATGCACACGTAGCCGCTGGCCGGGGAACGGCTACACCTGCCGGGGTTGATCTTCCAACCCCGGCCTCCCTGCCCTGCGGCTTCCTCCTCTCACATCTCTCTCCCCCTTCTCTTTGGGCCGAGGAATTCCTGGTTTCATTCTCTGAAGAGGCCAGATGAGAAGTGAGATTCTCCCACTTCTGGGGTGGTAGGAGGCATGCCTATGGATGTCAAGAGTGAGGCCCTGACTCCCCCAGAGCAGGCAGAAGACCCAGGAAGCTAAGGGACACAGGGCGTGCCGGACAGATGCCCCTGAGTCCCGTACCCAGCCTGCACTGCTGTCCCTTAGGTCAGCTGAACACCGGCCTGAGGGAGGAGCGGGAGGGGGGGGGGGAGGGTGGGAAGGTGCAGTCCCCCCAGGACCCTCCCTGACTTCCCGCTTCCTCCAGGAAGTGCAGCCAGTTCCAGGTCTCGGGCAAGAGAGGAATATGAGGGAAGCAGGCTGACTCCAGCACTTGCGGGGCAGGGCAGAAGGACCCCTAGTGTCCTCAGGCCATAAGACTGTGTGGAGGCCAGCATGGGCTGTCAGAGACCCTGCCTCAAAAACAAACCCAGACAAACGCAGACCAAAGAAAACGAGTTGGAAAAGGAACATGACTGTTCCAAGGATTTGTCCAAGGCTGCTGCCAATGAGGGATCAAGGACGGAGGAGGCCCCTGCCCTCTCTCCCACTACTCCTCCATCAGGCAGGGCAAGGGGTCCAGTGGCTCCTCTGTCAGGTGACGAAGGCAGGTATGGTCCCTTGTCCCTGACCTTCCCTTTGGATGACCGTGGCGGTCTGAGGGGCGTGGGGAGGAAGAGGAGCAGCAGAAAACGGGGCCGTCCAGTCCCCACCTCCCTCTTCTCAGGGCAGCCCAGGGGCTGCTTATTTGTGAGTCAGCCGGGGAGGGCAGGGCCAGGCGGATGGCCATGGTAGGAAAGCAGGGCCAGAGGAGCAAAGCTCAGTGTCCCGTGGAAGGCTGAGGCCTGGGGCCACCCGTTCGGAACTCACTTCTCTCTTCGGAGCTGAAGCAGGAGACAGGACAGGGCCTCTGGGTGTTCTGTGGGGGAGGAGAGAGGTTTTTCAGGGGAAGGGATCCGTTCAGGAGGTCAGGTGAGTACGTGAGTGCCTCTCCTATCCCCTAGCCAACAACCACTGGAACACAAAGAACAGCCTTGTTCCAAGAACCGGAAGAAGCAGTGTGCCCCACTCAGTCTGGAGCTCAGAGGAAGCCTGGTGCCCTGCTCAGAGGAGGCCTCAGGGCCAACTCCAGAGCTCAAGTGTCTTGGTGGTGAGGAGTGGGGCCTGGGTCACCTCAGAAGCTGAAGGCCCCCCTCTTCCAGCCCACAGCCCAGCCCTACTCACCCTTGTATTTGAGGTGCTGCAGGATAGGGATGATGGTCTCCAAGGGGATGTTGTGGGCCAGGAAGAGCTGCCAGGCACAGTACTGCTCAAAGGTCTCCCAGTCCAGGCTCTGAACTGGAAGAGACAGAAGAAACCCTCTGTCTTTTTGTCCGTCTGCCTGCCATCTCTCACACATATACACATGGTTGATCCACTGACTAGTAGCACCCCAAACAGACAGAGCTAAAATCGAGATCCTGTTTCTTCCCAGATTGCTACTGTTTTTTTGGAGGGCTGCAACATTCCCAGCAACTCAAGGGCTGGAGAGGTGAGGGTGAGGAGCCTTTCCAGGCTACAGGGCAAGACAGAGAGATCAGGTGGCATGGTGTGCGCTCGCGCTCTCTCTCTCTCAATTTTCTATGCCCAGAACTACTTTTCTGTCACTGGTAAACACACAGCTGACGTCCCTTTCCTCTCCCAGGTACCTGAAGACCTGGTTACTTACTGAGTATGTTGAGGACTGAGTCCTTCCGAAACATGACCAGGTTCCCCATCATCACATGGCACACCAGCTCCTGGAGCTATGGAGGAGGAAACGCCAGACCCATTAGCTCTGAAAGAGGCCAGCGGCCAGGAGGGGAAGGATGGCACACATTTGGAAGGGTGAAGGAGTCGGGTACAACAGCAACCGGCTTGCAGAACACAGGCTGTTTTGGAAAAACTACCCACACCCTGGGGTCAAAGGCAAGGAACCACCTGTGTGTGGCCTGAGCCAGGCCTGAAATGAGAAGACCCTGGGGGGCTGGGTTCTGACCTAGTGTGGGGAGGGAAAGGCGCAGGAAGGAGTCTCAATTCTAAGTCCTATGAGTGGGAACTGAGTGGACAAGAGGAGAAATGAGATCCACCCCATTCAGACAGGGACTCGTGCAAAACTACAATCTCAGCTGGGTGTGGTGGTGCTCGCCTTTAATCCCAGCACTCGGGAGGTAGAGGTAGGTGAACCTCAAGGCCAGCCTGGTCTACAAGGTGGGTTTCAGGACAGGCAGGGTTATACAGAGTACATGGAAGCTATAATCTCTAGGAGCCCTATGTATGGAGGTCAAGTCGAAATGGCCCGAATATTTTTATTCTTAGCCGAAGAGAAGGGCAGGCAAGAGCAAAAACACCCATGTATGAGCACGCACACACATCTGCCCACCCTCAGATTTATTTCCTGTGCAAACAGGAACTTCCAGAGAACATGGAGAAATATCAGGGAAGATGGCCTTGACCCCAGCTTCTCTCTTGGGCTTTGCTTTGCCCTAATGGCCTGAAGGGCACCGACATGCAGTGGGAGGCAGAGTGCCTGAGGGGTGTGGGCTCTCGTGTACAGGCCTAGGGAGAGAACACGGACCCTGCTCTCCCTAGTCCTGCCCTCCAGGCCTCGCTGGAGATGTCAAAGCTCGTGTTCACCTGTGCAGAGTCAATTACGGCCACGATCATGTTCAACAGCTCCCCGCTTCTCAAGGTCTCATCTGGAAACTAGACAGAAAAAGACAGGTGATTGGGGCGGGAACGTGGGCGGGACCCCCATCATAAACTAGGGTTCTGGTCCTGCACAGAAGCAAACACCTACAAATCTGGGAATCTGAGCCTTGGAAGCCCCAGGTTTCAGTATCTGTGTATGTCCATCGTGAGTGGACTGTGTAGGAAGAGAGGAATGGGGGGGGGGGGCTGGGAGATAAAGCCAGAGCTGACAGGGCTTGGACACGATGGCCAGTTCTGTTCTCTGCATGCCTGGCAATGGAGAAACCCAATCTGAGCAGTCTCGGCCACAGAAAGGGTGGAGAGAGAACGGGGAGGGATGCCTCCTATGCCCCCCTCCCTCCAGGCCTGGCTGGGATCACAGTTCCTTCTGCCATGCCCACGCCCTAAGCCTCATTTCCCCCTTCCTGGGAACTTTTGCCAAGAGGAGGAAGAGCTCATCTCTCCCCTCTATCCCAGCTCTGAGAGAAGATTTCAAACCAACAGGGAAATGAAAGTGAGTCTCTACTGCAGAAGCGCTGGCCTCGCAGACATCAAAGAAGCTTTGGAGATAGGAACAGGGACCTATCTACTTCAGGAGACCTGTCCTGGCCCAGAGGATACAGCTAAACCCAAGAAGCCATGTAAACAGGCGGAGACTGCAGCTCACATTAGAGCTGAACCAAAGAATACAACTTTTGAGAAAAGCTTCAACTTATAACACAGGGGGAAGAAGACAGCCACGTACGGGATGCAGTGACCACTGAAGTCAGTGGGTGCGTGGACGGCACCTCAAGAGTATGCAATAGCCCTTGGGAGAACGAAGCAGGGGGATCGCCCTTTGGCCTACAGTCAGCCTGGGCTTCACAGTGAATTTTAAGCCCATCAGGCTACAGAATGAGAGTGTCTCAGACAAGTGAGTGCCTACCGAGGTGGTCATCTCCTGTGAGCCCTGCATGGCTGCCGCCACCCCCACCCCGCCCCACAGGGACCCCGCGGAGACACGGACCTCTGTGTAGATGGACGGTGTGAGGTGGCACAGCAGGCGCACGTCATCCTCCTGGCAAGCCTTCATGTCCATCATGAGGCAGGTGTGCAGGTCGCCCAGCTGGGTAGCCTGGGCAAATGACTCGTACAGGTTCATCTTCCCGGCGGCAGCTTTGCTACAAAACCAGCGGGACCCAAGTCGGCAGTGCACCCAACATCCCCAGAGGTGCCCTTTCCACCCTGCAAGCGCTGCTGAGGGACCCCACGGCACCCCTTGCCTTCCCCAAGAGGCCAGCAACTTCAGGGTCAGGAGAGGCTTTTCTTCCCTCAATACTGGCTTTTATTTGCGGTGTTTTACTTGTTTGAGACAGGGTCCCACTATAAAGCCCTGGCTGACCTTGAACTCACTTCATTATGTAGACCAGGCTGTCTCTGAACTTAGGGAGATCTACTTGCCTCTGCCTTCCAAAGAATGCTAGTATTTAAGTGTACACCACTATGCCCAGCGTCCCCGGCAGCGGCTGTAACCACCAGCAGGGACTGTCCTGACTCCTCAGAGTAGAGGAAGAAGGGCTCCTCTCAAGCTGGAGAAGTAGCAACTAACATCATGTACAAAGCCTAAATTGGAGCAGAGGCTTAAATGTAAGAACTAAAAGCACGTGGACCTCAGACAAGAAAATACATGAAGCTAGGCCTGTAGCATATGCTTATAATCCCAGCACTCGGGAAGATGAGGCAGGAGGATCTTTGGAGGTTCTGAGAACCTGTCTCAAAATGAAACCAAACAAACAATAAAAACTCCACGTAGGCCAGTCAGTACTTGGGAAGTGGAAGCAGGAGGATCAGGGTTCAAGGCAGAGGCAGGTGGATCTCTACAGATTGAGTTCCAGGCCAGCCAGCACTGTTATACAGAGAAACCCTGTCTGGAATAGCAAGGGTGGAGGGGAATCTCATGCAGCTAAGGCTGGCCTGGAACTCCCGCACATACCTCCGAAGTGCTCAGACTGCAAGAGACTAGACCTGCAGAGGACTGAGGGGTCAGGATCTGATGGCAACACTGGGAGGCGGTGGGCATTTCCTGGCTTGTGGCCCCGCTGGAGGCACTGGGCATGTATTCACAAGACCTGTTCCTGGCCTTCTCTGTCCTTCTCTTCTTGGCTGTTCTGAGCTGAGCAGCTTCCTCTGCCACAAGCCCATGACGCCCATGGCTACGATGTTCCATCCTTGCACAGGCCTAAAAGAACAGGGCCAGCAGACCCTGCCCTCTGTTGCCGAGCTGTCTGAAACCACGAGCCAGCATGCATTTTCCTCAAAGTTTCTCTCACTGGGTCACAGTGGTGAAAAATTGACTACCACTGGATGTATGGACCCTGCATTTAAGCCCGGCACCCAAACTAACACACAAAATGGACCGTGCTGCTGTTGATAGCTAACAGGGGAGGGGACTGGTGTGCGTAACAGAGAGGCTGCCTCTCCGGGACGCCCCAACACCACGTAGGAGACGGAGACCACACCCACCTGGCCCTCAGATAGTAGAGCAGGTGGTAGCCGATCTTGGGTTGTTTTTGGTACAGCTCGGACAGGAGGTCCAGAAGCAGCGAGAAGCTGCTGTTGTCCTCCTGCATCTGGCACAGGTTCCTGGATGGGGTGGACGAAGGCCGTCACCCAGAGCAGACTCTCCGAAGGGCTGTCTCCCCACCCAACACCTCCTCCTCCCTAGACGACAGGGATGCTGTGGATGTCAGGGAAGACGGCAGGCAGGCAGGCAGGCAGGCAGCTCTTCAGCTGAGGGCTTACCTAAATATTAGGTAGAGAGGCTTCCCTACAGACTCCTCCAGGGACCTGAGAGAGGAAGGTTAAAGAGAGTCTACATGAAGGAGAGTCTCTGTAGGCAGATGATACGGAAGACCAGGCATCTAACCCACTTCTTTCCTACCCAAAGGCAAATCCTGCTGCCTAGTGGTTTGGGAAGGAGCAGGCTCCCAACACAGAAGCACAATCAGAGGATGTCATCCTCACTGAGGAACAGACTCCTGCCCTTCAGCCAAGTCCGGCCAGGGCCAGTCCCTCCAGAAGCAGCAAGGCTTGGGGCCACTGGCCCGGCCGCAGGCCTGGACAAACAGGGCAGGGATGCTGGCCCACTGCCCAGTACTTGGGGCCCATTAGTACATGTGAGCCTGGAAACACCACGTGGAGAGGATTTTTCTCAAGTCTACAGTGATGTGTGCCTCGGATCTGGGTTGGAAGAGCACACTCTGGCTTCCGAGGCCCAGGGTGTCAGAGATGAGCCTTACTCTTCAGTGACCTCTTCAGGCAACACCTCCCCTCGAAAGTGGGCCTTGAAGAGCTCCTGTAGGCAGGAAGCAAGGACAGACAGCTGCTCCGAGTCAAAGTCTTCCTGGTGACAAGACAAGGGAGGAGGAGATGTTAGGACCCAGATGCAGCCTCCTGGTCCCCACCTGCCCCAGAGCCTCTGGGTCCACCTGTGTCTACCTCCCAGCTCAGCTCACTCATGTTCCCTGCCTCAGAAGGGTTCGTCTGGGGGAGGGGAAGGGAGGACCTCCATTCCCAGTGAGGCATGTGTGAGGAGCTGTAAGCTGGGAAGGTTTGGACGGCCTTCTCCCCGAGGACTCGGTTCCCCACTTACCTCCAGGACCTGGTCCACAATTTCCTGCATGACCTCACATTGGGCCTCAGTGTCACTACAGCACAGAAGTGACAGGAAATTAGTAATGGCAGGGTAGGACACATCCCAAGCTGTGTACACGCACATGCAGACCCCACAAGGGAGCCATGAGCCCCCAGCTCAGAGGGGAGATGTCTGGGTAGCACCTGCCATTCTGTGGGCAGAGGCCCAAAGAAGTCCAGGACAATCCTCACTTGCCCTGCTCCAGTCTACAGTGGCTCTTACCTCCAGAATCCAGAAAGTGGGGGTCTCAAGGTGTTAGGGGCTCCCCTATTCCCAGCCCATGCTCCCCAGCATCAGCCAAAGACATGTCTCATGGAGCTCCGACTGCCCCTCCAGACCCCACCATCCACCCACACTTTCCAGGTAGCAGGAAGCACCCGGACGGGACCTTCTAAGGTGGGGAGCAGAGCTGGTACCCCACCTTCCTTTCTGCAGCTGCAGCACTTTGTCCCTCAGGGACTCGTCCAGCTGGTCGAGGTAGGGGGTGACGTCAACCGGCTCCTCCACAACGGTCTCCTTGATGGGGTGGAAGCGGAACTCTCTCTTCTTCCCTGAGGATGGTTTGTTAAGACTCTAGCACCAGAGACAGCCCCCATGAGCTACCTGTTCCCTCCTCACAGCCTGTGTGCCCGTTTACTCAGTGGGGTGAGTCCCAGACTGTACGCATGCCCCGGCTCATACCCACAAATGGGCAGGACCACTTGCTCTTCCCTATGCCTTTAGTGTCCAATGCTAAGCTTTGGACCACCGAGCCTCTTCCAACAATACACAAAACTCAAACCTCATGGGCAATGAGGTAGGACAGGACTGTAGACAGGCTACCTGAGAAGCAGGCCTGGGCTACCACAGCTCAGACACTCTCTGCTGCTACCCTTACCTTTGCTATTGAGATCCTCCTCATCGTCACTGAAGGCTGCCTCTGCGTTGTCATAGCAACTCTCGTCCTTATCTGACAGATGGTTGTCCATCTCCATGGAAACAGGCTCTTCAATTTTGACTTGTGAGTAAAGAGAGAGAGACTCTGATTGCCCTGGGTCCCCCAGTGTACCCCATGCTTCTGGGAATGAGACTAGTGGGAGAACGCGGTTGATGCCCTGGACGGGTGACTGCGGGAAGGACAAACCTGCCTTGTCAGTGCTCTGTGACCCACCTAGAGGAAGGGACAGCACAAGACATGACTTCTCCATGTCAGCTGGTGAGCGGGGCACAGCCTTTTCTTTTCTGAAACAGGGCTTTCTGTATCCCAGGAGACCCTTGGTCCCCTGGTCTTCTGCTTCCACCTCCCAGGTACTAAGATCACAGGCATGCCCTGCCAAGCTCAGCTCTGGGGGCTGAGTTTATTAGTGTTCTTTGATTTAAAACCAAGCTGGAAAGTAGTGCTTGGCTTAAGCCCTTATAGCAAAGCAGAAAACTGTGGGAGCCAGTCTGGCAGATGGCAGTCTGGAGTCAGGAGCAAAATGAACACGACGGGATGTGAGGAGGGGCCTGGACTAAGGACTGGGGGACAGGTGCATTCACTGAGAGGTCACTGGGGAAAGTGGGGGAGCGAGAGCCATGAGTGAGGGTTCGATGGAGAGCAGACGGCGGCTGTCTGGGGAAGTCCGTACCTTCCACGGGCGGGGAGGGCGAGCTGCAGAACTCAGGGAATTTCTCTCGAAGCATGGCCCGCAGTTCCTTGTCCAGCTTGGGGTTGTCGAACAGAGGAGCCAAGTGTCTGATGGAGAACACAGATGAGGGTCACACCAGAGCTGCTCACCGCCACCTCAGTGCGGACACACGGGCCGATAGCCCAACGTGCCACTTCAGACCCTTCAGGGTCAACAGGGGGCGGACGGGAGGGCCTTTGAAGCCTCTGGTGACGTGATGGCAAGTTAGAAATTTCCGGAGTCAAGGGGACATTGGTCTTTCTGTCCACAGCACTAGTCACACTGATCCAGAGGGGGTCGGACCTAATGAAAAGTGGGGGAGTCCTCCACCCCAACACACAAACTCCTTACGCCAAGACTCGTTTCTCCACAATGTGGTTGAGGGAAGAAAAGACGCCCTGCCGCACATGGCCTTCCAACGGTGGGTAGAAGTTAGGAATGATCTAGAAGGGAAGAAGTGGAGGCAATAACTACAGTGTTCTGCTGGACGAGAACTGAAAAGCTGTTTTAGTTTTAATGACAGTGAGACTGTGTGGCCACAGAGAGGGCTACAATGTTCCTGACTACTCCAGGCTGTGAAGACAGAATCCTTGGACTGGCCCCCAGCTGTTGCGAAAAAAACCCGGATTCTATCTTCAGTCGCCATCTTGCATCATCACCTATGACAAGAAGGGCCAAGCGCACTGGAGACAGCGTTTGCTAACGCAGGCACAGGACTACAGTCGAGGCACGCTGGGAAGGCCCAGTCGCTGGGAGAGTGGCAAGGCACTGGACACTGCTCACGCAGGACGGGAAGGCAGAGAGAGCCCCCGCGGCACTTACTCGGCACATGAAGTCCAGGAGCGTGGCGGTGATGGCTGGGTGGGGCTTCATGGAGTGATGCATGACCAGGATGGCCGGCTCTAGAGTGTGAGGAGAGAAACGACAGTTCCCCGGCTTCAGCACCGCCTCCGTCTCCCGCTAGCTTCTCAGGACCCGTGAGCCCCTGGGAAGCGCCAAGTCTGGCCCATCGCTAACTGCACTCGGTCCTCATCTCCCTCCCTGTGCCAGTATTCAGCTTGGCGCAAAGGAGATGGGGAGAGAGGCCCTCCCCACTCAGAGCTCCACTCAGCAGCAACTGTTGGCCTCATCCAAGCCACCTTCCTCTTGGTCAAGGAAGACCGGAAGGGGGGCAGGGAACCGCTCCTCAATCAGCCACTTCCACCCCACTCCCGAGACCGATGACTGCTGTTAGCAGGACGCGCAGTGGGGCTGGGGGGGGGGGAGCATGGTGCTGACTGGTCCCAGTCACATACCTATGTTCATAATGCTATCCTTGTCTGGGCTAAAGAACAGCCAGTCATAAAACAGAGCCAGCTTGGCGTTAGAGGCAGCAACGTTGGACTGGAAAAGAGAGAAGGAAAAGGCTAGTCCACCAATCAGCTCCCATCCTCCCAGAGCCGAGGGTAGATTCCAGGGCCCACGAGGCTGTTCCGTCTTTAGAATCCAGCTCCCAGCAAGAGCTGGCCTAACCTCAGGGTGAGGAGCACACAGGCTATTATACGGGCACTGGACTGGGTTTTTCATGTATGGCGCAGTACACACGCCTAATCCTCACAAGGAGAACAGCATGGGAACACTGATCACCCACAACTTGATTGAGGTGATGTCCACAGCAGCCACAGCTGCCTTTGCTGAACAACCCAGGCACCTCCCTAAAGACCCCTAGGAAAGGCTGCTGCCTGAACCAGCACATTCCAGGAACACCATAAAACGGGGGAAGGGTGTCAGATGCTTAAGAACAGAATCACCCTAGCACAGAAAAAGTACACTGGAGGGGGTGGCGGCTCCCTTAAAGGTTCTGTGTTTGGGAAAGGAAGCGTCCAAGGCTGATGCCAAAGCTGTGGAAGTGAGCGTCTAAGGCAGCGGTTCTCAGCCTTCCTAACGCTGCGACCCTTGAATACAGTTCCTCAGGTGGTGGGGACCCCCAGCCACAAAATTATTTCATTGCGGCTTTACAACTGTGATTTTGCTACGGTTATGAATTATAATGTAAATATCTAGCATGCAGGCTATCTAATGGGTGACCCCCGTGAAAGGGTCGTTCGACCCCCAGGTTGAGAACAACTGATCTAAAGGAAGAGTCAGGGTAGTGTAATGACTTATGTCTGTGATTACAGCACTTAGAAGGCTGAGACAGGAGGATTGCTGCAAGTCTGAGGCCAACCTAGGCAGCACTCCAAGACCTTGTCTCAAAGACATAAAATAAGTTGGAGGTAACTCAGTGGTTGCAGAGCTCTTGCGAAGGGCTTGGGTCTTCTTTCAGCACCAACATGGCGACGCCCAAGCACCGGTTCCAGTTCCCCCCTCTAACCTCCACCCTCCACCAGCGCGCGCGCACACACACACACACACACACACACACACACACACACACACACACACAAAAAAAAAAAAAAGTGAGTAAAATAAAACACAAGTATGAAAACCTTGAATCTGAATAGGAAACAGCTCAAGAGAATAACTGTGGTTTCTAGAAACAACGAGGAAAAACTCAGGCCCTAGGGGTCCCTTAGGGACCCAGGTAGGCATGCCTCGAGAATCCAGACTTTTGAGTTGGGCACAGAGGTTGGCGCACACCTGGTCCCAGAACTGAGGGGCCTGAGACAGGAGAGCTGTAGCTCGAGGCTGGCCAGAGTTCCACAGTATGATCCTGTAACAGACAAGCGACCAACAGTAATGGAGAAAGACGAGGGCCTAGTCAAACCCAAGCTCAGATGAGGGCGACTAGCACTTTCTAGAGACAAAGGGAGGGGTGAAGAGCCTGAGGCATTCGGGGCCCACAGGGAAAGGTCCATTCGGGTTCAGACGGCCCTGGAGTCAGGACGGAAGAAGTCCAGGAGCATGCGAGAAGAGGCACCGTTCCCCACCCAGCCGTCTCTGCCCCGTGGTCCGGCCTTTACCGTGCATGTGGTCAGGAGCCAGCCAATGATGGCCCATCGGGGCAGGATGTCTGAACTCAGCACTTCGTTGGAAGGGTGGACTACCCCACAGATGTAGCGAATGAGGTCACAGCGCAGGGACTGACTGTCAGGGGTTGAGAGGTACTGGCGCTGGAACCAATCCTGGTATCGCTTCTGCTGGCCAAATCGCACCTAGGGAGGAGGAGTGGGGAGGAGAGTGGTGAGTGGGAGCCGGGACCGTGTCCTTGTGACAACTAAGCTCTTTGTGTCTCCAGCGCCCTCTCCTCTTGGGGACGTCCTGATCTTAACTCTCCAGCTGGCCTGGTGATCAGGGGTTCGCGCACCCCTGCAGCTGGCCTCATGACACACTGGCCTCCCAAAGCAGCTGCAGCCCGATCTGGCTGCTAATGCTCATCGCTGCTTCTCTGGCCAGAAGCCTCAGCTTTTCTCCCTTTCTGGAGCTACAGATGAATGTGAAAGAATGTTCCTGGAGAGCAAGTGTTAAGCCAGGCCACCACTGAGTACTGACTGCTTCCTGACGCAGGATGACTGAACAGGACTGTTACAAGGCGCAAACTCTCCAGGCCTGGCAGCAAGTCCTTCCCCAGACACACCTCAAATGTTTACAAACCACAACACCAGAGCCAGATGTGGAGGCCCATATCTGAAATTCCCGCACTCCAAAAGCTGATATAAGAGAACGGCCAAAAGATCAAAGATAACCGGACTACTACCCTGTCTCAAACCAGGCACCTAATAACCACACAGCAGCACTCAATGGGGCAGATCTGGAATTCTCTTCTAGTACCCTCTCAGAAAACATCAAAATAGATCAAAAAGGTTAACAAGATGCTTCCAGGTCAACACTGTGGACCAGAACTTGTGGCAGCAACAGTGGTTGAGCACCTGGAATACAGCAATGGTGGCAAAGATACTAAATGTTAACATATAGATGTGTGATGGCTAGTTTTATGGCATAAGCCAGAGTCGTTCTGGAAGACGGAACCACAGCTGGAGAAATGCCCCACCAGGCTGGCCTGTGGACAAGGAAAGCTGTGGTGCATTTTCTTGATTGGTGTGTGATTTGGCAGGGCCCAGGTCTCTGTGGGTGGTGCCACCCAGGGGCTGGTGGTCCTGGGCATTATAGAAAGCAGGCTGAACAAGCCGTGAGAACTAGCAAGTAAGCAGCACCTTCCAGGGCTCCTGCCTCCAGGTTCCTGCCCTGCTTGAGTTCCTGTTCTGACTTCCGGCAGTGGTAAACTGGAAGTGTAAGACAAAGTAACCATTCCCTTTCCAAGTTGCTTCTGTTCATGGTATTTTATGACAATAAAAGAAACCCTCACTAAGACAGTATGTATATGCTCTAAATGCGGCCTTTTCAGAGACACAATGTTGTGAAGTAGTCCAAGCTAGCCTGGAACTGGAGATCCTCGTGCCTCAGGGTCCCAATCCATGTGCCATCCCATCCCACTACAATTTGCTTTTTCTTTTCTTTCTTTTGAGACAGTCTCACTAGGTGGCCCTAGCTGGCTTTGAATACATAAAGATCTGCCCACTTCTGCTTCTCAAGTGCTGGGATGGAAATGTCAAGCGAATACCACCATGTCCAGCATTTTTTGTTACTGTTTTTCTTTAAAAGAAGACCGGGTCTCATGTAGCCCAGGCTGTCTTTGAACTTGTACCAGTCCTCCCGCATCATCCTTCTGAGTGCTGGGATTGTAGGCAGGCGCCTCTACAATTCCTTTGTCCACAAACATCCTCAGAGACAGGAAAAGCACGGTCCTCGGACATTCTTACCACAGTGCAGCCACGTTTGGAAACCAGAGACCACAGCCTACACCACAGCCTACACTGCAGACAGACACCTGGGCACAAACACTGGAAAGGCTGCTTCTAAAAACAAACTTCAACAGGGCTGGATTCTGCCTCGCTTCTTCAGCACTCTACCTCGAATGCTTCCGCTAACATTTTTTTAGGGTACTGTGCAATGTGCAGGCATAGACTGCACCAGGGAAACCCCCAAAAAGGTAAGGGACTTCGCCACTGTTGTGTGGGGGCGGTAATCCGCGGTGTCAAATCTGCAGGGAGCTCAGCTAACACCGGACACAGATCATCTCACCCGGGACGTCATGAAGAGGAGCTTCGTCTCCATGTCTGGGGTTAGACGACAGGCTAGAAACTTTCGGGATGTTCTCGACTGAAGTAGCTGCAGGATACCTGAACCAAGTGTAAAAGAGAAGTAAGAGGCCAGAGAAATGGGAGGCAGAAGAGGAAACCGCCGGGCCGGGGCAGGTGTGGTTTTGCTCACGGTCCTATTCCGTGACGTGCCCGGGAAGCGGAGCAAAGGCACACGAGCTGGCCACCGGTCACACTGACTGCGGCGCTTCCCTTCAGCCGGCCTCCCAAAGCCCGACACCCATGTTTTCATAGTTACAAGTAGATGGGAAATTCAGGGGGAAATGTGACAAGTCTGTTTTTGGTTTGTTTTGAGACAGGGTTTCTCTGTGTAACTAACAGCTCTGGCTGTCCTGAAACTCACTCTGTAGCCCAGGCTGGCCTCAAACTCATAGAGATCCGCCTGCCTCTGCCTCCCGAGTGCTGGGATTAAAGGTGTGCGCCACCACCGCCCGGCTAATCCTGGAAGTCTTAGCCAGACTTCCTGTTCCTAAGGGTGGCACTCTGAGGTCCTAGCACCAACGTGACTTAGCGGCACAGCCGTACACTGGGCAGTCAGAAAGACTGTCTCCAAATCCTGCCTGTCACTGCCTAGCTGGCCCAAGCAGGCGGCTTCATCTCTTTGAACCTCACTTGCCTGTGTAGAAGTAAAACACTCATCTTAAGGGCTATACAGATGATTAAAGGAGCTGGCACACACCCTCTGAGGAGGAGGAGCCCCGAGCAACCCAGCACATGCTTAAAGTCTCAGAGTAGCCCACAGCAGCAGCACCCTCCTGACAGCCTTCAGCGTGTGTGCGTGTGCGTGTGCGTGTGTGTGTGTACATCTGTGTTATGTGTGAGGAGGAATGAAGCTATAGAATACAAAAGGATTCTGGGAAAGTCAGACCCGAAAGACCTTGCCAGGGGAAGACACACACACACAAAGCAAACAGACCCCTGTGATGAGAGGCAGGACCATTTCTTTGTCTTCTCTATAGCTCTAGGAATCAAACTCAGCACACTGTAGGTGCTTTACCACTGTGCCACATCTTGGGAGCCATTCTTCCAGGACTAATAAGACCCTCTGCTGACTCCACCCTGTCAACCACAGTGAAGCCAGAGACTGGTCATCCATCACCCTCTCAAGGAGCTCTGGGAAGGAAGAGGATCACGGCTTTCTATCCACATTTGTGTTTTAAATTTTTCTTCCATTTTAATTTTCTGATGTGCATATGTGGACTCACATGTGTCATAGTGGGTGTGTAGAGGTCAGAGAATAACTTTGGGAGTCAACTTCTTTGCCTTCCCCCATGTGGGGTTCTGGAGACTGAATTCGGGTCATTAGGCTTAGCAGCAACGGCCTTTATGAGCCATCTTGAGGCCTTGTCTCTTTGTTTTTAATTAAATGGCAGCTGGAGGCAGGTAAGCAGGGCCCAGTCAGGAACTGTTCCGTGGCCTGCCATTCCCATGCCCAGCTGTACTCGGCCAAGTGTGTCCTACCTCAAGCTTTCTCTGATTAAATCTCTCCAACAAACCTCCAGCCCTTCAAATCCACTCAAAACAACAAGGACAAGGCCAGGCGGTGGTGGCACACACCTTTAATCCCTGCACTTGGGAGGCAGAGGCAGGCGGATCTCTGTGAGTTCAAGGCCAGCCTAGGATACAGAGTGAGATCCAGCCAGAACAGGCTCCAAAGCTACACAGAGAAACCCTATCTCAAAAAAACAAAACAAAACCAAACCCAAACAAACAAGGGCAGGGCACACCCAGGGGCTTACTCACCTGTAAACTGAGGACTCAAAGCCTGAGGGTTATGGATGATATCCTTCCAGAGCAGTTCAAATTCTGGTATCCTAGCAACATTCTGAAGTAATCTTACAAGGTCCCGGCCAATCATCAAACATTCCATGAACTGAAAGGGAGGGAGGATGGAGAATGGGGAGTAGGAAAGACAATAAAAACATGCATTGTTCACCTTCTAGATGGAGGACAAAGTATAGCGCGTTCTATGGAGGGGAAAGATGGCTGAAGGGACCATGACACGATTCCTTCCGGAGTCAAGGGATTGGTTGTGCGGCTGAAACTGGGGACCACAAGAAAGAGGGGAGCCCTGCTGACTCTCCCATCAATCAAGCACCCTCTCCATTTGAAGTTGCTTTGATTCAGTTCAAGGGAACCAAATTCCAAAAGTATGGGACTGGGGAGCAACACCCCACATATCCTACCCCAACGTTCTGTCCAACAGAAAAGACAATTTGTAATGAAAGAAATGATCTATATATCTGTGTGGTCCAAACAATATTGATTAAAAGCATGTGCCTACACAATTATGTGAATATATTTCTAAGATTTTTGAGATACTGTTTCTCTGTGTAGCCTTGGCTGTCCTGGAACTTGCTCAAACTCATAGAGATCCACCTGC
This sequence comes from Peromyscus maniculatus bairdii, assembly GCF_049852395.1. Lineage (NCBI taxonomy): Eukaryota > Metazoa > Chordata > Mammalia > Rodentia > Cricetidae > Peromyscus > Peromyscus maniculatus. The sequence continues at coordinate 70,885,376 of NC_134857.1, forward strand.
CTCTGCCTCCCACAGTACTGGGATTAAAGCGAGTGCCATCACCAACTGGCTTTGAAGTTGTTTGTTTTTTAAGATTGTGTAGCCCTGGCTGTCCTGGATTTCACTCTGTAGACCAGGCTGGCCTGGAACTTACAGAGATCCACCTGCCTCTGCCTCCTGAGTGCTGGGATTGAAGGTGTGTGTGGGCCACCACATCTAGCAAGATTTACTTTTATATTATGTATATCAGTGTTTTGCCCACATGTGCCCACAGAGGCCATTAACAGAGTGCTAGATCCCCTGGAACTGGAACTGCAGATATCGGTGAGCCACCACGTGGGTGTTGGGAACCAAATCCAGGTCCTCTGCAAGAGTGGCATCTGATCTAACTACCGAACTTTAAAGTTTTACCTGATAGTGCTTTTAACTTAAATTTTCTTATGTGGCCGGCCAGTGGCCTCATAGTAGCTTAGATTTAGGATATCTCTCTTGGGAGAAACTGTAGTAAATAATTCATAATCCACACAAGTAAACATGTCAATTACTTCCGGGTTAGGTGGGGCTGATGTAACAGTAGGCATACAAGAATAGCTGTGTTGTACAACGACGTAAACCGAAACTGACCAGAAAAACCCTGGATGCCAGCATTATGAGTGACGTTTTTAGGAGCAAGGGGTATTCCATGCCAACTCCCTGTCCTTTACTTCTGAGCTGTCTAGGGATGATGAAAATACCACATCTAAACCACCTGCACCTCCAACAAGGGATCTCTGGCCCAGATGCATAAAGGCCATTGGGATACCACATCTAGATATCACTTCCTCATACTGATGTTGTTCTGTTCCCTCACCCGTTCCCGAAGCAAGGAGATACAGAAGTCAACTTCCTTCTGCCGAAGGGTCTGGAGCTGGGCAGTCCCATGGTGGTCCACGATCAGTCGGAGGTATGTGTACACAGCCATGGCGATGAGGATGCTGCTCTTCAGGACCCACTCCCTGCAGGAAGGGAAGACACTGCACCTACCTCCTGCCTAGACCCACTTGCTCCACTGGCCTGCACCTCAAACTCCTCGGATGTGCACACACTGAGAATGGCTTCCATCTTTTGAAGGTTTTCTCAGGTGTTATTAACTAACTACGAGTTGACTAAGGTAAAGGTAACTAATTTTCTTTACTAGAAAAATGCCCAACAAAGGTAGGTGCTGAATGAAATCAACCTCTTCTAACAAAAGCATTTTCACAGCTGCCAATTAAAAACTGTTTGTTGACTCATTCATCCACCACGGCCCATCATATGCGAAGCGGTGTTAGATGAGGCACGAACAGAGGCAAGCTGCGTTTCTCCTGCTCAGCTATGGAGCGTGTTTTCTGTGTCAGTAATTCTCTTAAGTGTGACGCAAGGGCCTCTGGGGAATTCCAGGACCCTTTCAGGACCCGGAGTTCTGAGAACACACTGTGCTAGCCCTCGATCGAGCTTATTATAGTCAACCATGCCACAAACCTTTCCCTGGCTCTAGCCACCAACCCCACCCTCAGATAATGAGTCACCTGCCCGAAACCCTAAACCAAAGTCTGGGAGGTTGTTGCAGGGTGGGGGTGGGCGTGCGACACCTGAATTTAGACGGTAAAGCCCACTTTTCCGGAGTTTTAGATTTTCCCTGGAAAACAGTGAGGAAAGCATGATCTGTTCCAAAGGGGCACCGGGAAGCCACAGTGGGGAGGTTCCCAGCATCCTAAGGCTGCCTCCAAGTGCCAAGTAGTTTGTAATTGCTTTGACACCCCTGCTGGGAGGCAGAGAACTGGAGGAAGAGGTTAATTACTACAACCAGGCAACATCCTGGTTCAGGAAAAGTAATCAAGCCACTTAATTAACTGAAAGACTATGGCTTTTCTTTTCTTTTGTTGTCTTCTTTTCTCTTTTTCTTTTGGGTATGTGAGTCGCTTCTGTTTTTTGAGACAGGGTCTTGCTAGATAGCCCAGGCTAGACTTGAATCCACAGTAATCCTCCTGCCTCAGTCTCCCAAATGCGAGGATTACAGGCATGCACTACAATGCCCAGCACTGTCCTGTTTTCACAGAATGGAAATGCTACTCAAGGACACATACTTCCTTTTACCCCCACATCCCTAAAAATACTTGGAAAGGTCAGGTAAACAGGATGGTAAGCTAGAACACATTTGAAATGCCAAGGCAGTCCCTTTCACCACAAATGTGAAGGGGCTGGGCAGCAAGGCGCTGCTAGGTGACCTGCATGGGAAATTCAGCTCTAAGGGATGACGGACAGAATCTGACACCAGGAACAGAACGAGAAGATCACTTCTGAGGAGGACTCCTTCCTAGCAGAGGGGAGGACAAATCTGACCACGAGGATGGAATAACGAGGAGGAGAGGGAGATGGAAGTGAGGCCCTCTAGCCAAAGGGAGTCGAGAAACAAGAGATCTAAAGAGAAGCAGAGGCCTAGGTAAGAAACTGCTAGAAGCCCCATTGCTAGTGATGACACCAGCCCCAGGCCAGCCGCAGAACTGCGCTCGGGGCACTAGGTGGCGCTGCACAGCAGGCCTGGACAGAGCATAGCTTTGATTATGAAGAGAACCATGTTTTAAACTGAAACAAATATGGACAGTATTAGGCCTCTTAGTCATTTGACTATTGGATGTCCTTACTCTGAAAGAGACGCTAGAATTAAGTGAGGCAGAAACTGGGAACACAGGCCAAGGTGAAGCCATAAGCAAATTTACATAATAGAACAGCCCTCCCACCCTCCCCAGGCCGTCACTTTGATGGGGAAGAGGAGCCAGAAAGTCAAACGTGCCCCTGTATCACCTTCTAGGAGGAGTCTCTGCTCTCTATTACTTCTTCACCCACCCTGGGCCATTCCAAAAAAGAGCATGTGCTGGACTGAGAAGCTTGGAAGGGAGATGAGGTACCTCCAGGCTCGAGTGGTTGGCTGGCCCCCTCTACTGAGCTCATTTTCCCCCAGCTCCCCCAAAATATAAACATTCCAAGGAGGTCTGGGTCAAAAATAAACCCTTATCAGATGAAACCAGTTTTTCCTGGGCTCTGAGATATTTCAGCAAGGTCCCTCTTTCCCACTCCTCATCCCTTGGGACACTGTGGCATGAGTCCTTCCATCTGCCACCTTCCCACTGCATCAGAGTACCCTACAGCCACGAGCCTTCCTTCCCATGTCCCATACTCACACCCCTCACGGCCGTATCTGGTCTTGCCCCACCCTTCACGGTAGACTCTACCTCTGCTCCGTCAGGATATCCAGAACACTTTCTGCCAACCAGATATTTTTGGCTGTAACATCGCCACCTGATGTCAAGGGGATGGGAGGGGGAAGAATCAGAATACAGTAGCTCTGATTAGCAACTCAGCTAATCGAACCAACAAACCTCTTCACTCATCCTGCCGGTCCACCCAGGTATCTCACCACCACTGCCCTGAATGCTAGAATAACCTCTCTCTCTCCTTCCAGGCTTTCAAGGTTTCCCCTTTGCCTTGAGAGAAAGGAAAAGAATGCTCTGATTTTCTAGAACTGCTACTTTACCAGAGCCGATATTTTCCTATCCACCAGGAAATGCAGAGGGAATGCTTTGTCCTTGAAAAGTAATGTCTCAGACAAACTGAAGCCCCAGTTGAAAAGCAAAATGTGCACTGGGGCCTAAGAGATGCGGGGAGCTGGCACAGCAGCCGTCTAGTGTCCGGGTGTCAGGGCGGGATTCAGGATCCTGACAGGCTAAGGGGCGGGTGTGTGTGTGTGTGTGTGTGTCTGTGTGTGTGTGTGAGTGTGTGTGTGTGTGTGTGTGTGTGTGTGTGTGTGTGTGCGCGCGCGTTATTTCTAGACACCAGTCTTTGGATCTTGCTACTGAACTTCCTGGAGCAGAATTAACAGGCAGTGTTGCCAGACAGCCACGCTGGGATGAGAAGTGGGGCTGGGGTGTCAACGAAAAGGAGGTGCCGAGAAAGAGTAAGAATACACAGCACACCAATGTCACACACCGCCCCGGGTCTCAGGGAAAAAATTCAGTGTTCACATAGTCATATCACAACCACTGGGGGCCGTCCACACTGAGCAGGGATCTCAGTGTTAGAGAGAGCCCTAAAGAGAGGCAAAGCACAGCCAGGTATGATGGTGCAGGCCTGTACCATCGGCGCCGAGGACGCTGACGCAGGACTGGGAATGTGAGGCCAGCCCCGGGCTACACAGCAAGACTTTTTTCATTTCAAAAAAGGGGAGGGGGGAGAAAGGGTGAGTGGAGTTGAGCATGGTACATTGTAGTGGTAGAGTGCTTGCCTAAACATATGAGGTCTTAGGTTCAATTCTCACCACCATAAGAAACAAAACAAAAAGACAGGCACCAATGGGCATTGGTGAAGCAGAGCTGCAGGTTGGCCTCGTTTTTATCTATCATTAATACTTTGTTTGCTTTCTTGTTTTTAACAGGAAAACAAAACACAAGCGATCTCAAAAGCAGAAGAGATGGCTTGGGCAGACCTTTCCATAGTCAATATTTCAGACAGAAGTCATTGATGCCAAGATTAAAAAAAACCCTAAATGTCAGGGACTATTCTGTGACACTGTCCCTCAGACTGGCCCTCGTCAGTTGCCAAAATCACTAGGGAGCCAGTGTTTAGAACAGGGGTGAAGCCAGGGAAAACAGAAAGGCAGAGAGCACATGGCTTCCTTCTTTCTCACTGCCTCCTTCCTGATCTAGAAGCTCCTAACTCCAGGGTGGTGACTGGCTAATAGAGCCAAACACCTGGTCAGGTCTTAATTTAGCAGGAAAGAAATGAAATCAAGACAAGACTCATTGATTCATAAGCCCCCTGTGATTTTTCAATCCATTTTTTTTCCTGCAACGTATGTGGCCAGAAGATGTCTACATCAGGGTCCAAGACCCCATCCATCAAGTTCCGTAGGTACTTAAGCATCCTCCGTTGTCTAGGCTTATCTCTGGGCTCCTTCCTTCCCTTTCCTCTTCGCTCCTGCCAACAAGCTTACCTGCAATCTGCTTCATAAATGTCATGCAAACGCCGTCAGCTCCCAGAACGCCACTCTTCACCAGTTCCCGAACCAACCACACCAACTACAGGAGAGGAAAAGACATACAGAGCAGCGATGTGAGTCTGAAAAAGTGGCTAACTGAGTCACCTACAATTTAGGTGCACAGTAACAGCTGCAGCCCACACCCTCTCCCTTCAGGACCCACCTCCAGCCTATACCACTGAGCTCGGCTCTTTTCTTGTTTGGGGCTGGAGACTGAACCCTTCCATGTGCATGCTAAGCACATGCTCTATCCCTGAGTTACACTCCAGCCTTCCTCTTCTTTCTTTTTCTGGCCTTACCTGAGTACGACAGGTATCTTGCAACTTCAAATACTTCTCCATGAGTATCTGGTTGATCTTGTTCAGGACAATGTTCATACCATCACGACTCACCAGAGCCAAGTCCCGGTAACACTGTGAGAAGTAAGGCTTGTGAGCAGCCAGCAAGCTAAGACCTTTTCCCCACAGTCACCCGGCCAACCCCAAGCCAGCCAGTCTCTTCAATAACAACAGTGGGATACTGAGTGGCAACAGAACACATTGCATTCTGGACTCTTTCCTCTACACGGCTTCTCCATTCCAAAACTGCCCTCCGCTCTGCCTCCTGGGTTAGGGAAAAGGACTAAAAGATTCTCTAATAAGGCAAGAAAGCCTGCTGGGCACAGCTCCTGGTCCTGTCCCTGTCCCCCAACCTCCCTTTTCAGGAAGTGTCACACTGTTTGATGCCACAAGCTGAGCAAACCCAGGTGGGAGCCATCTGCGTTTCATCTGCCAGTGAAAGGTCACTGAAAATGGGTTTGGGTGAAAGTCAAAAAGAAACCCAGAGGTTTGTAGACTTGCTGTAACCCAGTCAGATGCAGCAGAGGGAATATTAAGGGACGAGGGTCTGGGAAAAAAAAACAGAAATAAAGTTGAACTTTCTTAGCTTGATATAGTGGCACATGCCCAAAGCCCAGCATTTGGGGGTTCAGGGAGGGGAATCACAAGTTCAAGGCCAGCCTGAGATACAAAGTGAGACTCTTGCTTAAAACCAAAACCAAACACTTCCTTGTTTGTTTCAGACAGAGCCTTACATGGTAGCTCAGGCTGTCCTGGAACTCACTATGTATGGCAAGCCTTCTGTCTCAGCCTCCTGAGATTACAGATATGTGCTAGTGCAGCCACTCAAGGCCGGACGTGGTGCCGCACAACATTTTTTTTAATGACTGATTTATTTTTATTTTATATGCACTGGTGTTTTGCTCACATGTATGTCTGAGGGTATAGGGTCACCCAGAACCGGAACAACACAGCTGTGAGCTGCCATGTGGCAGATGGGAATTGGACCCAGGTCCTCTGGAAGAGCAGCCAGTGCTCTTAACCACTGAGCCATCTCTCCAGCCCTGGTGGTATACAGCTTTAATTCTGGCACACAGGAGGTAGAGGTTCCAGGCCAGTCCGGGCTACATGGAGAAACCTTGTCTCAGGGGCAATAAACAAAAGCAAACAAACAAAACAAAACTTTTAACCCAGAGACTGAACTCTGAACTTGTCTGAGACAGAGGAATTATCAGGCTTTGTATGGCTAGGGCTTTTACCCACTCAGGCAGCTTGCCGACCCCCAAACATGAACTTTATTAGACTTTTCTCTTGAATGCCAAGTTTTGAAAGGGGGGGGGTCCCTGCAGCATCCTCAGCCCTGGGTGGAGGAAGTGTATAAGTTTCTTCTGAGTCACTGCTTCCCTTTCCCTTAGAGCTTTTCCTACCCTGCCTCTCCATCAATGAGGTCAGGCCTTAGGGAAGCTCATTAGCTGCCTCCCCCACCTGCTGAGTTCTATCCTGGCAGGGTCCCAGCCAAAGGGCAAAACTTCAGTGGAGAGCTTCTGAGCTAGACAGAAACATCAGAAGGCTGGGTGCAGAGACGGCAGATGAACAATAAACCAGGTGGTGGCGCTCACCTTTAATCCCAGTACTGGGGAGGCAGAGACAGGTGGATCTTAGTGAGTTCGAGGCCAGCCAGGGCTACACAGAGAAACCCTGTCTCAAAAAAACAAAAACAAAATAAAGCCCCCACCACCACCAAAAAAGATTAACAATAAGTCGGGTGTGGAGATTCCTGCCTGTCCTCTCAACACTTGGGCAGGAAGGAAAATCAGGAGTTCAAGACCATCCTCAACTACACAGTAAGTCTGAGGGCAGTCTGAGCCACATGAGGCCCAGCCAAGAAAGAAAGGAAGGGAGGAGGCAGAGAGCGAGAGAGAAAAGAAAGAATGACGTCATGATCGCGACACAGGGCGGGACCCTAACCACTGATATTTGCACACCTGCAATGGTGGTGCCCGCCTTTAGTCCCAGCACCCGGGAGGCAGAGGAAAGAAGATCTCTGAGTTCGAGGCCAGCCTGGGCTACAGAGCGAGTTCTAGGACAGTCAGGGCTACACAGAGAAACCCTGTCTCGAAAAACAAAAAAACCAAAACCAAAACCAAAAGCAGATTCCATGCCTTTTTTATGAGGGCTTTTTGTTTCTTTTTGTTTGGATGCTTTTTATCTTAGTGATTTTGTTTGTTTGTTTGTTTTGATTTTCATTGTGTGTATGGGTTTTTATTTGTATGTTTGTGGCAGTTTTTTTGAGATAGGATCTCTCTCCATAGTCCTGGCTGTGCTGGAACTCACAGAGATCCCCCTGCCTTTGCCTCCCAAGGGTTGGGATTAGTCATGTGACACCATGCCCAGCCATCATTTCTGTAGTTTTGTTTTTGTTTTAGAGAGAGAGCTGGGGCAAGAGTGCTGGATGGTGGTGTCACATGACTTTAATCCCAGGACTGTTTCACAGAAACCCTGCCTCAAAACCAAACCAAACCAAACCAACAAACAACAAACAAAATAGAGAGAGAACACAAAAAGTTAGGTGGGGAGGGGGATGGGGAGGGGAGGAGTTGGAGGAGAGGACAAATAATCAAAAAAAAAATTGAAGAAAAAATGAGCAACAATAGTAATAGCCAACACTCACCGACGGCAGCGTGAACTTTGTCTATGTTACTGCACTGGGTAAATCTAAACCCCTTTGAAACAGATGCTAGTTATTGTCTTTGTACAGGTGAGGAAGTAGCCACAGGAAGAGGGAGGGGGGAGGGGGGAGGGGAGGAGGGGAGAGGAGGGGAGGGCAGGACAGGGCAGGACAGACAGGACAGAACAGGACAGGGGAGAGGAGACAAGAGTTTGGGGAAAACCAGCATTAAACCCAGGCAGTGATCATATCTATAATCCCAGCTACAGCATGAGATCTCATCACAAAACAGACAGACAAATCCAGGCAATCTAATTTCAAATACTATGCTTAACCACCTCAAAAACAAATATGAAAACTAACTAAAGGAGACAAGACCGCCAGAGATGGAGGGGAGAATTACGACAGCCTGAAGGTACTCCATTTGCAAACTCACCCACCCTAAGCGTTCCAAGTGTGGTCCTCACTACCAACAGCTCTTTGGCCTTAGTGGGATGGGGGCTCTAACAAGATTTGTTCTCATCATTCTCCCCGCCTCTTCTGCCCTCAAGTCTAACTGCTCTGATGAAAAAAATATCAACAGAGATTCTTCATGTGCCACAAATTTCTCATACCCAAAGGAGAATTTATCCTGACTCTATCTAGGGGGTAGACTGTTGAGAGATTAAGAACAAAAACCACAAGGGAGTGAGCACAAGACAGGCGGCCCAGTTCTGCTGACATACTGGTTATCAAAGTGGAAGAGTACATTCTGGAGACTCCTCACAGGTAAGTCACTGAATGTCCTAAAGAAACGGGAGGGAGAGGGAGAAAGAAAAACCCGTGCTGAGCTAACCACATCAGAGCCTTGTCTGCTCAAACGAAAGGAGAATACCAGAAACATAGCCCAGACTCAGGACAGGGAAGGAGGGCCAATTTTTCAGGAGGTATGAGGCCAGACGAAGAGCCGTGATACTGTCTGCCTAATTCCACCTTCCACCAGGGATCTTTATCGGTTGTAACCGCTGATAACATGGCAGCTGGGTACCCACAGTACCATGTGCCCTACGCTGCCAGCTGTCGGAACCTCTGTGCCAGCTTGCTGACTGCTTTGGAAGAGAAGCAGATGGGAAGAAAAACGAAAACAAAACAAAACACACAAGAGCAGCGATCTCAGACAAAAGAAAAAGGACAGGGTGGTAGAGAGAGAGGCAGCGTCAGCCTGGCCCTGCCGAGGACAGTGACCCAGCAGCTCCAGCCTTCCCCAGACCACCCGCAATGAGAGCCTAGACCAAAGCCTAGGAATGAGTCTAGGAACATCTGAGGGAGAGGGACTTGGGCACGGATGCCAGGGTTTTTCGGATGCCAGGGTTTTTCCAGTTAACGTTTTTCATTGATGAAGAACCTGCAGAGGTGAGATCCCAGCTTAGCCTCCGTTCATCACATCAGCCCTTACTCCAGATACTTAGCTCAGACCCCAGATAAATAAACTCAAAAGGTATAAAGCATCCATCTAAGAGTTGCCAGAGGGAGGCGTAACTGGGATGAAGTTCAGCCATGCCTACTGTACTCTCCATCAATGCCTTATCTGCATTCTCTTTTTAAAATTACTATCGCTGTGCATACACCGTGCTGTGCATGCACATGCTACAGGCACATGAGAAGACAACTTTCCGGAGTTCTTCTCCCTTTGATCTGGGGACCAAACTCAGTCACCAGGTTTACAAACAAACGAGTTTGGCTGCTGAGCCATCTTTCGGGTCCCTTACCTGCAACATCTCTAGCTCATCTGTTTCACCCACCTACCCATCCACTGACAAGTTCCTAAGAGCTGATCCTAACTCCTGAGCTTGCTTACCACCGTCCAGGCCTCAGAAGCTCCCAACTTACTCTTCCCACCCAAGATTCTTGACTCAGTTTCCACAACTATCTTTATCATCCATGCTTCATAACTCTATGCCTACAAGACCCAGGAACAAGTAAACCTTAAATCTACCCTGGATTTCTGTGCAAAGGCAAAATTACCCCCCCCCCCCAAAAAAAAACCCTAGAAAACAGTCTTCTTGCTTAAGCTAAACTCTAAGACAACACATTAAGACCCGTCCTTGTCAGCAGCTCCTGCCAGGAACTTCTGCCCGAAGCAGAGAAGGGTCAAGAACTGGGCAGACTTGCCACTAATTCTTCCGCCAGTCTGACCCGGCTCAAGTGTCCAAATGACTCACTACTGACAGGTCCTCCCTCATCTAAGACTACTGTATCGTGCTTGCCTAAAGAGGTCTGACCTAGGCACCCGCAGGTAGCGGATTTACTTAGACACCTTCAGCACATGGACATGAACCTGTGCAGCTGCCGTCAGTTATGAAACCCAAAACAAGATGGTTCAGCTCCCTTGGGAGCACGGGCCTGCCACCCTGCAAACAAGGAGAAAACTCCAGTCCTCACTAGACTCCGGGGGCCACACTCATGGCACAACATACACCGACGCTGCAGAACCTGTGGCCTCTCACCAAGCCGGGCAAGAGAAGGGAGACAGCGGTCACAGCCTGCTCCCCTCCCAGAAGCTCACTGATTGACCCTGGCAGACTCAGACCTCACCTTTCCCAGAAGGCGAGGCTAATCTGCACTGAGATGACTTCCACCTTATTGTTTTGTTTGTTTGTTATAGGTAAGGTCTTATGTTGTAATGCAGGCTGGCCTGGAGCTTATTTTGTTATTTGTATGTGTGTTTGCCTGTACAAGTTTATGTACACCATGTGTGTGCCATGCCTTGGAGGCCAATGAGGGTGTCAGATCCCCTGGAACTGGAGTTGCAGGCAGTTGTGAGCTGTGATATGGATTCTGGGAACTGAAGCTGGGTCTTTGGTAAGAGCAGTGTATGCTCTTAACCATTGAGCCATCTCTCCAGCCAATTTTTATTTTATTTTATTATTTATTTATTTGTTTGTTTGTTTGTTTGATGTGAGACAGGGTTTCTCTGTGCAGCCCTAGCTGTCCTGGAACTAGCTCTGTAGCCCAGGCTGGCCTCGAACTCACAGAGATCCGCCTGCCTCTGCCTCCTGAGCACTAGGATTAAAGGCGTGCGCCACCACTGCTCAGCCATTTTTTTGTTTGTTTTTTTGTTGTTTTTTTGAGACAGGGTTCCTCTGTTTTTGGTTTTTGGTGCCTGTCCTGGATCTCACTAGATCTCTGTAGACCAGGCTGGCCTCGAACTCACAGAGATCTGCCTGGCTCTGCTTCCCAAGTGCTGGGACTAAACCACTGCCCGGCCCACCCATTTTTTATTTCTAAAAATCTACTTATTTATTTAACTTACTGGCTTGGTAGTTGGTATGTAGCTCTAACTGGCCTTGAACTCAGGGCAATCCTTCTATCTTAACTTCCCAACTACTGATCTTACAGGCATGTATCACCATGCCCAGTTTAGTTGGGGTAGCGGGAACTGGGGCTCAAACCCAGGGCCTCACACTGCTACACAGCACTAACACTGAGCTACATCCAATCAGATTTTTTAAAAATTTTATGTTGTGTGTGTGTGTGTGTGTGTGTGTGTGTGTGTGTGTGTGTGTGTGTGTAAGGAGGGGGGAGAATGAATGAACTGGACACCTTTTGGGAGACTGTCCCCTCCCTCTACTATAGGTCAGAGGATCAAACTCAAACTCAGGTCATCAGGCTTATGTGGCAAGTACATCTGCCAGCTGAGCCATCTCACTGGCCCTTAAATCCGATTTTAATTACAATACCTATAAAAATACATACTAGAGGAAATCAAATCACAGCCCTCACTTATCCACCTTCATCTTTGCCAGCAAGGTCTTTAAAAGCAGGGGAGCTCCTATTACTGCTTGGCACCACCACACCAATGTCATCCATTTATCTCTAAAAATCCGGGTGACACATTCACTGAGATGAAAACCCCGTGTGTGAGAGGCCGAGGGGAGGAGCTCTAGGTCGGCCTGGAACATGTCTCAAAAGGAGAAAGAAGAGAAAGGGGAAAAGCACAGATGGAATTCTACCTAACGAAGTTCAAAATGACTGGTCTTTCTCCTGGGGAAGCAAGACCACGTGAAGAACTACCGTCCAGTCCTTCATCTTCACAGGCACCAGCTGGCATCAGAGAAGTATGAACACAGCAGGTCCCCACATCCACACATGCTTCACTGATACAAGCATCTCTGCCGGGTACCAGGAGCACCCTGTCTGTATCCCTTAGAATGAGACTCCTTTGGTTATCCCTGAACAAGTGGCAACATGGCTAGGTTCCCAGGTACCTTGTGGAGGAGCTGCAGTCTAGAGGGAGAAAGCTACAGAAGCCTCACAGGGTTCGGACACACGAAACGAAACAGATCAACGGATAGAGCAGAGTACTACAGCAGGCCAACGGCGCGTCTAATTCCCTCCACGCCAGCTGTGCTCAGGAAGGGCCAAGAACCAGTCCCCTCACTCTTCACATCTGTCACTGGGGTCCAGCCGGAGTCCAACCTGAACCGTTATGCCCAGACTCAAAAGATACAAAGTTGCTGGAAAGGAGCTCTCTGGAGAAAGAGAAGACTTAATTTATAAAAAGAACAGAATCCAGAGAAACTATCCCGCTGGTCCTGAGCCTTGGCGGAGCCTCTTCTGTCTATGAAAAGGCCAGGCTGGTTTCCGGCAATACTCATTAGGAAGTCAGGCTCCACTGTGCTCTGGTGTTTTCTTAATCATTACATTAAGTTATTTAATCTAAAGGTTACATGCTACAATTTTAAGGCTGTTTTCTGTCTGTTCTTCTGGGTAAGAGCTCTCACGGGCTTGGCTGTCCTTTATCTTCTTCCATCCCCCAAATTAAATGCCAACCTTTGAGCTTCGTGTCTTACACCTGAAACTTAACATTCATGTTATTCTTATTCTCCTAACTGCTTTTACGTGCCTTTCAGCTTTAGATAACCTGGAGTTAGGAAGGACTCCAGCCAGAGACTAATGAATTCACTCAGAGTAAGAAGGGACTTGAAGCCTGGCGGCGGCGGTGGCAGCAACGGCGGCGGTGGCGGTGGTGGCGCACGCCTTTAATCCCAGCACTCAGGAGGCAGAGTCAGGCGGATCTCTGTGAGTTCGTTCGAGGCCAGCCTGGTCTACAGAGTGAGATCTAGGAAAGGCACAAAGCTACACAGAGAAACCCTGTCTCGAGAAAAAAAAAAAAAAAAAGAAGGGACTTGAGATCACATCTGGAGGACAAGGTGATTCAGCTCTTGTCAAGAGTGTGACGCCACTTCAGTTAAAGGGTAAAGGTCCCATAGATTTATAAGGACCCAGGGAAGAAGTCGCCTTACCTTCTGGGCTTGGGCGGGTTCAGTGAGGACAAGAGTAAACAGGCCTAGGCAGATCTCTTCATGCTGGGGGGGGCCTTTGCACACCTGGAAGGTCAGAGGAAAAAAACGAAGTTGTCACTTACATGTAGCAAGTGCAAGCACAGTTTCTCCTAGAATTCTTGGGACTCTTGAGTAACATTGAATGGAGAAAATCAACTCTCAAATATGATGGTATCCTTCTCTTAAAAGGAATGAGGCACCTATTTCAGGAGATAAGGAAAGGGGAAATTTTACTGCTTCCTCTGACCACCTGAAGCTAGAGCCAGAAAATACAAGAGTGCTTCCTTCAAGTGGGAACAGCAGAGGAGCTGCGGAAACCCTGCAGTGGAGACACATCTGCTCCAGTCACGGCCACAGGCAACCACAGAACCCCGGGGACTTCAGCACAGCGATGATGACACCTGGTCATTTGTGAGTGGTACCTAAGCACTCACTCTGAGAGTCTTCTCATTCTAACTATTCTTTACGTCAGACTACTTTTTCAGTTAACATACTAAATAACAGGATTCACTACAGGATTTTCACACATATTTCATTATTTAATTTTTTTTTAGTATTACCTAAGATGTATATGGTATTGTATGTGTGGATAATACATGTGTGTCTTGTATGCATATGTTCAAGGAGGCCCGAGGTAGCTGACGGGTGTCTTCCTCAATCTCCACCTTTACCTTTTGAAATAGGGCTTCTCACTAAGTCTGAAGCTCATAGATTTGGCTAAGCTGGTCAGCCAACGAGCTTCAGGGAGCCAACTGTTCCCACCACCCTTCATTCCCAGGCTAGGGTCACATGCATTACCCAGGACCCACGCAGGGATCGCCACGCTTGTTCAGAAGGCACTTTACTGACTGTGAGCCGTCAACCTAAGCACATTACCTCAATTCTCTCATTCATTCATTCATGTCTGTGGTGTGTATGTGCACGCACAATGTCACAATGTGACTATGGAGCTCACAGGGCAACTTGTAGGAGTGGGTTCCCCTTCTTCCGTGTGGGTCTCAGGGACTGAACTCAGACAGTCAAGCTCGGAGGCAGAAACCCTTACCCACTGAGCCATCTTGTCAATTGCTATCATATAAATGTCCCCCCCTCCCCCGCCACCCCCATGACAGGGTTTTTCTGTGTAGCTTTGGTGCCTTCCTGGAACTCACTCTGCAGACCAGGCAGGCCTCAAACTCACAGAGATCCACCTGCCTCTACCTCCTCAGTGCTGGGATTAAAGGTGTGCGCCACCACTGCCCAGCCTCATATAAATTTCTTACGTGTGCTATCTAAAATTATTTTAACTGCACAGATTAACAGGTAAAAGATAAAATGTATGTAAGAATGATTTGCAAAGAAACTATAAAACAAGCATTTTTTTTCTTTAAAAACTTTAGTATGGGAGGGCTGGAGAAATGGCTTAGAGGTTAAGAGCACCGACTGCTCTTCCAGAGGTCCTGAGTTCAATTCCCAGCAACCACATGGTGGCTCACAACCATCTGTAATGAGATCTGGCACCCACTTCTGCTTACATAATAAATAAATAAATCTTAAAAAAAAAAAAAAAAAAAAAAAAAAAAAAACTTTAGTATGGGCCGGGCAGTGGAAGCACAGGTTTTTAATCCCAGCACTCGGGAGGCAGAGGCAGGTGGATCTCTGTGAGTTCCAGGTCAGCCTGGTCTAAAGAGCAAGATCCAGGACAGGGACCAAAACTACACGGAGAAACCCTGTCTTGAAAAACAAACAACAGAAGAAACTTCAGTACGTGTGTTGAGTGTGCGCATATACATGACGTTCATGTGGAGGTCAGAGGGTAACTTGCTAGAGTGACTTCTCACCTTCCACCACGTGGTCCCAGGGAACAAACAAGCTGTCACACTCCACAGCAGGAATCACTATCTGTTGAGCCATATTGTTGGTCTCATGTGTTTATATATTTTTTTCAATCTTGGAAACATTTTTTTGCCAGGTATGATGGCACCTGCCCCCCCCCCTTTTTTTTTTGGTTTTTGGAGACAGGCAGCGTCTCTCTGTAGTCCTGGCTGTCCTGGAACACATTCTGTGAGTTCTGGCCTCTAACTCACAGAGATCCTCTTGCCTCTGCCTCCCGAGTGCTGGGATTAAAGGAGTGCACTGCCACTGCCTGGCTTTTTTTTTGGGGGGGGGAGGTGGGGGTGGCACATGCCTTTAATTCCAGCACTTGAGAAACAGACACAAGCTGATCTCTGTAAGTTCAGCCAGCACAATCTATACATCAAGTTCCAGGTCAGCTAGGGCTAAGACCAAGTCTAAAGAAATAAGTTTTTTATAAATTGTCAAAGAAAATCAGAGGACAATTCTTGGGAGTCAGTTCTCTCTTGCTGTCCTATGGAATCCAGGAATGAGAACTCAAGGCTGTGGGGGCTGCGTGCAAAGCCCTTGACCTACTGAGCCACCTGGCCGGCCAACAACTGAGCTTTTAAGTTGTTATGTAAGTCAGGCAAGATGGCACAAGCTTGTGATCACAGCACTTGGGAGGCTGAGGCAGAAGGACCTTGAGTATGGTGCTAGCCTGGATTCTATACTAATTTCAAGGGCCAGTATATATCATATGCTAAGATGGGGTCTCAGAATAAAGGCTCCAAGAAATAGACTCTACTAGGGAGAGAGTAAAAGCTCATTTAAGGAACCAAGATGTGAACTCAGTCCCTTAAGTCCTGGCCACCACCACCATCTTTCCCCCTTCCTGTCTGCTTCTCAGCGCTTCCCCAAGTAGAACGGATGTAAGGAGGACAGGGTACTTACATACGCGTTGAGGGCATCGTTGGCTTCTCGCTCAGAGACACCAGTCGTCATCGATGTCACAATACTCATGCATCTTTCCAGCCTCTGGGGGAGAGATGGGAACACATGGGGAGTGCGTCATAACACTATCTATGAAGTGCTTTGGGCCCCAAAACATTTGTTTTTGCTTTTTGTTTTTGGGGCAGGGTTTCTCTGTGTAGTTTTGCTGCCTGAGATCCGCCTGGCTCTGCCTCTGGGCCACCGCAGCCCGGCCCAAAGACATTTTAAAGCTTCAAGCTTGGTCACCCTGTGACTATGCTTAAAAGAGAAAGAGAAAGAAGAAACTCTGCCAGTAGAAGGGCCACTGACAAATGTGGCAGGGGCAGCGCAGGAGCAGCTGACTTTGGACAACATCACCCATGTGTGCGGCAGCTTGTAGGTAACACCTTCGGGAAGGGCAAAGTCCTAAGACTCACAATGCTGACTACCGTCACAGGAAATTAACAAACGGAGGACAGCCTGCAGGACGTCACCAGAGCCACAGTAAGCAAGTTCCTCTAAGATTAGGAAAGTCCGATGTAGTGGCACATGCTGTAGTCCCAGATAACTGGGAAATCGATTATCTGAGCTCAGGAGTTAAGAACAATGTAGGTAATACGGTATGGTCAGAGTCTGCCCAAAAATACGTGGACAAACATGAAGGTGCATACCTGTTATTTGGGTACTCAAGAAGCTGAGGCAGGGGAATTCTGAGTTCAAGATCAGCCTGGGCTGCATAGCGAAATTTTGTATAATTTTTCTTTAGATTTTAAATATGAAGTCACTAAAAAACTAAGAATCTTTTTTTTTTTTTTTTCCAAGACAGGGTTTCTCTGCGTAGCTTTGCGCCTTTCCTGGAGCTCACTTGGTAGCCCAGGCTGGCCTCGAACTAACAGAGATCCGCCTGGCTCTGCCTCCTGAGTGCTGGGATTAAAGGTGTGCGCCACCGACGCCGGCAGGTGGCGCACACCAGTAGAATTTGCTGAAGGAGGCGGAGGCAGGAGGATCACGAGTTCAAGGCCAGCCTGGGCTACACATTTTAAAAACTAAGAATCTTAACAGTCAAACATAAGGTATAGATCTTGCTTTCATTTCTGACAAGCAAGCCAACTTTATAAAAGGAAAATGAGATACAATCAATGATTTGCGTGCTTTAATTCCAGTTCTCAGGAGGCAAAGGTAGGTAGATCTCTGTGAGTTCAAGGCCATCCTAGTCTATGTAATGACTTCCAGGACAGCCAAAGGCTACATAATGGGATACTGTCTCAAAACAAAAAGGAAGAAAAGAAAGTTAGATAAGGTGTACTGAGTAAATCAAGGAATTACTATTATGTTTTTCATGTTAAAATTAAAAAGCAATGAGTTTGAGGCCAACCTGGTCTACAGAGCTAGTTCCAGGACAGCCAGGAATACACAGAGAAACCTTGTCTCAGGAAACTAAAAAAACAAAAACAAACAAACAAAAAAACTAAAAAAAAGTATACAGGGGGGAGAGAGAGCTGGCTCAGCAGTTAAGAACACTTGTTGCTCTTGCAGAAGACCCAGGTTGGACTTTCACCACGTACATGGTGACTCTCAACTGTCTCTACTTCCAGTTCCAGAAGATTCAATGCCCTCGTCTGGCATCTACCAGCATCAGACATGCAAGCGGTGCACAGACATATGTAAAGACAAAACACCCATGTAGGAGAGACGGCTCAGTTAGGAGCACTGACTGCTCTTCCAGAGGACCTGGGTTCAATTCCCAGCAACCACATGATGGCTCACAACTGGCTATAACTACAGTTCCAGCGGACCTGGCACCCTTACACAGGCAAAAACATCAATGCACATAAAAATAAAAAAATAAGAAGAACACTGGCTGTTAGCCAGGCAGTGGTGGTACATGCCTTTAATTCTAGTACTCAGGAGACAAGAGGCTGACAGATCTCTGTGAGTTCAAGGCCAGTCTGTCTACAGAGTTAGTTCTAGGACAGCCAGAGCTACATAGAGAAATTTAAACCTGCCACTGCCTTTAGTTAAACAAGGATAGCCACTCTAGTTTCAAAGGGCACCATAACCTGGCATGTGCTTAGTATTTTAAGGAGTCACTGGAGGGTCCCCATCCTGAAGAAGCATTTATTACTACATATTGCTAAGATACCGACAAAGCACGCTATATGTCTAGCCAGACAGTCACTTTGTACCAACACCTGAACTACCCTACAACTTCTAAAACTTTAGCCTGAGGCTAACCCAAAATTTTAATTGGGTTAAGGAAAAACCAATTCCCAGTGATAATGAGGCTGGCAAAATCAGAAAAGGGGCAGACTTGTTTATTTTTACTCAATATCACAAGCTAACAAAATACATCTTTTTTTTTTTTTTTTTTTTTTTTTTTTTGGTTTTTCGAGACAGGGTTTCTCTGCGTAGTTTTGCGCCTTTCCTGGAGCTCACTTGGTAGCCCAGGCTGGCCTCGAACTCACAGCGATCCACCTGGCTCTGCCTCCCGAGTGCTGGGATTAAAGGCGTGCGCCACCAACGCCCGGCCCAAAATACATCTTGCTGGAACTTTGGGAGCAGAGGCTGGTGGGATCTCTGAGTTTGAAGCCAGCCTGGTATACAGATCAAGTTCTGGGCAGCCAGGAGGTACACAGAGAAACTCCGTCTCAAAAAAAAAAAAAGAAAAGAAAAGAAAACCATCTTGGTGAAGTCATGGTTTGTGTATGGCTACAATCCTAGCTCCTGTAAGACAGAGATAAAAGAATCAAAAATCCAACACCAACCCAGGCACCTTGGCAAGACCTCATCTCAGTATTTAGAGGGGGCTGGCAATATGGCTCAGTAGTGAGACTAGTATGTGCAGCAGATGGGATGGAGCTGGGTATGGTGGTGACGCGTTATCCCAACACTCAGGACGAAGGCAGGAGGATTGCTGTAAATTCTAGGCCAGCCGGACCACCAAAGTCAGACTATGCAGGAAGACAAACACTAATAACAACAATGTAGAAACAAACAAACAAAAAGACATATGGGCACAGTGATGCACACTATAATCTCAGCATTTGGAATTGTACTTGAGGCAGGAGGATCAGGAATGCAAGGTCATCGCTGGCTACAAAGGCAGCTCAAGATAGGCCTGAGTTATGTGAGACCCTGTCTCACAACACCAAATAGAACACAAACTGAAAACAAAAAACTCTAACAGCTGGATGGTGGTGGCACACACCTTTAATCCCAGCACTTAGGAGGCAGAGCCAGGCAGATCGCTGTGAGTTCAAGGCCAGCCTGGTCTACACAGCAAGTTCCAGGACAGCCAGAGCTTTTACTCAGAGAAACCCTGTCTCGAAAAACCAACCCCCCCCCCCCCCCGGGCGGTGGTGGCGTACGCCTTTGATCCCAGCACTCGGGAGGCAGAAGCAGGTGGATCTCTGTGAGTTCGAGGCCAGCCTGGACTACAAAGTGACTTCCAGGAAAGGTGCAAAGCTACACAGAGAAACCCTGTCTCGGGGGAAAAAAAAAGAAAAAGAAAAACCAAAACCAACCAACCAACTACCCTAACATATCTGAGACTTTGGGCTCTGGTACTGCAAAGAAAAACCACAATAATGATGATGTCTATCCTGCTGGCAACGTTCAGAGGCAGTGACAAGTAAGTACAGTGAGGAAGGTGTGAGGAGAAAATACGAACATGCTTCTCCTTTGACCGTCATCCATGTCCATCCTGAGAGGAGCCCAACGTGACGGGACTGAGGAGCTGGCTCCGCAGTTTAGCAGATGGCTGCTCCTGCTGAGGATGCAGGTTCCGTTCCCAGCATCTCCACAGCGCAGACAGCCACCAACACTCATACACATAAAATAAAAATAAAGTGAGACCCTGTCTCAAAAACAAAACAATATAATAATAGTAAGAAAAATATATCTTTTTTTGTTGCTTTTATTTCGTTACAGAGGGTTTCTCTGTGTGGTCCTGGCTGTCCAGAACTATGTAGACAAGGTTGGCCTTGAACTCAGAGACTCAGAGATCCACTTGTCTCTGCCTCCTGAGTGCTGGGATTAACAGCGTTTATCACCACGCCCAGCAATAATAATAAATCTTAAAAAAAAAATAAAAATAAAAATAAAAGTTTAAGGTAGCAAAGGGTAGATTTGTGTTTCTAAAAGAGGCTCTGATAGGTCCAAAATCTTACTAAAACCACCCTAAAGCTGCTTGGGGGTGACATTTACAACTTTACCTCCAACAGCAGGCCTAGCTTCAAATTGGGGCAGATCTTACTAAAACCACCCTAAAGCTGCTTGGGGGTGACATTTACAACTTTACCTCCAACAGCAGGCCTAGCTTCAAATTGGGGCAGATCTTACTAAAACCACCCTAAAGCTGCTTGGGGGTGACATTTACAACTTTACCTCCAACAGCAGGCCTAGCTTCAAATTGGGGCAGATGAGCATGTTCAGCCTCAATAAATAGCAAGTGATACTTGTGAAGAGCAGCTGGGCCATCACATGAAAGCTGGGCTGCAGCCCTCAAGACCTGTGAGCTCTGGGAGCCATTATCACCTACTTCAGCTCCTGCATAAAAAAAGCGTGGCAAGAAAAACCTGAGGCTGGGTTTCTTTCTCTCTTTTAAAACCTTGTCCCTTCCTTTCTACTAAAGACAGTCACCAGGGACTGGAGAGTGACCTATCCCAACGGTCAGGTTTTGCTGGCACCCTGTATCCAGCCTAGGTTAACCGGCAGCTTCAGCGTGAAGGGGAAAGGTGAGTAAGCGGCATCCTCAAACTCTACACACTGCCTACATCAAAGAAAGCATGTCCGCTGAATCGCCAGAGGGAGGCCAAGCAGCGCAGGCAACAGAAGCCACCTGGAAGCAAGCATGGCTGGAACTGGTCCTCGCTGGCCGGGCCCAGGCTCATCCTGGATGAGTTATTAGCCTCTGCAAACCCTGGTTTTATCTGGAAAAAACCAAGCAAGCAAGCAAACAAACAAACAGATAACCCCTGCATCACAAACTTGCACTCTGCACAGTCTCAGCTGATTAGAACCCATCCAATCTGTGAAGCTCAGCAACCGCACAAATCCAACCCTTGAAGGCCTGGCTCTCCAATCTCCCGCCACTTCTCTGTTGTAAACTGAATGAATTACATTCACTTACTTGTGTGTGTGTGTGTGTGTGTGTGTGTGTGTGCACACAGTGTGCAGCAGAGGACAACTCATGGGCGTCGGGAATCTTCCACCACCAGGTGTCATGCTTGGCAGCAGGTAACCACACTCCATCCTCATCCATCTTGCTAGCCCTCCTGCCACCACTTCTCACGGCATGTCCTTAAAGGTTCCTGAAAACGTAATCCCCTGCCACAGGCTGTGGATAAATTCCCAACTAGTGAAAGGCTTCTTCTCTTATTTTTGCCTTTAGAGAGCAGAGGAAATGCTGGGGGTGGGGGGTGGCGCACGCCTTTATCCCAGCACTCGGGAGGCAGAGGCAGGTGGATCTCAGAGTTTGAGGCCAGCCTGGGCTACAGAGTTAATTTCAGGACAACCGGGGTTAAAAAGAGAAACCCTATCTTGAAAAAGCGGGCGGGGGGGGGGGGGGGGCGGCAGCATAGGGAAGGGGAAAGGGAGGAGGGAGGAGGGAGGAGGGAGGAGGGAGGAGGCCTGACTAATGGACCCAGAACCAAAAGCCTGCAAATCCCGCTCCAAGGCCCTACGTTCTGGCTAAGAGTCTTGGTGTGGTTTAACATTCATGAGGCTCTGGGTTGAGCAAAGCTTCTCTAGGCTCCTCCCAAATGTTCTAAACTCTGATCAGAGGCCTGAGTCAACGCTATGGGACACTGCCCAGTCAAGAAGAGTAGCCTCCTGAAACAGGGAGGCCCAATGAAGGATGTAGAAAGCAAAGTCCAGAATTTGACTGAGCGGACAGACTCAATGAGAAAAGAAACATGAGGCCATTCCTTTTCAGACAACATACGCCTATCTGTACCTCAGCACTTGGGAGGTGGAGGCAGAAAGATCAGGAGTTCAAAACCAGCCTGTCTAAAACAAACAAACAAACAAACAAGGACAAATAAACAGACAAAAAGAAATAATCCCGAATCATTCAGAGTGACAAAGGGAACACTCTCCTCAGCTGGATGTGGTGGTGCATGCCTTTAATCCCAGCGTTCAGGGAGGCAGGGGCAGGCGGAGTTTGGGGCCAGCCTGGCCTAAAGAGTGAGTTTCAGGACAGTCAGAGCTGCACAGAAAAATCCTGTCTCAAGAAAACAAAACAAAAAAAGGACCACTCTCCTCAGAGGCCACAGGAGACCAGATGTATAATTGGGTAACAGTACCCTTTCCCGTCATCTCTAAAGGTCCTCAGAAAAGATGAAATCACACACGCAGCTGCCAGCAATTGCTGGCAGGATGGGTCGGTTCAGAACAAGCTCTCTCTGACAGCACCTCAGAGAGCTGAGTAAATATTTATCATCTCCAGGAGCTCTGGAACTCATTTTTCTAGTACTAAAACTACCTGACAAGAGCAGTGGACGGCCCGGGGAGGGGAGGGAAGCCTTCCAGCTTCTCAGTATATACCTGAAGCGGAAGACAGGTTAGAGATGCAAACTAGAAGAGCCCCTGTAGGCACCCCATTTCCCTCTCCAGGGCCTCCTGAATATACACTCTGCTACGTGTGGAGTGCATGGCTCCCTTATAGGAGGCAGGGAGCCTTGCAGCATTCAGTCCACTGTCTTCAGAAAAGGAAAATGTGATCCAACCTGCACAATTTCTAAGAACCTGCATCAATAAGAAGTGACTGACCATGCTGGGTTCTAAGTATAGCCAGCCTTTCCTCCTGGTGCCTACAGAAAGGACAGGCTCTGACATCCTCAAACTCTGAGAGACCTAGGACAAACACCCTGCAGATTCCAAGGAATGACCTATATTCTACAATCAAGAACATGTGAAATGATGATTTAAGGGGAAAAAATTAAAAACGACTCAAAGGTCATCCCTCGGCGATTTCTCAGACAGGCTGAGTTGTCGCTTAGAGGAAATATGGTAGGGACATACCTCTATCTTGCCAAACTTAATTCTGAGACCTATCTTGAAGATATTCTGATTTCTCTGGGCCACAGCTCCTGCTTTTGGCCTGACTTCAAAGTGACTGGTCCTTCCCTGGCAAAGGAATAGCCAGGACTGTGAAACCTCATGAGACTAGGAACTACATGTTCTAAACTCCTCCGATCTCTGGCACTATTTTTATCTCATTCCCTCCCCAAATTAGGATGGGGATGGGCAAGAATATCAGTCTTCAAAGGGAGGAACGGGGCCAAAGAGAAGAAAGGATACAACCAACACTCCCCAGAGTAGAAGAGTCACAGCTCCGTCCAGGATGATCTTGAGGAGTGTGTCCCGCTCCAGGCCTGTGAGGGGCCTTTGTTAATCATATTCAACTATGTCCACGTCTTCACTACCCTCACCTAATTCTTCAGGACTTCTTGTGGAGTGATACTTTGTCCTTAGACGACAAACTTCTGGGTAGCACGCCTCACGTCCTTCTATTTTCCTATCAGGCTCAAGGCACTTTAAGCACATGGAGTCAAAAAGCTGACCCATTTTCCTGGGCCACTGGTAGGCCTATGGTAGAAAATTACCACGTCGGAATGAGCAGAGGTCAGCTGGTCAACGGCAGGTGCTGATAACTTCTGTGTGCAAAGATCTGTGGTGAGGCACAGAGGATGAAGAGGCCAGCAAGCCTGACCCTCGGACACCATGGCCTAGCAGGGATAACAGAGCCACACCCATGGGGGGAAGGCTAGTGTAGCAAGACTTGCTGGAAATTAAGAAGGAAAGGACAAAGGGCAAAGTTTGATGTGGAAGGGGGAGCTTGAGACACACTGGAAGCACCCACACCATGAAGGAGACCAGAAAGGAACAAACAACACCCCCCCCTTCTCACAAGGAAGCTGAAAGTTCATTCTCAGAGTCTAAGAAGGCACGAACATAAAGGCTTCCTCTCTCGTCATCTCCTTCAGCCATATAACTTACTGTCCAGAAAGGGATGCTGTACGTGAGTCCTGGAGGAGTCGGATGGGACCCCACAGACTCTCACCCAGCCTTGGAATCCTTCGCCTTGCATCTGCTCAGGCGGAGATATCAACAGTGGTCAGCCACCTACTGACTTTCTACCCTCCCAAAGCTTTGGTGCTAGAGCGCCATGCTCAATACTTGACGATCAACATGGTCATAGTAAGTTCCAGACCTAGCCAGGCAGTGGTGGTACGCACCTTTCATCCCAGCACTTGGGAGGCAGAGGCAGGTGGATCTCTGAGTTGGAGGCCAGCCTGGTCTACAGAGTGAGTTCCTGGACAGTCAGGGTTACACAGAGAAACCCTGTCTCCAAAAACCAACACCTCCTCCCCCGCAAAAAAAAAAAAAAAGAAAGAAAGACACCGGGTGGTGGTGGTGGTGGTGGTGGTGGTGGTGGTGGTGGTGGTGGTGGTGGTGGTGGTGGTGGTGGTGCACGCCTTTAATCCCAGCACTCGGGAGGCAGAGGCAGGCGGATCTCTGTGAGTTCGAGGTCAGCCTGGTCTACAAAGTGAGTTCCAGGAAAGACACAAAGCTACACAGAGAAACCCTGTCTCGAAAAACAAAACAAACAAACAAAAGTTTAAAGCGAGCCAGGACTATACACTGACATTATCTCAAACACTAAAACAGGGCTGGGGAGAGGCTCAGCAGATAAAGAGGCTTGCAGTGCAAGCATGGCAAGCTGAGTTCAATCCTCAGAGGCTGCAAACAAGTGGAGGGAGAACCAACTCCACAAAGATGTCCTCTGACCTCAAGCAGGCACTCCCCCACACATATCACACACACACACACACACACACTTTTTAACTGAAACAGAAAAATACAAAATGAAAACCCCAAAATGTACCAGAGGATGGTAATTAGTAGGGCATGGTGACACAGGCTGGCCTTGAACCTACAATCATCTTGCCTTGTCCTCTTCTGGAATTACAAACCTGTGCCACCGTATCTGGCTTAGATGTAACATTTACATTCCTAATTATGCAAAGAATTACACAGTGAAAACATAACTCACTTTCCAGGCAGACATCTGCTGGTGGATAAACCACAAGGTTGCTATAAGACCACTTTGATTAAAGTTCACCTCTTTTTTTTAAGACAGGATCTGTCTATGGTAGTTCTGGCTGTCCTAAAGCTTGCTATGTAGACCAGGCTGGCCTTGAACTCAGAGATCCTCCTGTCTCTGCTGCCAGTGCTGGGCCACAAAGTTCACTTTTGTGTGTGTGTGTGTGTGTCCCATCATCTTGTGACCTAACATATTTTCTTTTTTTCCTCTGTCTTTCGTTTCTGGAGGCAAGGTCTTCTTAATAATGCCCCAGCTAGCCCAGAACTCAGCACACACACACACACAATCTTCCTGACTCAACCCTCCAAGTGCTAGGATTACAGGCATGAACCACCACCCCTGGCAATCTAACCTGCCTACTGTAGCATCTGATGCAGAAATTCACCAGTATCAGGAAACACTGCCTGTGAAGAGGCAGGGCCTGTTCATTTCCTCCCCCATCCCTGAATAAACACTGAACCGAATGCATTAGGCTTTACACACAGTTCAGCAACCATGCCTCAGTTCTGTGGCACATCCTAAGTCAGTCTTCCTGTGTGTAAGCAGCAGAAAGGGTTACACTGATCATCTCCCGTTAGTTAAGGGCAGGGGGAGAACAAGGGGAAAGAGAGGCCGGTGGTGACTCCTCTCTCATGTTTTTGCTCTCTCCTTTTTTGTGTGTGTACTCTCTGGTTCTGAAGAAAGCAGTCCCCTATATCCTGGCTCACCCCCACTGCTATGGCTGATTGTGCCAAACTAGAGACTACTTACTTCTAGGTCTTCACTCACTCTAAATGCCCGGTTAAAAGCACTGACATCTGTCTGTAGCCACACACAGTCAATGGATACCATCTAAAAGGGGCCAAGTCTGTAGGAAGTTGCCAATCCTCAGACACCTGCCTGTAAACTTAACACACTCAAATAGGGTGAATATTTAGAGAGTTATTGGTGTGTATGTGGAAAAGAATGAAAATAACTTTGGTAAATATGGATGGTTTCATCCCTTCTGTAACCAACGCCCCTCACACCCATTTTCATAATAGCGGCGGCTGTTACTAGGGCAACCTGTCCAGGAAATTGACCCACACTTCTTCCTCTAGGAGCAGGAAGCCAGAGCAATGTTTCTGCCTTGGAAAAAACTTGAAGGCCTCTTCTCCCCACCCCCACCCCGTATCCGCTCCAGCATCCCTCCTCAGCCCAATTCCTTAACTCCCTTGCCCACCCCCCACACCTACCTCCTCTAACTCATCCTTGGCATCCAAACTGGTTGAAAGTAGCAGCCTCCCCCCTCCTGGGGCTCCTGCTCCCGCTCCTCCTCCTCCTCCACCTCCCGCTGCTCCTGATGCAGCAGCTGCTACGGTCCCCTTTCCCTTCTGTAACTCCATGGCTGCAGCCAGGAGACCGGAAGAGAGGTCAAGGGAGGGGACGGGTGTTAAGTCCTAGAAATGGAGAACTCTGGCTTGCCAAGGACGAGGAGCAAGAGGAACAAGTGGGAAGGAGGCCAGAGGCCCGGCTTTCCGCACTCCTGCCTCCTCTCCTGCGGAGGGGAAGGCGCGGGTTCTCTAGATGCTCCCTCTGGAGAGTGGCCGTGCTGGGGGGGGCCAAGCCTTAGCGCAGAAGTACGGTGGACTAAGGGTCTGTGCCCTGCAGCGAGGTGGGCAAGGCTGCCACCCTTGCAGAAGTGGAGGGGGGGAACCCTCTGGCTTCTTATCCTGGAAGGAGGGGGAAACCCTAAGTTTCTGCCTCTCGAGGTGTGGGAAGGAGTCCTGGCCCTGAGGTGGGGACGGGAAACCTTCCCGGCGGGGTTGGGAAACGCGGTTCCTTGGGATCCGGCCCCTAGCGGGTGAGGATGCGGCAGGAGCGCTATGGGAGGACCAGCTTCTCCCCACACCACACAGAGGCGGCCATGGTGGAAGGGCGGGGGAGGCTGAGGGCGCCCGAGCGGGCAGAGTCGTCGCCGGCGCCGGAAGTGAGCAGTCGCGGTCCCGGGCGTCCGCCAATAGCGGCTTCCGCGGTGGCGCCAGGTCTCTAAGGAGTGAGCCGACGACGACGGACTGGCCTTTTCCCGGGCCGCCAATTGTAGGGAGAAGAACTGAGCCTGGTCTGATGGGCAACAAGTGTGCCCTATCGCATCCTTCCTCTGCATCAGGAGGCGGGGCGGGAGGCACGCCGTAGGTGCGAGTGCTGGGCGATCCGGAAAAAGCCGGGCTGCGCCTGCGCGCGGCAGCACGCACGCGCGGTGTTTCCCTCTCGCCCCGCTCCCTACAGGTGTTCAGAACATTGTCCTTGGGTAGCCTCGGAGACCGGAGGTCTACCCCTAAAAGGTTGTGCAGAGGAAGGAGCAGTGGAGTCCCAACCCCTCAGCAGTCCCAGAGCAGACGCCCTCAGGGTCTGAAGCTACTTCCTGAACTGCTAGTGCTACGCGCAGCCAAGGGTGCGAGCGATTTATCAGTAAGACTTGGAAAGCAACAACGAAAGTGCGTTGATCCACTAGTGCAAACCAAATAATTAGAATCGTGCCTGCACTAGCTTTAGCACAATTTACTGATACCTCTTCGACCTTTGAGGCCCCGGGACCGACAAATGTCACTGGTTTTTGTATTTGCACACACAATCCATTGAGAATATTATGATTTGTTGTGGTCACAGCGGAGCTTGACTGTATGGGAGTCCATTTCTTCTTCGCTCTTTTACTCTGCGTCTCAGTGGAACCTTTCATTTTTAGGAACATGAACTGATTACTGCATACAGCTCCAAGCCGGGCGTGGTGATATATGCCTGTAATCCCAACATTTGGGAGGCTGAGCCATCCAATTCATGCTTCCCTCCCCTCCCCCACCCTTAGGTATAGGTTTATTCTCCCGTTCTACTATCTTGGACTGACTGACCTCCAAATACACTTCTGGCACTTTTCTTTCTTTCTTTTTAAATATTTATTTACTTTTATTTCATTTGCATTGGTGGGTTTTTTGTTTATTTGTTTGGTTGGTTGGTTTTGTTGTTGTTGTTCTTCTTGGTTTTTCAAGACAGGGTTTCTCTGTGTAGCTTTGCGCCTTTCCTGGAACTCACTCTGTAGACCAGGCTGGCCTCGAACTCACAGAGATCCGCCTGCCTCTGCCTCCTGAGTGCGGGGATTAAAGGCGTGCGCCACCACCGCCCCGGGCACTTACTTTTCAATCCTCCTGCATATGCTTTGGATTCCTACTAGGTGTATGGGACTGTTTTAGCCTCTGAATTACAAATAAATCATTACAACAGAGTTATGTACCTGGAACACATGTATTAGACGAAAAGAAAAAAAGATGTACAACGCTTCATATTAAGCTCCCATTTGTTAAAAGTTCTGGGTTTGTTTGTTTTTCCGGTACTGAGGATTGATAACAGGAATTCAAACTAGGCAATTACTCTACAGTGAGCTTCCCCACCCTTTTTTAACTTAAAAAAAAATTCATTTAGCGGCAGTGGTGGTGCATGCCTTTGATCCCAGCACGTGTGTGTGTGGGGGGGTGTCGAAGGCAAGAAGCAGGAGGATTTCTGTGAGTTTGAGGCCAGCTTGGTCTACAGAGTGAGTTCCAGGACAGCCAGGACTGTTTCACAGAGAAACCCTGTCTCAAAAAAAAAAAAAAATTGTTTTTCTGAGACACTTGCTCCTGGAGATGTGGGTAAGAATGACCTTGAATTCCTGATCCACCTGCATCTGCCTCCCAGGAGCTAAGAATGTGGGTGTGCACCACCACAACTGACTGCCTTATAATTTCTTTAAATAAGCCTTGTGTAGAAGTTAGTGGTGTAGCTGGAGTTGGGGGTGGGGTGCTTGCCTTCCATCAGCAAAGCTGCATTCAATCCTCTGCACCCTCAAATGAGTAATAAGCACCGTGCAGATTTTTTTGAAATGTGTATTTAAAAAAGAAAGAAAAATGCTGGGCAGTAGTGGTGCATGCCTTTAATCCTAGCACTTGGGAGGCAGAGGCAGGTGGCTCTCTGTGAGTTTGAGGCCAGCCTGGTCTACAGAGCGAGTTCCAGGACAGCCAGGGCTACACAGAGAAACCCTGTCTTAAATAAATAAATAAATAAATAAATAAATAAATAAATAAATAAACAAATAAATAAATAAATAAATAAATAAATAAATAAATAAATAAATAAATAGAAAGAAAAGAAAAAAGAATAAATAACACCTGCCTAACTTAAAGATTTTTATAGGACTTGCTCTTCTCTGTGCTTGGGTCAGGAAATACACTACAATTCTTATACACATATTGATTAAAACATTGTCAAAGGCTTGCTGCATGGAGGAGCACTGTATGCTTTTATGTTTTGATTCATTTACACCTGAGTACATACTACCTTCTTTACAGATGATGGAACTGAGAAAAACAAGCTCTGAGCAGCTCCTTCCTGTAATCCTAGGATTTAAGAGGCTGAGGCAGGATTGCCGAAAATTCAAGGCCAAACTGGATTAGACTGTGAGTTCCGAATAGCCTGAGCTAGGCAACAACAGCTGTAACAGGGCCCAGACCTTAGATCTTAGCACAACCGACTCCGTGATGGAAGTGCCATTTCAGGCTGTAAAACTCAGCAGGTAGACAGCACCACCAGCCAAAATGAAAACAAAGGCCTAATCCATCAAAGCCCATAGTTCTGGGAAAGTCTCCAACCTTACTAACTAACCTTACCTTTTAGCTTCTGTGGTTCTGCTGATTGTTCTTGTTAACTAAAGTGTATCAACCCAGGTCATGGTTTTTGTGCTTAAAATCTCACCCTGAGAAAGGCTCAGGGCTCCACTGGGATCCTGAAAGCCCGGTGGAGTTACCAGTTGGCTGATAAAGACTTTCTATTGGCTTAAATCCATACTGGAACTTTATTTTTGGGTGAATAACCCACAAGACCCTGTCTCATAAAAAAATAAAAATTAAAGGAGGCAGGGTGCTGGAGAGATGGCTCAGTGGAAAAATTGCTTGTCCTGGAAACATGAAAAATGGACTTTGGGCCTCCAGAACCCATGTAAAAGCCAAGTAGAGGAGTACTTGCCATCCATAATCCCAGCACACAGAAGGCAGAGGTAGATGGGACTCTGTGAGTTCAAAGCTAATCGGGTCTACATATCAAGTTACAGGCCAGCCAGGGCTACATACTGAGTCCCCGTCTTGACAAGCCAAACAAGCAAATAAAAAGAAAAAAGTGGAATGGTGATTAGGATCATTTTTAATTTTATATATATGGTGTGTGTGTGTGTGTGTGTGTGTGTGTGTGTGTGTGTGTGTGTATGAATGCTTGAGCATGTGTTTGCTCATATGGGTGGAGGTCAACCTTTGGTGTTATTCCTTAAGGGCAACCCTGTGTTTTTATCATTGTTGTTTTGTTTTTTATTTTTAGTTTTTGTTTTGTTGGGACCTAGGGCTTGCTGATTAGGGTAGGATGACTGACCGATAGGCCCCAGGAGTTTGTCCACCTCCACCTCCCTGGCACTGGCATGACAAACTTGTGTGGAGCTAGTGATCCAGCTCAGATACTCAGTCATGCATAGTAGTCCACTGAGCTCTGCCCCCACCATTGGTTGATTTATTGACTGATTTTTTTTTTTTTTTTTTTTTTTTTTTTTTTTGGAGACAGAGTCTCGCTATGTAGCCCTGGCTGGCCTTGAACACCTGGCAATCCTCCGGGCCTTAGCCTCCCAAGTGAACCACCATGCCCTACTAGCTCTGGTGCTCTTAATGAAAATAAATGTGTGCTCTCTCTCCTATTAATTTGTTTGTTGCTCACTTACCTCATAGGGTAAAATTATTGAAATGCCAGAGCAGAAAGAGATAATTGAAACTTCCTTACAAACAGAGTTGCACGACTTTAGACCTGACATTTGTCCTTTTTTCCCCTCCCAGATTCCATGAATAATGAATGACCTCTTGACCTTTTTCAAAAAAGATTGTCTCTTATTTTTATTTTTAGTTTTGTGTGTGTGTGTGTGTGTGTGTGTGTGTGTACATGTGAGTGTAGTGCCTGAGAAGACCAAACTTCTGATCCCCCTGGAGCTAGAGTTATTATAGGCAGTTGTGAGTGGTGAAGTCCTGGGAATTGAATTCAGCCTCTCTGTAAGAATAGTATTTGCTTTCAACTTCTGAGCCAGACTTCCATCCAGTGTCCCCCCCCACTCCCCCTCCACTGCCCCACCCTCCTGTCATTTATAGATGGTCTCATTCTGTAGCCAAGGTGGGCCTCAAAATCCCAGTCATCCCCTAGGATGCATTTTTACCTATGAGAGTGTTTTTGCCTGCATGTATGTGTATGTATCATATGAGTGCCATCTCTCCAGCCACATTTTGGTTTCTTTGCAGTATGGATATTGAACCTAGGACCTCATGCATGCTAGGCGAGTGCTCTATCACTATGATACACTCCAGCCTTTTTCTAGTAAAAAGGTATGTTATCTTGAGATAAGGTCTCACTAAGTTGCTCAGGCAAGCCTCGAACTCGTAATCCTTCTACCTCAGCTTCCCAAGTAGCTGGGACAGTCCTGTGCTACCAGGCTAAGTTTCTTTTTATACTTTTCCAAACATATATAAATAGTTATCTGCATATCCATTTCCCCTAACCTTTTGTGTCTGTCTGTCTGTCTCCACCCCACACCACACCCCTGGCTTTTTGAGACAGGGTTTCTCTATCTTTCTCACTCTGTAGAACAGGCTGGCCTGGAAGTTAGATCCCCTGCCTCTGCCTCCCGAATGCTGGGATTAAAGGCGCGCGCCACCATACGCCACACTTATTTTTTTTATTACATTTATTTATTGTGAAATGAGGGAAGGGGTACATATTTGTGGATGCCAGAGGACAATTTGCAGGAGTTGGTCCTCTCTTTCCACCCTGTGGGTTCCCGGGATCAAGCTAAGGTCCTCGGGCTTGGCAGCAAACACATTACTTTATCCCTTGAGCCATCTCACTAGCCAGGATCTCGGTTCCTTCCATGAATTCCTGTCCCTTGGTGTTACCTGAAGAAAAGCCTAGCTGGACCCTCCAGTATCACTGGCTTTAGACGAGTTAAAGATCGCCGATTTGGAAGGTCAGACATCTCAGAAGTACATTATTTTATTGGTTTCCCATCAACTTTGCTATAGATAACACCTCAGACATGTTGGGACTTATTTATAATCATTCATTCATTCGTTCATTCATTCATTCATTCAAGACAATGTTCATAGCTCAGGATGACCTACAACAAGCCATGTCGTGACTGGCTTTGAACTTAAGATCCTCCTGCCTTAGCCTCCTGTCTGGGTTGGCATAAGAGGTTAATTTTGAGGAACTCGAAGGCCGTTTTTGTTGAAAACACTGGCTCTTCACTAGGACCTGCAGCTGTGCAGCTGTGCAGCGGGGCCGATGCATTGCTAAGGCCTGGACTCTGTGTCTTCACACTGTGCTCGTCCCCTTTGCTGCTTAACCATCGAGCTGGCTTCTACTCAGTTCTCCATATAGATAAGTTCATCGTTCAGAAATGCCGTATCCACAACTATGTGCAGAGTTAACCCAGACTTGACTGGTATCCTATTCCCTACTTCAAGACTAATGGTCACGGAAGCAGCTGGTACCACATTAGCTTGTGTCTCTCCAAAGAAAAGAAAAAAATAATACCCTATAAATATGTAAAATGATTATATGTCAAATAGAAATAAAAATGTAAGCTGGGCTGCATTGGTTCACACCTTTAAATCCCAGCACTCAGGAGGCAGAGGCAGGCAGATCCGTGAGTTCAAGGCCAACCTGGTACAAAGAGTGAGCTCCAGGACAGCCAGGGCTACACAGAGAAATTCTGTCTTCAAAAACCAAAACCACTGGGCGGTGGTGGCACATGCCTTTAATCCCAGCACTCAGTAGGCAGAGGTAGGCGGATCTCTGTGAGTTTGAGGCCAGCCTGGGCTACAGAGTGAGTTCCAGGAAAGGCACCAAAGATACACAGAGAAACCCTGTCTAAAAAAAGAAAAGAAAAGAAAAGAAGAAAAGGGGAAGGAAGAAAAATGTGGGGGTGGCTCATTTGGTGAAGCGATTACTGAACAAGTGTGAAAAACTGGGTTTATTCCCAGAACCTACATAAAAAAGTCAAACAACAGTGCACGCCTGCAATCCAGTGCCGGGAAGGTAAAGACAGGAGCAGTCGGTCAAGCCTAGTTAAGGAGCCCTCGGCCAGAGAGACTTTGTCTGAAAAATAAAGTGAAGGGACTAGAGACACGACTTAGCCGTTAAGAGCCAGCAGATTGCCGGCAGTGGTGGCGCAGCCTTTAATCCCAGCACTCGGGAGGCAGAGGCAGGCGGATCTCTGTGAGTTCGTAGGCCAGCCTGGTATCCAAAGCGAGTTCCAGGAAAGGCGCAAAACTACACAGAGCAACCCTGTCTCCAAAAAAAAAAAAAAAAAAGAAAGAAAGAAAGAAAGAAAAAAAAATTGAAAAACAGAGCAAAACAAAAATCCTTTTTTCCCAATTTTATGTTTATGAGTATTTTGCCTGCATATATGTGCACAAATGTGTATGTACCACATCTGTGCATACTCTACCCATAGAGACCAGCAGAGGATATCAGTTCCCTGGGACTGGAGTTTCAGATGGTTGTGAGCTACCATGTGGGTGCTGGGAGTAGAGCCTAAGTCCTCTGGGAGAGCATCCAGTGCTCCTAGCTGTAAGTAAGTTAAGCTGTCTCTCCAACCCCAAGCCTTTTCTTTATGCACAGCCTTAGGTATCTCATTATAAGGAAAGATGGACTAATTAGACAAGTCTGGTAGGTATATTCACTTAGTGTGCATGTGTGAGTGCATGTATGGAGATATTTCTGTTTACAATTCCCATTCTCATATAAGAAGTTTACAGGATGGCCTGGAGAGATGGCTCAGCGGTTAAGAGCACTGGCTGCTCTTCCAGAGGAGCAGGGTTCAATTCCCAGCACCCACATGGAAACTCACAACTGTCTGTAACTCATTTCCAGGGGAAATGGCACCCTCCCACAGACATACATAAAGGCAAAAACATTAATACACATAAAATAAAAATAAATAAATCTTAAAAAAAAAAAGAATTCTAGGAATATTCCACCATTGAGTAAAAAGACCTTATCTGGCATGAAGACAGGTCCAGATCAAAAACTATCACACTATCAACAGAGCATGCGGTGAGCAGGGCAGCAAATAAGGTAGAAATGTAGATAGAAACTGGTATAGCGAGGATTTTTCTCAGTCGTGATGACTAGTGGTTGTCACCGGGAATATGATATATGTCATTATACATTTTTTTCTTTTTCTTTTTAAGAACAGGCTTGCTATGTAGCCTGTGCTGGCTTTCAATTCCAGATCTCTCTTCTTCAGCCTCCTAAATGTAGGGATTATAGGCTCCTTCCACCATACCTGGGGGTTTCCATTTCATTTATTATTTTATTTTTTTAGTTTTATTTTCCTATATTTTGATCCTCTATGATTTGGTGTTTGTAGGCCTACTTGGGCGAAGGAGTTAATTCAAGTCAGTTCAAGGCCAAGTTGGGCAAATTAATGAGGCCCTGTCTCAAAATGAAAGTACAAGGCGGCCCAGGGGTAGGGTTCAGTGCCTAGGCTATGTGAAATCCTTAGTTCAGTTCCCAGCGGTCCCCTCCAAACAAGTGAACTTCATTTAACTCTGCTGTGGTACGGTGGGATACTTGAATTGTCTTTTTTTCCCTCTTAGAATGCAATATTACAAAATACTTCTCAGGATATTCAACCGCAAGGCAGGAATTACATTATAAACTTATTGTGGGCTGGGAGGGCCCTAAATTTATTTATTTATTTATTTTTGGTTTTTCGAGACAGAGTTTCTCTGTGTAGCTTTGCGCCTTTCCTGGAACTCGTTCTGTAGACCAGGCTGGCCTCGAACTCACAGAGATCCGCCTGCCTCTGCCTCCCGAGTGCTGGGATTAAAGGCGTGCGCCGCCAGCGCCCGGCGGGAGGGCCCTAAATTTAATACCTAGTATTGAAAAACAGAAAAACAACAAACTCCCTCATTTTCTTTTTTCCTTTTTTATTTTTGTTTCGATTGCTCGAGACAGGGTTTCCCTGTGTAGCTGTCCTGGAACTCACTCTGTAGACCAGGCTGGCGTGGCCAGAAATGCACAGAAAAACACTGTCTTGAAAAACAACAACAAAAAGATATTTTTGTTTATTGTTTCTTTGATTTAGAGACAGGGTATTACTATAGAGCTCTGGCTGTCCTGGAACTCACTATGTAGACCAGGCTGGCCTTGAACTTGACCAGGCACGCCTCCAGAGCCCTGGGATGAAAGGCGTGCACCACTGTGCCCTGGCTACTGTGAGTTTTTTTGTTTTGTTTTTTGATTTTTTTACATTTATTTTTATTTTACGTGTGTTGGTGTTTTGCCTGCATGTATGTCTGTGTGAGGGTTTTGGATCTCCTGGAACTGGAGTTATAGGCAGTTGTGAGCTGCCATATGAGTGCTGGGAATTGAACCCGGGTCCTTTGGAAGAGCAGTCAGTGCTCTTAACCTCTGAGCCATCTCTCCATCCCTGCTGTGAGTTTTTATGAGAACATATTTTAGTATTGTGTGGCTTAGCAAGAGAACCAGACCGTGAGAGCGGCACTGAGGATGAAAGGCAAAGCTTGATTCAGGGTAGGAACTGCTGGGCTGGCCCCCAGGGAAGGGAGGGCAGTCCTGGCGAGAAGCGGAGTTTCGGCTTTATAGAGTAGTTTTAGTCAGCGGGAGACTGGAGGGGCAGTCAAGGAAAAGGAATTGTCTCAGGCGAAAGGGTCCGCAGTAAGCCAAGTTTTATGAGGTGGAGTGGAGGGAACTCTGGCTGATAGGACAGCAGGAGGTTATGGCCAAACCGTTCTGGGGAGAGTCTGAGAAATGCATAATCTTCAGTTTCCATTTCCTGGAAGGGGCTGGGTCCCATGTGGGTAATCCATCTTGGTGTCTTAGGTGACTTCATTTTGGGCCAATGATCTGGGCCACTCCAACAAGTATAACATTATCAGATATTATAACGCATACGCAAAACTATAATGGTCCTTAAGAAGATAAACACACACACTGGGTGTGGGGGTGCGTGCCTTCAAATCCAGCACTGGAGAGGCAGAGGCAGGCAGATCTCTGTAAGTTCAAGGCCAGCCTGGTCTGCATAGTGAGTTCCAGGACAGCCAGAGCTACACAGTGAGAGCCTGTCTAAGAAAATACACAAAAAGCCAAAAAGATGAAGGCACGGTGAGAGAAAACAAGCTCACTCTACCTCTGAGCCTACAACCTGATTGACTGGAATATATCCCGCCTGTCTTAGTCTCTGTCCTACTGCTGTGAAGAGACCATGACCATGGCGACTTTCATAAAGGAAAGCATTTACTGGGGGCTTGCTTGTAGTTTCAGAGTTTAGTCTAGATCATCATTGCAGAAAGCACGGCGGTAGGCAGGCAGACGCTGGAGCAACAGCTGAGAACTACATCCTGAGCCACTGGCAGAAGGACTGAGACTGGGCCTGGTGTGGGCTTTTGAAGCATCAAAGCCTACCTCCAGTGCCGCTCCCCTCCAACAAGACCACACCTCCTGGTCCTTAGAATACTCTCAAATAGTGCCATTCCCTGGTAACTAAGCACCCAAATGGACCCCATGGGGTCCATTCTTATGCAAACCACCACACTGCCCTATTATATATGTATGTACAAGTGCTCTAAGTTTCAATATCTGAAGCACACTGGAAGAGAAGGATTCATGTATCCATGTGATAATATATTGTGTATCCTAATAAACTTTCCTGAGGATCAGAGGACAGAGCCAGCCACTAGA
Source organism: Peromyscus maniculatus bairdii (assembly GCF_049852395.1). Taxonomy (NCBI): domain Eukaryota; kingdom Metazoa; phylum Chordata; class Mammalia; order Rodentia; family Cricetidae; genus Peromyscus; species Peromyscus maniculatus. The sequence goes on from NC_134857.1 coordinate 70,922,388, forward strand.
TTAGACACAGAGGTCAGGCAGTGGTGACACACACCTTTAATCCTATCACTGGGGAGGCAGAGATCCATCTGAATTTCTGTGAATTCAAGGCCACACTGGGCTACATGAGATTGATCTGATCCAGTATAGGAGAGAAACAGAGCCAGGCACTGGTGGCACACATCTTTAATGCCAGCATTTGAGATCTCATGCCTTTGCTTGGGAAGCACACCTGCCTTTAATCCCAGGAAGTAATATGGCAGGGCAGAGAAAGGCATATAAGGCGTGAGGAAACAGGAACTCACTCTCTTTAGGCTGAGGATCTCATAGAGGTAAGAACTAGTGGCTGGCTGTTCTGCTTCTCTGATCTTACAGCTTTCACCCTGATATCTGGCTCTGGGTTTTTATTAAAAGACCATCTAAGATTTGAACAACATATCCACACTGAAATGGCATTTTGGTTTATTTTGCCTGCTGGGAATTGGTGGGCTGAGACATGACAAGCCGATCTGATCACAGGACAAACAAAAGCTAATGTAGACCATCTACTGTCCACATCTGGAAGCAAAAGCAGTAACACTGGGATGGCAGCATCAAGTCCAGAGGTTTGCTACAGTTACTAGGAGATATACAACGCTAAAAGGTGGCTTAGGAGTTAAGAGTGAATACTGGCCAGGCATGGTGGCACATGCCTCTAGTCCCGGGACTCAGGAGGCAGAGGCAGGCAGATCTCTGTGAGTTAGAAGCCAGGTGCATCTGCAAAGTGAGTTCCAGGATAGCCAGAGCTATGTAGAGAGACGCTGTCTCAAACATTAAAAAGAGAAAAGAAAAGAGTGAATACTGTTCTTTCAGAGGGCCTGAGTTCAATTCCCAGAACCCAGACCCATCCATGTCAGGCAGCTCATGACCCACAACCACCAGTAACTCCAACTCCAAGGGATCTGATAACTGGCCTGGTGTTCTGGCCTCTCCTAGTACTTGAACTCATGTACAGATATCCACATACATATACACATAATTAAAACTAAAATAAATCTTTTTTTTCCTTTCGAGACAGGGTTTATTTGTGTAACAACCCTGGCTATCCTGGAACTCTCTTTGTAGACCAGGCTGGCCTTGAACTCACAGAGATTTGCCTGCCTCTATCTCCCGAGTGCTTGGATCAAAGGCCTGTGCCACCATGGCCCCTGGATAAAATAAATCTTAAACCAGGTTCGGGAGTACATATCTTTAATCCCAGCACTTTGGAGGCTGAGGCAGGTGGGAGTTTGAAGCCAGCCTGGTCTACAGATCGAGTTCTAGTACAGCCAGGACTATGTAGAAGGACTCTGCCACACACTCAGACACACACACACACACACACACACACACACACACACACACACCAAAAATAAATAAATAAAATACATCTTGGCCAGGCAGTGGTGGCACATGCCTTTAATCCCAGCAGAGGCTGAGGCCAGGTTGGTCTACAGAGTGAGTTCAAGGACGGCAAGGACTACACAGAGAAACTCTGTCTCAAAAAACCAATAATAACAACAATAATAAATCTTTATAAAGCTATACTTAATTATAGAATATTTTTAAAAAGATTTATTTATTTATTATGTATACAGTGTTCTGCCTCCATGTATGCCTGTAAAACAGAAGAGGGCGCCAGATCTCATTACAGATGGTTGTGAGCCACCATGTGGTTGCTGGGAATTGAACTCAGGACCTCTGGAAGAGCAGCCAGTTCTCTTAACCGCTGAACCATCTTTCCAGCCCGATTATAGGATCTCTAAAAAAAATATTTTGTGCTGGGTGGTGGTTGCGCATGCCTTTAATCCCAGCACTCAGGAGGCAGAGGCAGGCGGATCCCTGTGAGTTCGAGGCCAGCCTGGTCTGCAGAGTGAGATCCAGGAAAGGCACAAAGCTACACAGAGAAACCCTGTCTCGGAAAACAAAAACAAACAAACAAACAAACAAATGAAAAAACCCACAAAAATATTTTGTACGTATGCCTTCATATATGTCTGTGTACCATATATGTGCAGTGCCTTTGGAGGCCAGAAGAGGGCATCAGACGGCCTGGAACTGGAGTTACAGGTGGCTGTTAGATGTCCTGTGGATGCCGGGAACTGAAACCTGGTGCCCTACAGAAGCAGCCGGTGCTCTTAACCTCTGAGCCATGTCTCCAGCCCCACTTACAGAATCTTTGCCAAGTTTCTTAAAGGACAATCAACCGTGTGTCTGTCCCTCCCTGGGGTGGGTGGGTGTCAGATGGAAGTAGGTGAGTAGTGAATTTTCTCTCACACTGGGTTGGAGCTACTGTCAGGCGAGCTCCTTCCTGCCTGCCCTTCCCCCCTTTCCTGGTGGCGTCGGGACAGGATAAAATGAAAGGGTGTGCAAAGGGAACGAAACCTCTTACTCTTGGATCTAGATTGCCTTTCGTGCTTACTGAGGGAAAACTGCACTGGAGCTGATAAAGCCAAACCCGCCAAAGAGATAATGTGCCTTCTTCCAAAGAAATCTCAAACAAGGATGCTAAAATCAGCAAACTATGCCTCCTCAGGGCCAGAATGTTTGTAAGCTGGGCTCTGCTCTGTTAGTATCCCTCTCCCATCCCTAAATCTAAATTGCACCTCATAAAACCATTGTCTTTTGTTTTGTTTTGTTTTTTGTTTTTCGAGACAGGGTTTCTCTGTGTAGCTTTGCGCCTTTCCTAGAACTCCCTCTGTAGTCCAGGCTGGCTTTGAACTCACAGAGCTCCTCCTGGCTCTGCCTCCTGAGTGCTGGGATTAAAGGTGTGTGCCACCACTGCCGGGCAATAAAACCAGTCTTAGTGTTCTATTGCTGTGAAAAGACTCCATGACCAAGGCAACTCTTATGAAGGAAAACATTGAATTGGGGCTGGCTTACAGTTGCAGAGGCTCAGTCCATTATCAACATGGCAGGAAGCAGGCAGACATGGTGCTGGAGAAGGAGCTGAGAGTTCTACATCTGGATCCATAAGCAGCTGGAGGAGAAAGCAGCTGGGTCTGACTTGAGCATTTGAAACCTCAAAGCCCACCCCTAGTGACTCACTTCCTCCACACCCACTCCAACAAGGCCACACCTCCTAATCCTTCTCAAGTAGTGTCATTCCCTGATGACTAAGCATTCAAATATATGAGCTTACCACAACCACAATCTGTTTCACAACAGAAAAATTTCCCCCTAGTGCTGTGTGGACTCCAGGCTCTCACACATGCTAAACATCCACTCTACCCCAGAACCACAGCCTTAGGCCCAGAATTCTTTTGTGGCTCTTTGTGTGTGGTATATATATGAGTACTTGTGTGCAATGCAAATGGAGGACAGCCAGTTGGCCTCGGGTGTCCTCCTCTGGCACTCTCCTTGTCTGAGGCAGGGTTTCTCCATGACACTCTGAGCTTGCAGACTTGGCTGGATTTGTGGTCAGTTAGCTCCCCTCTGCCCTCAGCACTGTAGTTACAGGTGAGTGCTGCTGCTCCAGGCTTTCAGTGGGTACTCAACGCCTGCTCAGCAAAGCACTTTGCCTACTGGGCCATCTCTCTAGAGCCCAAAAATCTAAGGGGAAAAAATTGTAGGGCTGAGACTGTGGTTCACTTGGTAGAATGCTGACTGAGTATGCGTGAAGCCCTGGGTTCTACTCTCCACATGGTATAAACTGGTGCGCTAGTATGTACCTGTAATCCCAGCATTTGAGAGGGATTGAGGCTGGGGGATCAGAAGTTGATTGCCATCGTGATTACACATTGAAGCGGAAGTAAGCTTGAGCTACATATAGACCCTGTCTCTAACCCAAATAAAATAGCTTATATATTTTTAATCTTCAAATTTAAATGTTAAGCTTTAATCTTTAAACTGTGCTGTAAATGCATCCTTTGAGCAATATAAATATATATATATGCATGTATATACACATATATATTCTCTATACATATATACATTCACATTGCCATTGTTTTAATTTTAATTTTTGTTTTTCTGAGACAGGGTTTCTTAGTGTAGCCCTGGCTGTCCTGGAACAATGTAGACCAGGTTGGCCTCGAACTCAGAGATCTTCCTGCCTCTGCCTCCTGAGTGCTGGGATTAAAATTGAGCCACCACTGCCCGGCTAATAGTCATTGTAAAGACAGCCAATGGCAACCTGCACACCTGCTTGGGCCTTTAGATTGCATATTGTCCTTTTCCTTTATAATTTTAATAAATTTATTAAATTTAAATAATTTTCCTTTATAATTTTAATAAACTCACTAACTTGGCTTCGTCTTGGCTGATCCTAAAGTTCTTTTCAGCCAAGCAGTCAAGGATCCAGCATGAACTGAGCAGAGGTCCCTGAGAGGGAAGGGCACTCCTCCTGGTGACAGTATAGCGCTGTATCCTCCAGCAAACACCCAGCCTCGCCCTCCTCCTGAACATCCTCACCCCTGTTTTGTGCAACACCAAATTTATCTGCATCCTAATCCTTCATCTTATTTGCATTCCAACCCAGAGAGATTAAATCTTCTTGAAAGGCCTATTTTTAAAATGGTTAATTAAAAAAAAAATACTTTTCATGGTTTCTGCAACTTAATTTAAAAATGGCTTCAAGGCTGCAAAATTGGTCTCTGCCATTAATTAATTTTGGAGATCTATCCTTAAAGGTATGAATTATTCTGCAGCAAATAAATGTAACACTATGATAAATTGCCCGAGTGCTTTGACGTAGAGAAAACAGACCCTGGGAGTGGGGGAGGATATTTGTCTGCTTACGTCAGCTCTGTGTTTTCCAGGTCCTGGCCTAGCTGGAGCTGTGGGTCTACAGCTGGACCTCTGCTGGGCCTTCCTACCCGCAGTTGGGTGGCCTACTTGGTCTGCCCTCCTCTTTCAGGGGTGTCACGTGGGCTGATGAGATAATCTATGTGAAAGCCTTTGTCAACTGTAAGGCACAGCTGAATGCCAATTGTTGCTGTTGTTATTATCAAATCACACTCCAGGGAAGCCCTGTTACCCTTCTCCACCCTCCTCCTAGCCCACTAGGCTGGACGGCCCAGGAAACTCTGAGGCTAGACAGCCCCTCCCACGTGGGCCGGCGCCCCTGCTTGGGGGAGGGCCCCCCCCAGAGGCTTCCCCCCCCCCCCCACTCCTCTTCACTCCCAGTAATGCCTTTCCCAGTTCTTCCTGGCTTCAGGGGCCTAACTCCGGAAGGAAATCTCCTCGGTTCCAGTGAAAGTTCTGGGGTTGCAGAAATCATCTACCCCTTTGGCGTCTCCTCGGGGGGGCCCCCTCCCAGCCTCATCCCCTCCCAGTGCCCGCTGGAGCCCGGCTGCCCCGGAAGGATCTGACCGGCAGTTTCCTAGAATTGTCTTGCTGCAGGCTCCTCAGTCATCCAGCTCCCCGCCCCCTTCCCCACCTCATCTCGGTCTCTCTTCCCCAAAGCCAGGCTCTCTGGATGCTCCAGCCTGGGGTATCACCTCCTAGGCCCCTGTAGTAGTTACATCATAGCCTCTCCTTGGGGGGTCTGTCTACAGTTCCTGGGAGGAATTGGGCATGGGAGTTAAAATGGCTACCAGGGCCCACAGAAGGTTGAGAGTGCTGTGGTTGCCAGGACAACCATCTTTCCTTCTAGAGCGTTTCACCCGAAGCTTGGCTGGTGGGTGTAGGCACCCTCTCAGTAAATCTCGTCAGCCCTCCAGCCACCTTTGATGTGCAAACGAGAACCGACTGCCTGGTAGCCAGACCTTAAGCCCCCCGGTGTTCCACCCTACCGCCAGGTCCCACTTGGCCCAGGCTCCAGGAAGAGGCCTGGGGAGGTCAGGGCAGAGGCCTGTCTGCCTTTGATGGATGGTGATGAAGAAATGTCTGGCACTTGGCTTCCCTGTGGGGGAAGTGAGGCTGCCCTTCTCCCCCACATTCCTGCGGGACTGCTTAGGAAGGTGCGAGGTGGCTGGAGCTGGGAAAGGAGGAGGGCTCTGGATCCAGCTCAGACTTGATTATTTTTGACGGGTTATCATGTAGTTCAGATTGTCCTCCAGCTTGATAGGTGACCTGCATCTCTCTGGAATGGTGGAATTAGAGTTCAGTGTGAGAGCGGGAAACGGGGCTTCGTGAATACTAGGCAAGCGATCAGCCAATTGCCAGGGCATTTCCAGCCCTCCTGAGGGGCAGGCCGTGAAGTCACATTTGCCTACCCGGACACAGGGAAAGGAGTGTAGGGAAGAGGAAGAACCCCATTCCCACGCCACAACTGAGTCTCGAAGGCACCCCTAATGGCCAGTCTAATGGCCAAACTTGCTCCTTCTGTGCAAGGAGAGGAGTGAATCCTGAAAGTTGTCCTCCACCTAAACGCAGTGGATTGTGTGAGCCTGCCCCCTACAACACACACACAACAAGTAAAAAAAATAAAATAAAATAAAATAAAAATCAAATATCTGAAACAAAACAAAAGGCTCCATGAGGAGCCAGAGAGATGGCTCAGTGGTTAGCAGCACTGGCTAATGATGGCCCCCCACTGAAAAGGCCCATTTCTCTTGAGAATGTCCTTGCTGGTGTGGGGAGAGAGCCGAGGGGCGGCAGAGCTGGCTCAGCAGTTAAGAGCACCGGCTGCTCTTGCAGAGGACCGGGGTTCAGCTCCCAGCACCCACGTGGTGACTCACGACCACCTGTCACTGCAGCTCCAGAAGATCCTTTGCCCTTTTCTGGCCTCTGTACCAGGGTACCAGACATGACACATGTGCACAGACATACAAACAGGCAAAACTCAATACACACAAAATAAATCTAGAGCCGGGAGGTGGTGGCGCACCCCTTTAATCCCAGCACTCGGGAGGCAGAGGCAGGCGGATCTCTGTGAGTTCGAGGCCAGCCTGGGCTACAGAGTGAGTTCTAGGACAACCAGGGCTACACAGAGAAACCCTGTCTTGAAAAAGCCAAAACCAAAACAAAACTTAAAAAATGTCTTTGTAAACCTCGAACTCACTATGTGACCAAGGATGACCTTAAATTTACGATCTTCCTGCCTCCACCTCCAAGACAGAACCCAGAGTTTGATGCACCGAAGGGAAACCCTCTATCAGCTGAACCACATCCCCCAACCTCTTTATTAGACCTTTTTTGAGACAAGGTCTTGGGCTGGCTTGAAATGTAGCCCAGTGTGGCCTTACCCTCCCAGCAATCCTCTTGATTCGGCCTCCGAAATGTTGGGATTACAGGCGTGAGCCATCATCTAGGGTCAGTTTATTTTTTTGAGATGAGCTTGTTAAGTTGTCCAGGCTGGCCTTGAACCTTTGATGTTCCTGTGTCGGCCTCAGTAAGTGGCTAGGAGTACAGGCCTGCCTCTTTCTAATTTTTAACATCAACAAACACAACCTATGTAAACAAAAGTTTGTTGGGACTCTTAAAAGTTTAGCACTGCTGGGAAATTCTGTGGTCTCTTCGATTAAAAGTGTAAAATTTAGCCGGGCGTTGGGTGGCGCACGCCTTTAATCCCAGCACTCGGGAGGCAGAGGCAGGCGGATCTCTGTGAGTTCGAGGCCAGCCTGGGCTACCAAGTGAGCTCCAGGAAAGGCGCAAAGCTACACAGAGAAACCCTGTCTCGAAAAACCAAAAAAAAAAAAAAAAAAAAAAGTGTAAAATCCCGCAAGAAGAGACTGTTCATAGGAAGAAAGACTTTAATGGTTTTCGCTCATAGGAGAAGCAAGGCATGGAGACCACAGCCTTTCTTCTCCCCAGTGCAAGGTCTGCGGGGTGGGGTGGGGTGGGAGTGAGGGGGGTATTTGTGACCCGTGACTGCTCACCTCCTGCAAATGCCTGCCTAGAGTCTCTTTTTCAATGTCCCTCAGGTGGCGCTTTCCCTCCCTATAAAAGTTACAGTGGAGCAGAGTTGAGGGAGGACAAGGAGCCGCCTTCCCAACCTTGGCAGCTGAGTAAGGGTGGGACAGGGTACGTGTGCTGCTGCGAGTGTGCCACCGGGCGTGACTGTGGATTTCAGTCAGCCCTGTGAGTTTCAGGGGGTCCCCTCCAGGCCCCGCTATCTCCATCCTCCTCTCAGAGGTCACAGCCGGCGACTGCTGGGACGCAGCTCAGGTCCTAATCTTTCTGCGGTGGGCCGTGGGCCGGCTGCTGTGGGAGGGGTGGGAGCCGGGCGCCTCTGGGGCAGCAGGAGCAGTAGGTCAGCCTCTTGTGCTACACCCCCGCTCCCCCAGGAGCCAGTAGGTCCGAACCTTGCCTTTGCCCTGGAAGAAACAAAAAGAGGCGGCTGGGTAGGGAACGGCACATCTACTTGCCCAAGTCACTTGAGAGCCTTAAGGGTGGGAGTGGCCTTGGGATCCTCTGGGGTCTAGAGCGATTCCTCTTCTACCTTCATTTCCACATCCCCTCGAAGCTCCAGCTCAAAACCATCAAATTCCTCCAGCACGGCCTTGGTCTCCGAAGACAAGTGGATCCTGAGGGCTGGAGAGGACAGAGGTGGAGGAAGCTGAGGAGTGCCCGGGTGGGAGCAGCAGGGGGGGGGGCGGATAAGACTGGGAATGTGGGCTGGATAGCAATGGCTTCCTTTAGCTCAGGAAGTCCTAGACTGTCCTTGTAAAGTGTGACTACATAATCTGGGTTCTCTACAAGAGCAGTGCGTGCTCTTAACTGCTGAGCCAACACTCTGGCCCTTCCACGCCCTCTTCGCCTCTCTTTTGAGATAAGATCTCCTTACTTAAACTGACTTTTACCTCCTGATCTTCCTGCCTCCACCCCCATGTGCTGGGGTGACAGGCAAACATCAAGTCTGGTTTATGTGGTGTCAGGGATTGAACCCAGGGCTTTCTGCTGTTAGGCAAGCACTCTAAGGACTAAGTTACACTCTCAGCTCGCTGGACATCCCCCCCCCCCCCCTCCGCCAGAGTTTCTCTGTGTAGTTTTGGTGCCTGTCCTGGAATTCACTCTGTAGACCAGGCTGGCCTCAAACTCACAGACAGAGATCTGCCTGGCTCTGCCTCCCGAGTGCTGGGATGAAAGGCGTGCGCCACTGCCACCTGGCTCACTGGATATCTTTTAAGCCATCAATTGGCAGATGAGATGCAAGGCTACAATACTGTACCTACAGATTACAGAGCATCTTCGTGACTGTGGAAAACACTATCGCACAACATTGCTTTTGAGACTCAGCCAGCTCCCGAAGGGGTGCACAGCACTGGTTAGGAACCCACACTGCAGACGCTGCCCTACCTCTAACTGCAGAGGGGCTCAGCTTGGACTCCTCAGGTAACTAAGATAAACAGGCACCAGAACTACACAGAGAAACCCAGTCTCCCTAGTCTGTAAAAGGCTGACAGCAACCGTGCTCATTTCAAAGGGTGGGTGCTGTATGGAGTTAACCCACTCTCATTCACCTGGCTTAGATTTCCAGCACCTCAAATAAGCAGATAAAGCACCTGCAAAGTATCTGGACACAGTGTGGCACATCTGGACACAGTGTGGCACACAAGAAACACTATGTCGGTTGTTGTGATCCGTTACTCGACTCAGTATTGTGTGTGTGTGTGTCTGCCATGCACACACACGGCAGTGTGCATACATGTGCACACACGTGGAGGCAGAGGTGAATTTTGGATTCCCTGTCACTCTCCATTTTGACACAGGGGCTCACTGAGTGTGAGCCTTACTGTGGCGATCCCTGTTTGGGCTACACTTGGCGGGCCGGGAACTCCGGGAATCTACCTGTTTCCGTCCCTCCCGGCAGTGCTGGGGTTACAGGCTCTAGTGCCCATCTGGGGATCCAAACTCGGGAGTTCTCAGGCTTGAACAGCAAGCATTGTACCCAGTGAGCCATCTCCAGATGCCCTCCTCCACCACTACACACACATCGTTTTTGTGAAATGTAGTTTCACTCTACTGGAGACAAGGCTAGCCTGAAACTTGGAATCCTCCTGCCCAGGCCTCCCCAGTGCTGGGATATTAGGAATGCACCACCTGCAGGGAGACTCTCTTTTTATGGCAGGAGGTCAGCGAGGCCCCACTGTTGCCACATTCTTTCTGAAGCCACTCTGACCTGTGTCTTCATGGCATCCTGTGTTGCTGACCCACTTCTGAGAATGTGCTCTGTGAAAAATGATCTAAGAGTGAAGTTCTTTCCACATCAGCCCCAAACATAGGTGCAAACATTAGCAGCTGAACAGGACTTCTTTGGGCTTTGGGTCAGGTGAGGGTCACATGGCCTTCTCAGCTCGCCCAACCTGGAGGTAGGGAGTTGCTGGATAACTATTTACTTAATTGAATTGTGTCAAATACAGCAGGGGATTGTCTGTAATTCTAGCACTTGGGAGGCTGGGGGGGGGGGGGAGTGGGGGGGGAAGCAACTGGGGTCAGCCCAGACTTCATAGCAAAATAACAAAACCAAACCAAATACAGCTGGGCAAGGCGGTACAATCCTGTGACCTCAGCGCTCAGGTGAGGGCCGGAGGATCGGGACTCAAGTCAGCCTTGGCAACTTGAGATACTATTCACAAACAACAAACACCCAGCAGGCAAAAATAGAGGGAACCAGAGGCAAGACCAAGGGGCGGGGTGGAAACAAGCATTTATTAGATGCCTACTGTCTACCCAGAGCTGTGCTAGATCTTTTACAGCCCGCAAACAGGAATGCTCTATGTAGAAGTAGCTGAGGCCCAGAAAAGATGAACGACAACTTCATACTGCATTCTCTCATACGTCTTTACATTGTAAACTACATTTACTTATGTATCGTGGGTGGAGAGGACATTTTTGGACATCGTGTGTGTGTGTGTGTGTGTGTGGGGGGGGGGTATTTTTTGTTGTTGTTGTTTTTTTTTTTTTTCTTCAAGACAAGGTTTCTCTGTGTAGTTTTGGCACCTGTCCTGAATCTCACTCTGTAGACCAGGCTGTTTTTTGTTTTGTTTTCAAGACAGTGTCTCACTAGGTAGCTCTGGCTGTCCTGGAACTCACTGAATAGATCAGATTGGCCTTGAACTCAGATATCTGCCTGTCTCTGCCTCCTGAGTACTGGGACTAAAGATGTGCTCCAACACTCCTGGCATATTGTGATATTTATTTATTTATTTATTTATTTATTTATTTATTTGGTTTTTCGAGACAGGGTTTCTCTGTGTAGTTTTGGTGGCTGTCCTGGAACTCGCTCTGTAGACCAGGCTGGCCTCGAACTCACAGAGATCCGCCTGGCTCTGCCTCCCAAGTGCTGGGATTAAAGGCGTGCGCCACCACTGCCTGGCTCCCTTTTGGTTTTTTTGAGATAGGGTTTCTCTGTGTAGCCTTGGCTGTCCCAGAATTTACTCTGTAGACCAGGCTGGCCTTGAACTCACAGAGATCCACCTGCCTCTGCGTCCTGAGTGCTGGGATTAAAGGTGTGTGCCACCACCGCCTGACCTTATTCATCTATTGTATGTTTACATATGTATGTGGGTATGTGGAGGTCAGAGGGACAACTTGTGAGAATCCATTCTCCCCTGGTACCATGTGAGTCTCAAGGCTCAACCTCAGGTCATCAAGCTTGGCCAGCAAGCACCTTAACTCACTGAGCATCTCACCAGCAAAACACCTATCTTTGTGGGTATATGAGCACATTCAATACTTTATTATTATAAAATGGACTTTGTTTTCCAAGCTGGTGGCTTAGGCCTGTAATCCCAGCTACTTAGAGACTAAAGCAAGAATATTATAAGTTCAAGACCAGCCTGAAGACCAGCCTGAGCAACTTAATGAGATCCACATTCAAATAAAGAATATAAATATCTTCTATCACATACCTCAGTGTCAGGGCACTTGTTAAGTCTCTAATGCCACACACAGAGGGAAAAGAGGATTGTGTTAGATTGCGTTGCTCAGTTGTAGGCTAAAGAAAGTGCCTTGAAAACAATTCAGGTACCTAATTACGCTATGATGTTCATAGGTAAGGTGGGTTTAGTGCATTTTCAATCCACTGTGTGTATACTCTTTCTCTCTCTCTCTCTCTCTCTCTCTCTCTCTCTCTCTCTCTCTCTCTCTCTCTCACACACACACACACACACACACACACACACACACAGCAACAGCCTAGATTTACAATGTGGGGGATATGTGTGTTATGAAAAGGCAGTGTGGGAGGCGAGAAGGCTGGAGCTAGCTGAGAAACTAGGTAGGCATAAGCAGCAGGAAGCCTTTGCCAGCCGCCTTTCTCATTCCCTCTGGGAGGGACATTCTACTACCTTCTCCATTGGACTCCATTCTTGAAGCTGTGTTGACTGTGTCTCCAAAGAGGCAGTATCGGGGCATCTTCAGCCCAACAACACCAGCACACACGGGACCTGGGCGGGGAGAAAAGAAGCCCAGGGATGTTAGAGGAGGTAGGTGGGCACTCCAGGGGAGGTAGGAGTTGTGGTCCCAGGATGTGTAAGGAAAGGCAGGGCATAAGGGGACTAGAAGCAAGGACAACCGCTTGTTCCCTAGTTTTAGCCTCTTGGATCTGACTCGGGAAGCCTTCTGTGGGCTGACCTGTGTGGATGCCAATGCGCAAGCGCAGCTGCTCCTGGGGCCTATGGCGGATGCGGAAGGAGCGTACAGCATCCAGCAGGGCAAGCGCCATGCGGGCCACCTCTCGGGCGTGGAGCTGTCCATTCCGTACCGGGAGCCCTGACACCACCATGTAAGCATCACCAATGGTCTCCACCTGCGGGGCGGGGCGTGAGAATGAGGGACAGGAGGACTGGAGCTTTCCCTGTGCTGGTGAGCCTGCCGACCCATGCTCACTGTCTGTCATTCTGTCCCTATCAACCCGCCTGTCACTGTACTCATCCTCCATCCCCAGTTTCTCTGTCTGTTCCTGGGTCCCCTGTGTCTCTTTGCCCATGTCCTTGGTCTTTGTTTTCTTTTGGTTTTTTGAGACAGGGTTTCTCTGTATAGCTCTCTCTGTCTTGGAACTCACTCCGTAGACCAGGCTGGCCTTGAACTCACAGAGACATGCCTGCCTCTGCCTCCCGAGTGCTGGGGTTAAAGGCATGACCACTGTCTGGCCTTTTTTTTTTTTTCTCCATCCAGTGTACCCCTCTGAACATTCTTCTGCCTCTGTCCACGTCTGCCTGTCCTTCCTGTACCTACTCACACCCTCACCTTGTACACATCAAAGTTGTCTATGACAGCATCAAAACAGGTATACAGGTCATTGAGCAGGGTCACCACCTGGAAGGCAAGGCATGCCAAGAGAAATGGGGAATGTGGGTCCCCACCAGGGACAAATGGGGAGTGCTAACCAGAGGGCCAAGCTGACCCTACCTGGCCCGTGGCCGAACCCCACTTACCTGCATGGGTGTGCTCTCTGCCGAAAGCGCCGTGAAGCCCACGATGTCGCTGAAGTAGATGGTGACGCTGTCAAAGGCCTCTGCCTGGACTGTCTCGCCTCTCTTCAGCTGCTCAGCCACAGAGCTGAGGGGTGAGGGTGGGTAGAGACCGGAAGGTGAGGTGGGGTCCCCAGGGAGTGGGCTGCGTGATCGTGTGCGCGTGCGTGCGTGTGTGCAGGCGTGGGAAGGCTCACACCCACAGCCCAGCACTCACTGAGGCAGAATCTGGTAGAGCAAGGCCTCCGCTTTGCGCTTCTCCTCCAGGTAAGCCTGCGTTCTCTCCTCTACCAGTTCCTCCAGGTTGTTCGCATACTGCTCCATGCGTGACAGCAGGTTGTCCAGGATGTTGCTGCTATTCTCCCTGAGGGCCGTGGGGCACGTGGGGGCACGGATGAGATGATGGGTCCTGCCTGGCAGTGCCCACATTCAGGCACTGACCACTTCTTCTTCCCCCTTTGAGACAGGGTCTCTCTAAACTGTCCTAGCTGTCTTTAGAACTTGCCATGTAGACGAGGCTGGCCTCGAACCCACAGACATCCACCTGCCTCTGAGCCGAGCTGATATCTTATTTATCCTTATCGAACACAAGTGTTGGAAGGAGGTGGAGAGGAAGTGAGTCAGGATGAGTTGAGGACAGTGAGGGGCGCACAGGCAGCCGAGAGACGAGTCTGGGAGACTAGGCCCCAGTGGGCCGGAGGGAAGGGCTGGGGTAGGGACTTTGGGTAGGATTGAGACTAAGGGGGGAGGTGGGAAGAGGCTGGGGAATCTGGACCATCTACGCTTACTTATCGCAAGTCTGGGGGTCAGTGTAGGGCTGAGGGCAGGAAGGGTGTGGAGTGTCAGTGCTGGCAGAGGAAAGAACTGTGCATGGTAGAGAGCTGTGAGGACAGCCGAGTTATACACATATGCAGATGCCTGTGAGGCTGTGATGGGCCGTGGTGGGCTCCCGCTGCCACCGTGGAAACGGATTCCAGGCCGGCTTTATGGTCAGTGGTGGGAAGAGACCACTAACTTGTTAAACTTCCGTAGCGCCAGGCGGATCTGCTGGAAGGGTGGCCGCTCCTGGGGGTCCTCTGCCCAGCACCTCTGCATCAGCTGCCCCAGTTCCTCTAGGTGGCTCTGCAGAGCCATGGAGGGCCGGAATGGGGGCTGCTCCCCCCGAGTCACACGCTCAATGATCTCTGTGTGGGAAGGGGTATGCACTGAAGAGTGGTGTTATCAAGGGCCTAGCTGGGCAACCAGCTGGGGCAGGTGGGGCAAGTCCAGACCCAGAGCACAGAGTGGACTGGTCACTGTCAGCCATGGAGCAAAGGACAGTGGTTGACTCCCCACTCCAGAAGGAAGGGTAGGGGTGGTTGCAGGGGTTCCCTCTCTGGGGGTGGGTTAGTCAAGATTGGCTGGGGTATAGGCCACAGGATCCTCACCTTTTGGGCTGAGGTCCAGACCTTCCACATGGAAGACCCCGCTCCTGAGGGCAATCTCCTGAAGGATGATGCCAAAGCTGTATACGTCACCAGCTTGGGAGCCACGGGCAGGCGGGGAAGCCATTCTCAGGAGCTCAGGGGCGGTCCACAATTTTTCTGTGGACCAGAGGTGAGGAGTCAGAGAAGGAGAGGCCCCAAAGCTAAAGGATAAGGTACTTTCCATTCTGATAGGAAAGCTAGCAGATGACTATCCTATCTCATGGGTAATAAATGCAATAATAAAAGTAAGAAAGCATGGTCCAATCATGCTGAGAGAAGAAAGCATCGGACAGTGTAAGATTAGCTGGGAACAAGGCAGCGGCTAGTCCTCCTGTGGACACTGCACAGCGCCGAGAACCAGAGGACTAGAGACCACTTAGTCTGACCTCTTTAACCAATGAAGGTTGAGCCTGGAGGTGAGAGATGTACCCACGCCAAACAGAGGCTCGGCCTCGCTTGCCCTTCTCAGCTGTGCTGGCAGCAAAAGCCTAGGGGTCAAGGGTCAGGCTCACTGGCAAAGAGGGTGTGTCCTTGCTCTGGCTCCGGGTCTCTGAAGCTCTCGAGCCCATAGTCCGTGATCTTCAACACAAAGCGCCCATCTACCACGCAGTTGGACGACTTGAGGTTCCCATGGGAACAAATGGCCCCGTTGTGTAGAAAGAGCATCCCCTGGGAAATTTAGGAAGGCAGAGGGCTTGGGCACGAATGTGACTTCCAACCGTGCCCAGCCCTTGCCTGGCATCCCGCGAGCTCCTCTGGACTCACCTTGACAATGTCATTGGTGAGTGAGTACCGAAACATCCAGTCCAGAGTTATACTCTCATTCTCTAGAATGTCCTGCTGGGGCAGCAAGAATCAGAACCCCCTGGGCGTAGGAGGAGGGCACAAGGGAGCTACTGGTATAAACTGGTATAACAGGACACCTGGATTCACTCTAGTGCCATTACCATGCCTGCCCCCGACCCCGATACCCACCCCCACTCCCATTTACAGAGAGGGCCGAGAAAAGCCAGAAAGAGGGAGGCTTGTCTGGGCTCATATGGTCAGCCAAGTCTCCTGACACACATACCCCCTTGTTCCACTCACCTGTAGGCTCCCACGGGGACAGTACTCTGTGAGGATACAGATGTTCGGGGGGTCGGTACAGGCACCCACAAACCTGGTCAAGTGTTCATTCTGCACATCTCGCATCTGCAGGTTGGGACAGCGTCAGGGCCCTTGGCAGAGGCTTCACGCCTCACCAAGTCACGTGTTTGCTAACATGTCCTTGCTCAGCATCTGCTCCCTAACCTCTCCTGCTCCAGGTTGTCTGCCTGTGGGGACAACACATCTGGACCGTGGCGGACCCAGTGATCGCTCGTAACTGATCTCCTTCTTCCTACCCACAAGACTCAAGGGCCCATCCCAGATCTACAGATCCCTCCATAATCAGTTGTTGGCCAACTCTCTTGGAGTACCCATGGGTCCCTTCCCAGACCACGGCCTCACTCCTCTACGTTACATGCTTAAGTTCAAACAGGACTTTTCGCGTCAGCTCAATGCGTTTCCGGTTCACACGTTTCACAGCCACGAGGTTGCCCTGGGCAAGAAATGGAGACCTGTTGTGCAGGGTACGGCCTGAGACACCCCCCTCCCCAACTGCTTCTGAAAGCCCGTCCATGACCCCAGGTCCTTACCTCGTTCTAAAAGCCCACCCCTGTCCTCCGGTGACCCGCCTCAGAACCACCTCTTAGTTCTCAGAGCACTCTGGGATCCACCTGAGTCCCAAGGATCAACAGTCTTTCTTTCCCCAGACCTACCTTATAGTATGCTGTCTTGGCAAAGACTTGGAACTGGCCCTCTGTGGTCAGAAGGGAGCCGTAATTGGAACCTCGCTGCAGAGAGGAACAACAGACTGCATGGTCAGCCCCAGGGGCCAGTCTGCATCTCAGAAATCCTAGATTCAATCACATTGCCCCTTATCTGCGTCACCCTCCTGAGAAGATGGGGGTATCACTCTTTAGCCCAGGCTGCCCTGGAACTCCAACAATGTTACTGCCTCAGCCTCCCAAGCTAGGATTACAGGTGTGAGCCACCGAGGCTAGTTCTCACCTTCTTTTATGTAGTATGTTAGACTCATGGCTGTGTATTCACTTAGACCTTTGACCTTTGAAATAGCCTGGTCAGGGAGGCTGTAGCTGCAACCCTCATCTGAGACAATGTCAGAGACAGCAAGTGAAGGCAGAGCTGGGAGTAGACTTCTTTTGTTCAGTTTTGCTTTTATTATTATTTTTAATTATTTAATTAATTAATTAATTAATTATTTTTTGAGACAGTTTCTTTGTGTAGCCTTGGCTGTCCTGGATCTCACTCTGTAGACCAGGCTGGCCTTCAACTCACAGAGATTGCCTGCCTCTGCCTCCCGAGTGCTGGATTAAAGGCGTGCACCACCACCACCACCACCACCACCACCACCACCACCACCACCACCACCACCGGATTTGGTTTTCTAAGACAGAGGGTCTCATTCTGTAGCACAGGCTAGCCTCAGACCTGAAGCAATCTTCCTGTCTTAACTTCCCGAGTCCTGATTCCAGGTGCAAGTCCAGCTTAAGATCACCTTCTACTTCCTCATGAGGCATCACCCTCGGTACTCAAATAATCCCATCCTCCAGAGACAACAGTGTCCTCACCGCGCTCAGGGACAGCCGGCTGCCAGCGCTCCGAAGATGCCTCTCCAGGCTGCTGGGCTGCAAGTCCTCCCAGCGCACACGCCACAGCTCTGAGGCCAGCTCCTTCTCCAACTGCATCTTCCTGGGATGTGAAGCCTGCATCTGAGCCGCTGGCCCAGAGGGGTGCACAGCAGCCCCACAGAGCCCTGGGATCTTTCATGTGCTGAGAGGTGAGTGAGGGAGTCCTGTCCTCTGAGCTAAGAGTTGGGAGGCCTGGGGCCTGAGGGAAAGTCTACCTCACAGGAGATCCAAGTAGTCACTTCAGTTTCTTCTTTTGGAAATTGGAGGCCTCTATATTGACTTTTACTTCATTTTTTTTTTTTTTTTTCGAGACAGGTCTCACAATGGAGCCCAGGCTGTCTTAGAGCTCACTCTGTAGACCAGGCTGGCCTCAAACTCAAAGAGATCCACCTGCCTCTGCCTCCTGAGTGCTAGGATTAAAGCGTGCATCACCATACCCAGCTTCTACTTCATTCTTGGTTTTTTGTTTGTTTGTTTGTTTTTTGAGAGAGGGTTTCTCTGTGTAACAGTCCTGGCTGTGCTGGAGCTTCCTTTGTAGTCCAGGCTGGCCTAGAACTCACAGAGATCTGCCTGCCTCTTCTTCTTGAGTGTTGGGATTAAAGAATTCCCCACCAGTGCCCGGCTACATCATTCTCAGTTATTACAAGGATGAAATGGCGTCCTGAGTGTGTAAGTGCCTGGTACACAGTTTGTGCTCAGTCAGCACGCTCTCTTCCCTCTCTTTCCTGTTTCCTTATCCTGCCCTGGACTTCCATTTCCACAGGCACTGGAGGGCAGGAGTGGGCTCGCTCACCCCTCTTTTCCAGTTCAGGGTCATCACCCGGCTCACAGCAGGGTTCATCACTCAGGGCCAACTGCTTTGGGCCAGTACCTGAAGGTTTTGAACTGCTTTCCATCTGGCCTCAGCAAAAGATGGGGGTTCCACATCAATATTCCCTCTGCTGTGACGCCATTCCCAACTTCTCTGTTCCCTCTGAGTTCCTAGATAGGGCTTTGTAGCCATCACCCGACCTGAACCAACCTGACTGCTCCACCCTTCCCAGACTCCAGTCTGGAGCTTCTGCCTCCTCCCCGAGGGAATGAAATAAGTATTCTTTTCCCGGGTGAGGCTCCTTCCCGGGCCTGTTCTCCTCCTGCTCCCTTCTCTGTGCTCCCAAGTCTCCCCAGCCTCACCTAGTCCCTAACTTACCTGTATATGAAGAAGGACACGATCAGAAAGCTAATGAGCGAGAGGCTACCCACCAGCGCCAGAACCTCCAGTGTGGAAAAGTGGTCTGTGGGAGGGTCCACGTTGTAGAAGAGAGACAGGGGTTAGACAACAGGGGAGGGAATCGTCTAATAGTCTAACAGATGACAAACGAAGGGAGTTTCAGTCAGCCAGAAGGCCTCCAGCTCCCCAGGGAGGAGCCAGGGCCTCCACAACAGGGCTTCGGAAGCACGGGCCAGTCACCTTGGTTGCAGGCGGGGTCCTCATTGTCAAAGCCACACTTAGGGATGTCAGGGGGTGGGTATCCCAGCGGCCAGTATAATTTGCGTTCTGGCACAGCCATCAGCTCCTGGGAAGTCCCATTATAGTTCAGGACGACCTGAGGAAGATCAGGAGTGGTGAGTGCCCGTAGCCTCGGAACCATCTTGCCTCCTGCTTGTCAATCTCTTGTTTCTAGGACCTGTCTCTGGGTGACCAACTACTCACCAGGCTCCTGCTGGGACTATCCAGAGAGTTCATATCTATGCCCAAAGCATTAAGGGGCAAAAAACTTGAACATTAAAAGGCTTTGCAGAGAAGTACCCATAGGAAATCCCATTGGAAACCCCAACTGTGTACTCAGGAAGTTTGGCATTGGTTGCAAGACAGAAACACCTCAGTCTACACTTGCAGGACTAATCCCTGTATGTCTCTTTCAGGCCTTCACTGGTAGATCTGATTCTCGGTGCCTTTGACCTCTGTCCCTGCTGCGTTTACAGAGGGGCACACATGCCTTCTTCTTGGCTCTGAGTACCTGTCTCTGCTAGGATGGGGTCCCAGCTGTCGTAGGAACTCCTCAAGGGAAGGATTCTGTTCTCTCTTCAGACCCGGAGTTCCCTGTGCATCCTGATCATTTTGGTTGCTCCCTAGACTGAGGAGTTGAGCCTGCCTTATCCAGTATTCTCATACCTGGCAGGGATGCTGGGGAGGGGGAGAAGCGGGGAGCGGTGGAGGAGGATGAGACACCATTCCTGCCTGGCACTGTCTTCTTGGTGCATGCATGAACTTACTCTGAAGGCGCCTGTTTCTGGATCCATATCCCAGAGGGAGAAGTCGGTCTCCCGATCTCCATTGCTATCAATTTTCAGGTATCCTGTCACACCTAAGGACAGGGGAGGAAAGCTGTGTTCTGAAAGAATGGAGGTTCAGAGACACCTCACTTCATCCCAACCATCTCTCTCTCTCAAGATAGAGACAGAGACGTAGACACAAATATGGATACATGCGTAATGGTGAAAAGTTCAGCTATGTTGGCGGTGGGAGTGGCAGGTTAGGCACACAGAATTTTATGGAACTTAGGAGACTGGCTGGATAGCAGGCTTTTTGTGGTCTCCTGCTGGGGCACCTGGGGCTCCCTCTCACTTCCACCCCCAAAGCAGCCCATTCCAGTCAATTCTAGGCCCTGACCTTGGAAGCTTCGGTTCCACATCCGCTGAGTGATGTCCTCCCCGTCAGTGACAGTTCCCCCCTGTGCCAGAGTCTCTGTCACTGCCCGGACATAGAGCAGGAGCCCATCATGGAAGGATGCTGGGATGATATTCTCCTGTAGAAGCAAGCAGAGCTCACACAGGGCAGAGAGGGACAAAGTGTAGTGCTGTGGGTAGGGAACTGGGAGGATACTGGGAGCTTGGAAGAGGGTACAGAAAACAACCATATTCCACAGAGATGTGATGCTTAACAGATACGTTTGCATCTACCATTGCTCCCCACTCAGAGTCATGTTAGGTAGACAGGGCAGGATATACCATTCCCACTTCCCTGATGAGGACTTTAGGTTCGAGGGTTGAATTTGCCGCTGTCTCCCCCCACCATCAAAAGAGATACAGAAATGACAGGAAAAAGGGGAGATGGAAGAATGGAATGCCTGAGAGTAGGATAGACTGGCAGAGCCATGAATTAGGGTCTGGAGATCCACACTGGAGATCCCTAGGACCCCCTCTTACCAGGCCATCCTCTATGGTGAAGTTGAACTGCTTGTCCGCCAAGAGTTTTAGCTGCTTCAGAAAGGCCAGGTACTCAGGATTATCAGGCTCTTTGTAAGTAATGATTTTGGCAGCCTGAGGAAGGAATCAGTGAAAAGGGGAGTCTTAGGAATTGACTCCAGTGCCCCCTGTATCCTGGGGTCCCAATCATCTGGGGTCCCACCTCCCAGACCAGGCTCTTTGTTTAGGTCAAGATCAAACTGAATGACTGTGTGTGGTAGCACACACCTTTAAACCTAGCACCCAGGAGGCAGAAGCAAGAGAATCTGAATTTAAGGCCAGCCTGGTCTGTATAGTGAGTTCCAGGACAATAACCAGGAATACATAGAGAGACCCTGGCTCAAAACCAACGAACAAAAACAAAAAGTAAACAATAAATATTAAATAGGAAAAAGATCAAATTGAACCCTGTGTCCTTTATGAGGTGGCCTCCATGCTTGAGCAAAAGATTCAAGAGCTGTCTAGTTCATGGGTCTTTAATATCTTCCTACTTCAGATCCATTCTATTACCTGTTTAGCCTCCTGATTCCGAAGCCCCCAAATCCCATGGAGTTCACTGTACAACTCTCTGACTATCCAAAACCTGTTTTCTGGAATCATTTCAGACATGTAGGGGCACAGTGCCCAGAAACGATGTGCCAACAACCCCAGCACTCACCTGAAAGGCCTGGCGGGCACTGCTGTCCTGCCCATCTCCTCTTTCCCAGGGCTTTTGGGGAGCAGGGCCATGAGCACCCTGGAGGCTTTGCCCAAACACATCCAAGTGGAAGAAAACATAGTCCTCCCCAGTCAGGCCGGCATCCATGGCCAGAAGCATCAGGGCCCTGAAGGCGTCCGGAGAACTGCAGATATAGATAACTGGAGGGAAAGAAGGAGAAGGGCGGGGGGGGGGGGTGAGGGAGAGAGAAAGAAGGAAGGAGGGAGAGGGGGGGGCACACACGAATGAACACACAAGGCATTGCAAGGGAGGGAATTCTGAGTTTGTAGTCTTTAAATGGCACCAGCTCCTGGCTCAGTCTGGGCCTTGGCAAGAGACCGCGAAAGATGGGAGAAGAAGGTGTGCAGAGTCGGGAGGGAGAGAGAGGTGGGAGGAGGGAACAGAAGGTGGGGGACCAAGAGCGCAGGAAGAATCAGAGAATGGCCAGCGGGAGAAGGAACCCCGAGAGCTCGTGTGGGAGCAATAGAAGAAACTGGAGGAGAAAGAACGTGGTAGTGTAGAGCGAAAACAGGAGGAAGAAAAGCCGGGCACCAAGCAGAAGACCTAGTAGCGCTAGAACTAGGCCCCTTCCGCGCTTAACTCAGGAAAAGTCCGAGGCAGGAAGGTCACGGGGAGACTGGAGGAAAGGAAGGGGTGGGGGTGGGGGAGAGGGTAGGAATGCAAACCCGGCGCCGAAGGGTTGTAAGAGAGGGAACTAGAAACCCCGAGGTAGGAAAGTCGTGCTGGGGAAGACTCTAAGAGAAACAGCCAGGAGGATGCCTGCCTGGCTCCCAAAGGAGGGAGAAATGCCAGGCCCTGGACAGGCCGGAGAGAAGGCCGCGAGAGAGCCAGGGGTGCGAGTAGGTGCCCGCCTCACCTCTGCCCTTGCGCCGCACGGCCCGCAGTAGCTTGGTGTAGTGGTCAGGGTCGCCCTCGACGAACTCCTGGTGATGCACTGTAATGTTGAGGCGCTCACGCACCCGCATGTACAGCCCCTCCACTATGAAGAAGCAAGGCCGGTCGTCGCCCAGCCGATCGGCGTAGAGCACCAGCGCCTGGCGCTCCCAGCCCAGCCGTCGATGCAGCGCCGCCACGAAATCGCCCAGCTTGACGTGGCTGGGCCCCGCGCGCGTGGTCAGCGCGTACTCGTTCTTGACCCCGATGCCCAGAGCCGGGGCGCCGGCGGTCAGCAGCGGTACCCGCCAATGCGCGGTGAAGCGCCCCACTGGGGCAGCGGAGTACACGCAGCCGGGGCCCAGGAACATCGCGGGGCTGTGCTCCCACTTGAGGTCCACGGCGGCCAGCGGTGCAGCGGTGTCGGAGCAGACGCCCGCCGCGTTCTCGCTGCTGCCCAGCACCATGCGGACCGTCCAGCCTGGCAGCAAGTCCGGCTGCGCCTTCACCTTCTCCAGAGCCAGTTCCACGGCCGGCCCCACGCGCGCCCACGACCACGGGTATGAGGTGTTGGCCAGCGGCAACACCACGGCCACCGTCAGGTCCCCCGCGTGCCCGCCCCGGAGCAGCAGCAGAGGTGGCAGCAGCAGCAGCGCCCGCAGGCGCGGACGGACGCGTCGGGAGCCAGGCATGGCCTCAGCGAGCGCAACGGCGGCGGGACAGCGCTGTCACCATGTTCCGCTCGCAGTCCTGGGGCTCAGGGGCGAATCGCGGACATCCAGAGAGCCAGAGCAAGAGCGAGGGCCGGGGTGGGTCGCAGGCGCAGCCCCGAGGGCACCCTGCCTGCCGGGGCTGCGACGGTCCGGTCGTCTAGTAAGCGCGCTAAGCGTCCGGGAGCGGAGGGTGCCTCGGAGCAGGTGGGAGCGAGCGCAGCACCCGAAGGGAGTCGGTGGAGAGTGAGCGAGCGATCGAGCGATCGAGAGGGTGATCCGGAGAGAGCGAGGCGAGAGGGAGCGCCAGCGAGGAAAGGGGAGTGTGCGCTCGCGCTTGCCCCAGGAGTGTGCCAGAAGAGGCGTCCGGCTGGCTCAAGTCTCCGGCCGTTCCGGAGGCGGGAGGGGGGGACGGGACCACAAGGTCCCCAGCCAGGCAGCGAATCCTCCCCTCCCGGATTCGGTGACAAGAAAGCCCAGGGAGCCAATCCCGGCTCTTTAACTCGGGCTTCCCAGCCTGGGCTACGGCTGGCCCCCACCCGGGCGTGCGCGCGGTTATTGCTGACCCTCTTCCCTCCGCGTTGCCGCTGTGCGAGGTTTCCCTCCCCTGGCAGCACCCGCGGGCGGGGCGCACAGGCCGTGGGGAGAGCAAGGCTGAGGAGGGAGGTGTAAGGAAGCTGCTCCCCGGCCCTGGCGCCCCTCCTGGGGTCTCCTCTCCTACCTGGCTCCTTCTGGGGAAGAGGGAAATAGAGGCTTGTTTGGATCTCGGCCGGAAAAGGTGTGTGTGGCTTGTAGGAGTTTGGGAGGGTTTCTGGAAAAGGCAACCAAGTGGAGGCGAGCCAGAGTCCGGGTTACACAGTCCATCAATGAGTACCTCCCCTTTCTTCTTCGCCGCCTCCCAGATCGCGCAGATTAACAGAGCAAGATGACCAGGTGGGAGGGTGGAGTTAACTCTTTAGTTCCCAAATAGTGATGGAAAGTGGGGACGGGGAGGAGTGGGTGGTTAGAGAAGAGATGTAACATCATTTGAGTGCTTTGTGTAGAAGATTATTAAAATGGGACCTGTGAGGTTGTAGTTGGAAATGAACATGGGAAGAATTAATGAAGGCGTGAGGAGTCTGGGGACACCAAACTGCTGGGCTGTTGGGCCGAAGCGCCATGGGATTAGTCTGCCCTCTAATGGTCATCCGCATTCATTACCCGTATTGCGCCATCACATTCGCCAGCCTTCAGTCTAAGCAGGATCTAAGGTCAGCAAACATTTCCAGAGTAGCATCTGTGTCAAGTGCCAGTTAAATGCAGACAGCATAACGATGAAATACACACACACACACACACACACACACACACACACACACACACACACACACACACACGCGTTTGTGTGTGTATACATATACATATATACATGTATATACACACACATATGCTTTTGACAAATAACCACAATACAATATACTTTAAGGCACTGCAAAGAAGAAAGGGATATGCTCAGAGACCGAGATGAGGGCTATTAATAATTCTATCTGGACTGGAGTCAGGAAAACCTCCAAAGAGAAAAAACTCAACAAGGATAAAAAGATGAAAAAGGGTATTCGGGGTTGGAGATATGGCTCAGCGGTTAAGGCTGTGTATTGCCCTTCCAGAGAAACAGACTTCAGTTCCCAACACCTATAGTAAATGGTTCACAAACAACTGTAATTCCAGCTCCAGGGGAGCCAACAACTCCGACCTGAGGGCACATGCCTCCCACCACGTGCCATTCAAACAGATACAATTGATATTTAAAATAAATAACTCTAGTTAAGAAAAAAAGAAAGGGAATTATGTGGAGAGAGCAAAATGTTGAAGTCTATTTTCTATACAGGAAGTGATAGGAGAATTTTTTTTTGTAGACAGGCTTTCAGTATCTCCATTATTTAATGCTTAAAAAATAGCAGATGACTGGATAGTGGTGGGTTCATGTCTTTAATCACAGAACTGTGGAGGCAGAGACAGGCAGATCTCTTAGTTTAAGGCCAGCTTGGTCTACAGAGTTCCAGGAAAGCCAGGGCTACATAGAGAAACCCTATCTCAAAAAACAAAACAGTAGATGGTTCATGACTATTTGTGTTTCTGTTTTTTGTTTGTTTGGTTTCCTTTTTGGTTTTTCAAGACAGAGTTTCTCTGTGTAGTTTTGATGCCTATCCTGGATCTCATTCTGTAGACCAGGCTGGCCTCGAACTCACAGAGATCCATCTGCCTCTGCCTCTTGAGTACAGGGATTAAAGGTGTGCGCCACCACACCTGACAGTTTCTGTTTTTTATTTATTTATTTTTTTTCTGTGTTTCTGTTTTTTAAAAGTAGTTTTCCTTGGACTGGAGAGATGGCTCAGTGGTTAAGAGCACTGACTGCTCTTCCAGAGGACCCAGGTTCAACTCCAGCACCCACATGGCAGCTTACAACTCTCTGTAACTCCAAGATCTGACAGCCTCACACATACATACATGCAAGCAAAACACCAATGCACATAAAATAAAAATAAATACATTAAAAAAAGTAGTTTTCCTTAAGTTTTAAGTCTGAGTGGAGTTCAGGTGCCCTGGAAAGCCAGAAGGCATGGGATCCCCTGGAGCTGGAGGTCCAGGAAGTTGTCGGCTATGGGTCCCGGGTACTGGGAACAGAACTGCAGCCTGCCGGCACAGAAGTATGCCCTTCTGACTGCTGAGCCCTCTTTCCAACTCCCTAATTGGGAAAAAAAAAGAGATTTATTTATTTATTAAAAGATTTGTTTATTTTTGTGTGTTTGAGGGATTGTGTGTGTGTGTGTGTGTGTGTGTGTGTGTGTGTGTGTGTGTGTGTGTTCCCACAAAGGTGCTGGGACCCTAACCTGGACCTGGGTCCTCTGCAACGGGAACAAGCACTCTAACCACTGAGCCCTTTCTCTAGCCCCCTGCTTTTCTTGAAATATTGAAAAAGCTGGTGACATAGGTCTGCATCCCTTTCTGCACAATCAGTGGGAACATGTCTCTACCACCTTATTTCACTCAAGTACATCACCTGGCTGTCATTGGACCTGGGAGTGCGAATGACCGAGCAGGAAACAGGGCAGGGGAAACGAGACCAGGAAGGCTTTTCTGTGACAGGTGTGAGGAGTTATGAAGTGGGAAGCAGAGTCTGCATGTAGGGTGTACAGAAGACAGAAGCTGCTTCATAAGTACCGTTAGCTGGACTCAGAAAAGGGAAGGACCTAAGGGATGTGGCCTCTTTAGTTGAGAAACTAAAACAAGCCGTTTGGGTGGGTGGTAACTAGTTTATTGAACCTAAGGTGCCTGTAGATACCCAAGTAGAGGTTTCCATATGCTTCTGGTGCTGCTGGAGCTCAGAGGAAATGACTGGACTAGAACAGCGTTAGGTTATTGAATTCTTGTCAGTATGGTGAAATCTGGAGCCGCAAACAACTGGAAATGTTGGATGATTTTCTTTTTTATTTTCGAGACAGGGTTATTCTGTGTAGCCCTGGCTGTCCTAGCACTCACTTTGTAGACTAGGCTAGCCTCGAACTCGCAGAGATCCTCCTGCTTCTGCTTCCTGATTGCTGGGATTAAAGGCATGTGCCACCACTACCTAGCACATGAATTATTTTTTAAGGCGAGAGAAGATAATTTAATCAGGAAGCTTTTAATAGCTGTCAGCTAAGGTTGAAGGTAAATTTCTAGGAATAAGGCCTGTAGCTGCAGTGAAAGGAATGGATAATTATATTCCCTTCCTTCTTCTCCTCCCCCTCAACGGCATTCACACCGACCTCCTATATAATATTTCTTTAGGACCACAGTGTCCTTATGGCCTCAGAAGTGCCCCCTTCCTCTCTCCCTTACCCACAGGCCAGTGAATGAAGGTACACCCGGCACATATCAGGTCAGATTTGTGGTCCTGGCGATCCCAGGCCTCAGCAGTGGCGGTGGTGGCGTTCAGCATGCACAGCTCACTGTAGCTGGTCCAGGTCTCTATCAGGTAACACTGGGAGAGATGTATACCGGCCTTGAGGCCACCAGAGTATGAGAATACACACTCCATGCTGTGTGTGGTCTTGATGATGGCAACAGTAGCACTGACCTCTTTAGGAACCACATCACCTTGGCACAGCAGGCTTCAAAGCCATATGTTTACTGTGGTGAGGTCACATTTTACCATCTGGTTGGCTAGCTCCAAGTAAGCACTAGTGGCCTCTGCTAAAGACCCCTGCTCCTGATAAGCTTTCTCAGCAGAGAAGACGGGTGTATGCAGCTGCAGGGAGGTGGGAATGGAAAGCTGTCAAATGGGAGGGAAGAATGATCTGTCTAAGAAGGCCTGAAGGTTAATGTAGGTTGGGTACTCAGTATTGAGGTTTCTTTTCTCTCTTCTTTCTTTTCTCTTTTTCTTTCTTTTCTCTTTCTTTCTTTCTTTCTTTCTTTCTTTCTTTCTTTCTTTCTTTCTTTCTTTCTTTCTTTCTTTCTTTCTTTCTTTCTTTCTTTTTGTAACAGGGTTTCTCTATTTAACAGCCCAGGCTATCCTGGATCTCACTCTGTAGACCAGGCTGGCCTCAAGCTCATAGAGATCTGCCTGCCTCTGCCTCCTGTATGCTGGGCACGCCATCACTGCCTGGCAATATGGAAGTTTCTGTGTCAAATGTCACAGATGACCTCATTGTCTGCCATGAAGGCACAATGGGAGTTCTGCAGGATAATGTAGTGAAGGTGGAGTTGTAGTGTTCAAAGATGGCTGTGAAAACCCGGGGCAGGCTAAGCAAAGAACTCCACCTGTAATCAGCAGAGTGACATTCCATCAGCAGCAAGGAGAACGTGGAGCCAGTTTCCTACCAAAGGTATAGAAAAACAAGGGTGCAACACTGGCTGGTTAGCTGGTAAATTCCACCCCAGACAAGGTCATTGGTCTCATCGCCCATGCGTAGTTCTTCTGGGCATAGTTAATGGCAGCACCTCCCTTGCCTGTGATGAAGTGCTCAGAATGAAAAAGCTGGAGGTCTATCAGTACAGACTTCATTAATGACTGTGGGCTTCGTCTCTAATAACTGCTGCCAGCACACCCTTGTCAGCACCTGCTCACTAAACGAGATATTGAAGAAGTCATTTCCCGAAATGGCCTTGTCACTTGGCATCTGGCCATCAGAATGGCCAGTGTGGACAGAGAAGCACCCCTGCAAGGTGCTACAGGTTAGGAGGCAAGGTGAACAGGAAGAGACACCAGGTCCTGGTCACCTTTCCCACGCTAGCTAAGAATCAGGTAAATAATGCACTGAGCAAAAGGTCAGATTTCTGATGAAATAAGAAAAACCAAGAATGCTGGGAATGGGTGACACATGCCTTAACTCCCAGCACCTGGAGGCAGAGGAGGTAGATCTCTGTGAGTTCGAGGTCAGCCAGAGCTACACAGGAGACATTGTGTCAAAAAACAAAAGCAAGGCAGGGTGTGGTGTTCCATGTCTTCAATCCCAGCACTTGGGAGGCAGAGGCAGATGGATCTCTGACTTGCAGGCCAGCCTGGTCTACAAAGAGAAACCCTATCTTGAAAAAACAACAAACAAAACCCCCCAAACAACAACAACAAAAACTGGGCTGGAGAGATGGCTCCTACGTGCAGGCAAAACACCAATGCACATAAAAAGATTAATAAAAACAAAAACAAAACAACAACAACAAAAACCAAAGACAAACAAAGCAAAATACCAAAGTCCAAAAACTCAGAAGAGTCTCACCATGGAACAAGTGAAAGAAGCTAGAAGCCCTGCCCCCTACATCCTCACCCACATCCCAAAAGCGGGGTCATCCAGATGTAAAGATACTTGCTGCAAAGCTTGAGGCCTTGAGTTCAGTCTCCAGGACCTCTAGGGTAGAAGCAGAGAACTGACTCCCGCAAGTGGTCCTCTGATCTCCACTTGCATGCCATAGTGCATGCGCGCGCGCGCGCGCCCGCGCCCGCGCGCGCGCGCACACACACACACACACACAGTATAGAAAAATGAATGTAAGAATGTAAAATTAAAAATAACAGACAAAGCTGGGTATACTCACACAAGCTGGGTTGTAATCTCAGCAGCATTTGGCAGACTGCAGCAGCAGGAGTTATGATGATTAGGCTAATTTGGCAAGTTCTGGGTGCAGGTGTACTTAGAGAGACTATGTGGAGTAGGTCCTAAGGACTCATGTGAAAGACTCAGCGGGACATGGCTGTGGCACGTCCTCCCCTACGACCCTCAAATCATGCACACACAATAACAAATAAACATTTTTTTTCCCTAACAACAGCTTAAAAATATTTTTTGCATTTACTTATTTTACGAATGTGAGTGTTTTGCTCACACGTATGTCTGTGCACCGCATGCACATCTAATGCCTGTGGAGGTCAGAAGACTGCCTTGGACCCCCTGGAACCGTAGTACAGACAGTTGTAAGTCGCTATGTGGGTGATGGGAGTTGGCACCTCCTCCTCTGCAAGAGTAACAAGTGCTTTTAACTGCTGAGCCATCTCTCCAGCCCCTAAATAAATAAATAAATAAAATTATTATTATTTTCAAGGCATGTAGCCCTGGCTGTCCTGGAACTCATTCTGTAGAACAGGCTGGTCTTGAACTAAGAGATCTGCCTGCCTCTGCTGGGATTAAAGGAGTGTGCCACTACACCTGGCTCTAAGATTTATTATTTATTTACCCACCCACCCACCCACCCATCCATCCATCCATCCATCCATCCATCCATCCATCCATCCATCCATCCATCCTTCCATCCTCCATTCAAATTATGTGTATGTAGGCCGGTGGTGGTGGCACAGGCCTTTAATCCCAACACTTAGGAGGATCTCTGTAAGTTCGAGGCAAACCTGGGCCACAGAGGGAGTTCTGGAAAAGGCGCAAAACTACTCAGAGAAACCCTGTCTCGAAAAACAAATAAAAATAAGAAATAAATAAATGAATAAATTATGTATATGTGTCTATCTATATGTATGCTTTTGTGTGCAGTGCCCCAAAGGCGGAAAGAGAACAGTTAAACTCCAGTCCCCCCGCAAGAGCTGTGCATGCTCTGAACTGCTGAGCTGTCTCTGAGCTAGTTCTTCAGCCCTAATAAATTAAAAAAAACCCTAAAAGCAAACCTAACCCATGATAGGAGAAATCCAGAATGGTTATCTTTCTGAGGTCATAAACTAGTGTTTTTTGAGACAGTATCTCACTGTCTGGCATGGACCGCTTATATAGACCAAGCTGACCTTGAACTCACAGAGATCCTCCTGCCGCCGCCATACAGATGCGGGAATTAAAGGCGTGTTCCACCACGCTCCGCCAAAATATTCCTTTTGAAAATTTTTCTGTTAAATTTATTTATGCTGTGCTTATGGGTGTCACCGCAATCACAGCGCACGTAGTGAGGTCGCAGGACGATATGCAGAAGTCGCCGCTTTTCTTCTACCACGTGGGTCTCAGCAGCTTATACCCGCTGAGCCACCTTGGCGACCCAATAAAAGTATTTTTATTTTAATCTAGGTGGGGACAGATTACTTGGAAGGAATACACGCCTAGAAAAGTAAACAATACATCAGTACTTGTCAGAATCACGTAATACAGCGAAGTGGGTGGAACTGGGGGAGGGGAAATACATGATCAAAATACAGTGTATGAAATTTTTTTTCAATAAAAAGAATCGTATAACAGTAATAATATCGAAGGAATAGTTGTAGTAAATGAAACTAAATTATTCCTGGTATTTTCATAGGGTAAAAGTTATCTTTTCAGGTAAGGTGGCACACGACAGAAATGCCGGCACTTGGGAGGCTAAGGCGTGAAGATTGCTGAGAGTGAGGCTACTTTAACGAGTACTATGTAAGTCGGAGTGACCAAGCAACACCCTGTCTTGAAAAAGCAAAATCAAAAAAATGATGGAGAAGAAAAACAATGGTGTCTCTTACTGCAGAAAAATAGGGTTGTTTTTGTATCATCGAAGCGAAGGCGCCCAAAGCAAACAAAAAATGTTAGTCTCCGATAGCAGAGGATGGTTTCGATCCATCGACCTCTGGGTTATGGGCCCAGCACGCTTCCGCTGCGCCACTCTGCTACCCACTGACGGCCCATGTCATTTTGCCCTAGAAGAACTTTTCCAGTTCACTGTCCCGACTTCTGAACGCCCCCTATCGCCAGTGGGGAAAATTGCCTCATCTCCATTATGTTTTCCTATTGGTCGGCTCTTGATAGGGGATTTTTCATTGGTTGCTGAATCAACCAATAATGAAGAAGGACGGAGCGAGGCGGGAGCCTATCGCGCTGGCGTTTGTTGGGACGCAGCGGCGGACGCTTCTTTGCGGACCTGGTTCTTCCAGGGAGAGGGCGGTTGGGTGGCCTCCATTGTTCAGGATTAAGTGGACCATGAGGTAAGTGGATGGAGGTGTTTGAAGGTTCCTCCAGGAACCTCGGGGGGCGGACTGGGACGGAGGCGGAGGGCCGAGGGCCTGTATCCGGGCGGCTGGCGGAAAACCTGGCCGGCGTGAACGGAGTCGCAGGGGGCTGGTGGAGGCGGGGAATCGGGCCTGCCGGGGGCCGGGGCCAGCAGGGGAGTTGGGCTAGCCTTAGGTCTCGGGGTGATGTAAAGGAGTTACATCAGCTGACCAGAGAGAGCATCCTCGGCGTGCAGTCAGGTGACGGCAGCGCTGCGCATTTTTTTTTTTTTTTTTAGTGCCTAGTGTTTGACCAATAGGATGCCCTGGTAACTGTTATGCTGTGTTAATAAAAGAGAAGTCACCTTACTCTGTTAGGATTGGTTTGCCTCACGGTCGTGGATTACTTAGTAGGGGTATGTGTGTCAGGGTCTGATGTGAGCTTTGACGAAATCCAGAATTAGAAGGCGGCTGTGGACACGCCGCAATCACAGCACTTGGGAGGTAAGGCAGCATCATCAAGAGTTCTGGGGCAGCCAGGAATAAAGGAGACCCCTGCTCAAAAACAAAAATCCAGAATTAGGACGTCGTGGGGGCGGGGCTGGGGCTGGGCACCCTTTGGAATTGGCGGAAAGTGACTTCCATAGTTGGAAGCAGTTGAGGTAAGTCAGATTGAAATAACATGGCTGGAATGATGGAGATGTTTTTCAGCGAGGTGAAAGTAAAATGTATGTATTTTTAGGGGTGACAGAGGACGTGGTCGTGGTGGGCGCTTTGGTTCCAGAGGAGGCCCTGGAGGAGGGTGAGTGTGGCTGTTTGCAGCTTTGCCCTGGTTTGTTGGAGTTTGGAGTGGACTGTTCTACTTGATTTTGTGAAAGTCTTTTTTTTTGTTTGTTTGTTTTTGTTTTTCGAGGCAAGGTTTCTCTGTGTAGTTTTGGTGCCTGTCCTGAAACTCACTCTGTAGACCAGGCTGGCCTCGTACTCACAGGGATCCACCTGGCTCTGCCTCCTGAGTGCTGGGATTAAAGGCGTGTGCCACCATGCCCGGCTCAAATTCTTAAAAGACAAATTTTGGCCAGGCGGTGGTGGCGCACGTCTTTAATCCCAGCACTTGGGAGGCAGAGGCAGGCGGATCTCTGTGAGTTCGAGGCCAGCCTGGGCTACCAAGTGAGTTCCAGGAAAGGCGCAAAGCTACATAGAGAAACCCTGTCTCGGGGGGGGGGGGGGGGGGGGAGGGAGACAAATTTGGTGCACTGTGTACCTCTCACTTGCTTTCTGTTTGAATAATTTTGGATTATTTTCGTGTTTCAGGTTCAGGCCTTTTGTGCCCCATATCCCTTTTGATTTCTATTTGGTGAGTATTTGGCTTTGGAGGACTTTACTGACCACTGCTCACTTACAGATAGAGAAATAGAGCACAGAATCTCCTTGTTAATGAAGCCAAATATTATTTGGAGTAGATTCATGAATGGATGTAGTGTTTTGTTTGAAAGAGGGTCTTTCTCTGTATGCCTGGCTGGCGTGGAACTCACAGTGTAGACCAAGCTGACGGCAAATGTACCATCCTCCTGTCTCAGCCTCCTGAGTGCTGGGACTATAGGCATGCACTGTCATATCTGGCTTAAGTTTTTATGTATTTAGTTTGAGTACTAGAGATTTGAACCCAGGGTCTTTAGCATGCTAACCCTGTTACAACACTAATTTCTAGTTTTATTTTATTATTGTTATATACTCTATGTATATATACACGTATATAACATGGCTCTAGTAGCAGACACAGGTTTGATTCTCAGCACCAACATCACAGTGTACATTTGTCTGTAACTCGAGTTCCAGAGAATCTCATGTCTCTGTTGACTTCCACAGGCTCCCAAACACAAGGTGCACAAACATACACTCAACACATTCACAATAAATCAGAAATATTTAAAAACAAACCAGTTGGCCAGCTAGTCTTCAAAGTGGCTGTAATCCTTTTGTGATCCCTTTGTAATTCCAGTAATGGATCCTGAGGCAGGAGGACCCTGTTCAAGGTTCAAGGCCAGCCTGGGCTACTGTAGTGAACTATCTCAACAAGAACAAAACAAAACAGTATAAACAGGGCAGAGAAGATAATTCCTTTACAGTTTAATTGTAATATTTGTTCTGTAATATTTGATTATAATATAAGTTCAATAATTTTAGGATTTGATAATTTATTTATTAGTTTTTTGAGACAGGGTTCCTCTGTGTGTAGCTTTGGAGCCTATCCAGGCTGGCCTAGAAGAGTGCTGGGACTAAAGGTGTGTGCCACCACAGCCCAGCTTATTTATTTTTGAGACAATGCCTGTATATGTA
The DNA here is from genome assembly GCF_049852395.1 of Peromyscus maniculatus bairdii. Lineage (NCBI taxonomy): Eukaryota > Metazoa > Chordata > Mammalia > Rodentia > Cricetidae > Peromyscus > Peromyscus maniculatus. The sequence goes on from NC_134857.1 coordinate 70,956,148, forward strand.
ATTTTGGCTGGCCTGGAACTTACAGAGATCTGTCCCGCCTCTGCCTCCTGACTGCTAGAAGTGTGTACTACCACAAGTGGTGGATTTTTTTTTTTCCTACCCCTAGACTGGGTCTTTCTCTGTACATTGGCTGTCCTAGAAATTACTCTGTAGAACAGGCTGACCTCGAACTCATAGAGATCTGCTTACCTCTGTCCCTGCCCCCGGTTAAAGGTGTACATCACCATACCCTGACTTCACAGTGGATTATTTTTATTTCATGTGTGTGTATGTTTACCCCTTTGCATGCCTGGTTCACTTGAAGACTAGAAGAGGTTGTCAGAGGTTGTGAACTGCCGTGTGTGTTAGGAGCCAGTCTGAACTCTCTGGAAGAACACTTAGTATTCTTACCTGCTGAGTCATCTCCCCAGCCTCTAGGTTCTTTCTTTTAATATAAGGGTAATGAGAATGTGGGCTGATGTAGCTCAGTTGTAGAGTGCTTGCCTAGTATGCACAGAGCCCAGGGCATTTCATATGTCAGGTATGGTGGTGCACACCTGTAATCCAAGCATAACGGAGGCGGAGGCAGGAGGATGAGTTTAATGTCAGCATCAGCTACATAGCAAGTTCAGGCCAGCCTATGATAAAATAGAACCTGTATCAAAAAAACAGACCAGTGCAACAGGGTAATGAGAACTTGAACTAGGTTTTTCCTATTTATATTTGGACTTGAACATCCAAAGGAGTTAAAAAAGTAAGAACAAGTGTTGCAAGCTGGGTGTAATGGCTTTGAAATGGGGTAGATGGAAGAACAGAATCAAATGTAGAATTTTGGGTGGGAGGATGGGGTTATTCTAAAGATTTATGTGTGAGTGTGTGTATGTATGTATGTGCACCATATATGCCTAGTACTAGTAACAGTGGAGGCTGAAGAGGGAGTCAGATTCCTTGGAACTGAAATTATAGGTTGCTGTGAGCTCTGTATGGGTATTGTGAACTGAACCTGGGCCCTCTGTAAGAAGAGCAAGTATTCCTAACTGCTGAGTCATCTCTCCAGCCTGCAAGCCACCCCCCTCCCACCTTCGGGGAGGTGTTTTGTTATTTTGAGACAGGATTTCTCTGTGTAGCTTTGCACCTTTCCTGGAGCTCACTTGGTAGCCCAGGCTGGCCTCGAACTCACAGAGATCCTCCTGGCTCTGCCTCCTGAGTGCTGGGATTAAAGGTGTGCGCCACCACCGCCCGGCTTATTATTTTGAGATAGGATTTCTCTGTGTAGCCCTGGCTGTCCTGGAATTCACTCTGTAGACCAGGCTGGCCTTAAACTCACCGAGATCCATCTACCTACCTCCTGAGTGCTGGAATTAAAATCGGGTGCCACCATACCTGACTTCTAGCCCCTATTTTTTTATTCTTATTATTATGTAAGTGATTTATTTTTATTTTATTTATTTATTTATTTATTTATTTATTTATTTATTTATTTATTTATTTATTTATTTATTTATTCCGAGACAGGGTTTCTCTGTGTAGCTTTGCGCCATTCCTGGGACTCACTCTGTAGCCTAGGCTGGCCTTGAACTCACAGAGATCCACCTGGCTCTGCCTCCCGAGTGCTGGGATTAAAGGTGTGCCCCACCACTGCCCGGCCTTATTTTTATTTTATGTGTGTTAGTGTTTTGCCTGCATTTGTGTCTGCGAGGGAACTGAAGTTACAGACTATTGTGAGCTGCCGTGTAGGTGCTGGGAATTGAAACCATGTCCTCTGAAAGAGCAGCCAGTGCTCTTAACCACTGAGCCATCTCTCTAGCCCTCCTATTTTTATTTTTTAAAAGATATTTTTATGCAGGGCGGTGGTGGCGCATGCCTTTAATCCCAGCACTTGGGAGGCAGAGGCAGGCGGATCTCTGTGAGTTCGAGGCCAGCCTGGGCTACCAAATGAGTCCCAGGAAAGGCGCAAAGCTACACAGAGAAACCCTGTCGAAAAACCAAAAAAAAAAAAGATATTTTTATAGCTGGGCAGTGGTGTTGCATGCCTTCAGTCCCAGTGCTTGGGAGGTAGAGGCATTCAGATCTCTGAGTTCAAGGCCTGCCTGGTCTACAGAGTGAGATCCAGAACAGCAAGGGATACAAAGAGAAAACTCCTGTCTCCCAAAAACAGGTAATGATGATGATGATAATTATAAGTGTTTTTATTACATTTATTATCATACGTACACACAGCAAATGTGTGGAGACCAGAGGACAACTTGCAGGATTTGGCTCTCTGGGTATTGATAACTCAGGGCCTTTATTGTCAAGCCATTTCATTGGGTCCTGCTTATATATTTTTTGATACCAGGTCTTATATCTTTTTGATACCTCTGTCTTGAAAATACTGGGGTTACAAGTGTATAACAATTTTTTTTTCTGTTGAGTATCAGAAAAAAAACTCTTCTGTATATTATTTTTGGTAAATAACAGTTTAATTTCTGGTTTAGTGTGAAATGGCTTTTCCTCGAGTTAAGCCTGCACCCGATGAAACATCCTTCAGTGAAGCCTTGCTGAAGAGGAATCAGGACCTTGCACCCAATTCTGCTGAACAGGTATGTTCTTCCCTGAGTCAGTGCTAAGGGCCTAAAGAGTTAAGAGTTAGGCTGGAGAGATGGCTCAATGGTTAAGAGCACTGGCTGCTCTTCCAGAGTTCTTGGATTCAATTCCCAGCACCTACATGGCAGCTCACAGCTGTCGTAAGTCTAGTTCCATGGGATCTGATATCCTCACTCAGACAGACATGTAGGCAAAAACACCAATGTGCCTGTGAAATAAAAAAAAAATTGTGAGTTAATAATCCATCTATTAAGAAGAGTGCTGTCTTGCCTAGGATGTAAGCCAGTGGTGGACCACTTACCTAGCACACTTGGGGCCTGAGTTTGATTCCCGTCAAGGGTGTTGTCAGAGCCCAATTTTCTCCAGTGTTTAATTATTCATCCCCCTTCTTACTGTAGGTGGAGAGTCTGGTGATGACTCAAACAGATTAAATATGTTGTTTTGTGCTTGAGGGTATTTTTGCTTTGTGATGTTTTTTAGGCTTCTATCCTTTCTTTGGTGACAAAAATAAACAATGTGATTGACAACTTGATAGTGGCTCCAGGGACATTTGAAGTGGTGAGTTTTTGATGAATTAATCCTAAGAAAGGGCACTCTTGGTGGTATGGAAATTTCCTTGGCCCTTGCCTGTTAATCTTTCAAATCAAAGCCCCAAATGGAAAAGTACAGGGGCATTCTGGATCTCCTGATCATAAGGACAGGATTTGTTTCACTGGTCTAGTCATGTGTGGTTGTTTGGGGGATGTGATTTTTGTAGTGGCTGCTTCCAAATCTGAGTATTAAGGCTGCTGAAACAGTTCTGGGGAACTCAGCACCTTTTTTTTTTTCAACAGCAAATTGAAGAGGTCCGCCAGGTGGGATCCTATAAAAAGGGGACAATGACTACAGGACACAATGTGGCAGACTTGGTGGTCATACTAAAGATCCTGCCAACATGTGAGTGTACCTCTTGCCTTTCTCTGTTGAGGGTGAGACATGGACATGCCACCACCCTGCTGAACAAGTACTCTTAACCTCTAAGCCATCTCTCCAGCCCCTCCAGCCCACTTTCTTAAACATTGAGGTTAGATTTAGGGATATTAATAATTAAAGCTCGAGCCGGGTGGTGGTGGTGCACGCCTTTAATCCCAGCACTCGGGAGGCAGAGCCAGGTGGATCTCTGTGAGTTCCAGGCTAGCCTGGGCTACCAAGTGAGTTCCAGGAAAAGGCGCAAAGCTACACAGAGAAACCCTGTCTTGAAAAACCAAAAAAAAAAAAAAAAAAAAAAAAAAATATTAAAGCTCAGGCCGGGTGGCGGTGGCACACACCTTTAATCCTAGCACTTGGGAGGCAGAGCCAGGCAGATCTCGAGGCCAGCCTGGTCTACAGATTTATTTATTTATTTGTTTGTTTGTTTATTTATTCATTTATTTGTGTGTGAGTATGCATGTGTGGAAAGAAATAGTAAATTGATTTGTTTGAGACAAGGTCTCACTGTGTAGTTCTGGCTGTCCTGGAATTCACTATGTAGAGTAGGCTAGCCTCCAACTCAGATGGCTGCTCGCCTCTGCCTCCTGAGTGCTGAGATTAATGGTGTGTGCCACCACACCAGGCTCTTTGGTGTTTTGTTATTTTTATTTTTTAATGCAATTGGAGTGATAAGTGACAAGCTGTAGTGCATGTCTAGAACAAGTTGTGGCCAGTGCTGGAGTCCACGTCTGTCACCTGGAATCAGGTTTGCTTCCTGTGAGACATTGGTTGGTCTAGCCACATCATTGACTATCTGAACCATCGAGTGCTGGCATCGGTAGGGAAAGGAGCCACCTAGAGCCCCTAGGACAGACCCTGTCCTCGCTGAAGAGAATTGCCCGCCACATGTCCTAAATGCCACTGGCCTGGGAACACTTCTGTAGAAAGAAGATTTGTAAATTGGTCGGTGGTGGTAATCCCAGCACTCGGGAGGCAGAGGCAGGCAGATCTCTGAGTTTGAGGCCAGCCTGGTCTACAGAGTGAGATCCAGGACAGCCAGGGCTACACAGGGAAGCCCTGTCTCGAAAAATAAAAAAATTTAAAAAGAAAGAAGAAGTAAAAAGGTGTGTATACCTGAGGATTCTTGTTGCTTGAGAATTCCAATTCTCATGTCAGGTTTTTTCCCCCCCTGGCAAGAGTATTTGTTCTAGTTGAATAAGCTTGGTCTGTGGGGTATAAATGGAAATGCCAAGTTGTTTATTGATAGAAGAAATATCCATAAAATGCCTTACTGTAACATTCATAATGTCTTTTTTTTTTTCTTCCCATCTAGTGGAAGCTGTTGCTGCTCTGGGGAACAAAGTCGTGGAAAGCCTGAGAGCACAGGACCCCTCAGAAGGTCTGAGTTTGTCCTCCATGTCTATGTAGTGACAGCAGAGGCTGAGCTCACAACCGTCAGGTCCACATAGGTCCTGGAAAGCCTGAGGGCACAGGACCCCTCAGAAGGTCTGAGTTTGTGCTCAATGTCTATGTAGTGACAGCCACAGCCGGGCTCACAGTCAGGTTCAGGTTCATGTAGGTCGAAGGTTAGCAGGAGTCTCAGGTATCCAGTTTATTTTTTTATTATGAAGGGTGGGTTATGAGACAAAGACTTACTCCATAGCCCAGGCTAGCCTCAAATTACATTCCTCCTGCCTCAGCCTCCCAAGAGCTAGGATCATAGATTGGTGTGCACCACTGGATTCTGATTTCTGTTTTAAAACTCCGTAATTCAGAAATAACCCTTAGCTTGAATTTGTATATGCATGTATGGGGTTGAGGTTAAACACAGTGCCTGTTACACGTGCTAGATGATCAGTTGGCCACTGAGCTTCATCTCCAGGCCTGGTGTTTCTTCAAGTTGTCCTGTCCCTTCCCTCCCCCACCTTTGAGATGGGTATCATGTCAAGTTGGTCTAGTACTCCTGATGATCTCCTTGCTGCCACCTTCCAGTGACTGGTATCTAAGCTCTTATTGATGGCTTTTGGTGCATGCTTGTAATCCCAGCACTTGGGAGGCATAAGCAGAATGTCTGGAGTTTGAGACCAGCCTCTGCTACTTATACATGCATATACATTTTGCATCAAAAGTTAAATAACAGCCAGCCGGGCAGTGGTGGCGCACACCTTTAATCCCTGCACTCAGAAGGCAGAGCCAGGCGGATCTCTGTGAGTTTGAGGCCAGCCTGGTTTACAGAGCAAGATCCAGGAAAGGCACAAAGCTACACAGAGAAACCCTGTTTCGAAAAACAAAAACAAAAAAAGTTAACCCACTGCCAGAAAACCCACCTGTTAAACCAGTTGTGGCATACCTATAACCCAGTATTTGAGAAGCTAGGGCAGGGGGATTGGTAATTTAAGGCCAGCCTGAACTATATACACAGTAAGACCTTATGTCAAAACAAAAATGGGAACCTAATAATGATTTTGCTTACCAGAAAAGAACAGTTCTTTGTAGGAAAAGAGACAGCATGTGGTTAATCTCAGTTTTTATAAAGGGGAATTCAACCCCGCATTCCCTTACAAGAAACACTGTTTTCGAGAAAGAAGTACTCTTCTCTCTCTCTCTTCTTTTTTTAAAAGATTTATTTATTATATATACAATATTCCTGTACGCCAGAAGAGGGCGCCAGATCTCATTACAGATGGTTGTGAGCCACAATGTGGTTGTTGGGAATTGAACTCGGGACCTCTGGAAGAACAGCCAGTGCTCTTAACCTCTGAGCCATCTCCCCAGCCCGTACTTTTCCCTTTACTGTGTTTCCAATGCAGCCAGAACAGTGAGCTTGCTCAGGACAGAAAAACTGCTTCCTAGACACACAGGGTCCATGTCTAGCCTGTGTGAAGGTCTGAGATCATTATTCAGCATTACATCACCAGATTTCGTGGCACATCCTCATATATGCTAGTGAGGTAGAGGAAGGATCAGCAGTTCAAAGTCATCCTTGGCTGTGCAGTGATTTGAAAGGCAGCCTGAGCTAAATGAGATCTTGTCTCAAAAGCAAAGCGGGTCAGCAAGATGCCACAGGGAGTAAAGGTGCTTGCCACCAACCTGATGACCTGAGTGTGCTCCCTGGGCCTGCAGGGTAGGAGAGAAGGATTCCTAAAGGCTGTCCTATGGCCTCTACAGGCGCTCTAAAACAAATATAATTTAATAATAAAAGCAAAACAGAACAAATATGGCTTACGTATTTTGATTATTTTGTTCTTTTAGTTTTGACCATGCTGACTAATGAAACTGGCTTTGAAATTAGCTCTTCTGATGCTACGGTGAAAATCCTCATTACAACAGTGCCACCCAATCTCCGAAAACTGGATCCAGAGCTTCATTGTAAGTCTTCTCCTCTCCTTATTTTGGCAGAAGAGACAGCCAAAGCTTTGAAGCTTTCAGGAAATTTTAGTATTGAGTTAACTGTGAGGGAATTTTACTTTCTCCGTAATTTGTAAATAGTTTTACCAGCTTCCTAGTGAGATTTTTCAAAGCCTTAAAAAGGATTGCAGAAGAAAAAAACTTGAAGAAAAAGGTT